>NC_042494.1:113956659-113974338 GCF_005508785.2 Acyrthosiphon pisum | reverse complement strand
TGCTGCAGCTATACAGAAACATAGAAGAGGTGTAAGAAAATACCTATAGGAGACAGTAGCCTATGCAATTTGTGATAAGGAATAGTGTTTTAACCATCGCTATATTACCAAATTATACCTATTATACGAATATACGATTATAATAATTATCGAAACTCGTATACATTGTGTAGTTGTTTTTAAAGCTATATAAAATACTATAGGTAAGAACTTTTATAACTAAACTAAATAATTTGCTTAATATTTAGGTAGGTATAATAGGTGCATACCAGGATACATTGGCGCAACTAGGGGGGTGCACAGGGGACTTGTGCACCCCCAAGTTTAAAATGTGCACCCCCAAAATATAAAATACTTAATCTATAATATTTTGATTATTTTGAAGTAAAAATTATCAATAAATACAAAAAAGTTGTACCTTAGAGTATATTGAGGAACATAATAAGTGATTAATAGTGAGTACTATTATGTTCCAACCATAGACCTATAAACTAAGTTAATAAAAACTTAGTTTATAGGTCTATGGTTTCAACATTCCCTGCTATAACAGTATAACAAATAATCTTTAGCTTAGGTAGGTATTTTATGTTGTATAGAACAGGTCACAGTTATGTTGTTTTTAATTATTTGTGTAACATTGATCATACCTAATAATATTCAACAAAATAACTTAGAAAACAGGATAACGATATTTCTCTTTATCTTTGGCAGGATAGAAGACTGCCCATGAATGTGAGAATGTTTTTATTGTTTCCTTGTTTATAATTAATTGTTATAATTTATAAAACAAGCCTATATTTTAGATAACATAAATACAATAAAAGTTATTGGCTTAGAATGTAATAACTTTTTTCAAAATATTTTTTCCACAATATTTTTGTCATTTGTTTAAGTAGCGTAATTTTTTTTTGTCAGATCTTTCTGTTATAGGCTGTATATAGAGTATGGGTCCGAGGGTCTGGGAATTCTTTATAATTTGTGCACCCTCAAAAGTATAGGTCTAGTTGCGCCTATGCCAGGATATACGCTTATTATACATATACCATATACGTCTATACAATATACATATTTTGATTATCTATATATTGACACATTGTCGGATTAAAAATCATCAATTCAGATTTCAGTTTTAATTTGTGAAACACATAGGTAATAATTTATACGTAAAGGAGGCTGATGATTTTTTCGAACAAGTGTGTGTAGAAGATTTTAACACAAAAGAAGATGTTATACTCTGGAAACAACTTTTAAATGAAATTCGATATAGTACATATTATTTTCAAGATGTCTGGGACGCATTACCTTTTGACCAAACTAATATAACCATGCATTTAATGTCACATTGCAAAGTAAGTACATTTAAAATTTACAAGTTAACGATAACATCGTATCACAGAATAAAAGAATAATTAAATGTATTCAGTGCTTGTATAATGTATATTATAGGTATAATTAATAAGTAGGTATGTACTCTTTTATTCTAATTAAAATTTGTGAATATTATTTTAAAAAATGATCATGCTTAGAGCTACACATCAACAATTATTATAATGATACGATGTTATAGTGCTTTGGGACAGTAGCGTAGCAAGGATTTTTTTCGGGAGGGGGTGGGGCTGATCAACTTTTGCAATTTTACACATTAAATACGTACTAGCACAGATAGATAGCTGAAAAGTGTTAATACCTACTTATAATACATTTTAAAATATTTTTTATACAATTTAAGACTTTTTGAGCGACTATCATAGACCATTAAAATAATTTTAAAATTTTATTAATATTTCGGAAGGGGCTACAGCCCCCTCAGCCCCTTCCTTGGCTACGCCACTGCTTTGGGATTAAGTACACTAAAAATAGAAACAAATAAAATATATAAAACCGTAATTAAAAAATTAAGATGGCTGTAACTTTGTAGTTTATATATAGAACTATGGTGTACGTAAATTACTCGATGTGCCTATCTGAAATTCACATCAATGACATAGACGAGATACTGCTTGTATTATATAGGTACCTACATAATATAATATTATACATGTTATATTAATAAATACATAAATATTATTAAATATTAATAGATATGGCGTGTGTAATATGTATATTTGTGTACCTACTTACTAATTAATTTAAAATAAAATATAGTCATAGGCTATGGCTCTTGTAGATATTTGCTAATCTATAATAATATTATATATAACAGGTAGGAGGTACCTATATAATATATTAAATAGGTAATAGCCAATAGGTATACATAAAATGTTTTTATTAATAGTTATAATTTACATATATATTTATATTTAAAGATATTATTGTATAGTAAGATATATATTTCACAGCACGAGTCAATAGTCAAAGTGATTAGCATAGAAACGGAAGAATTTTTTTGTTACACTGTTTTTTCTCGACTTGGCCAAGTGGGCGTCTATGATGGTCGTCTAAACTTACTAAGGGAATACGTATTACAATTATCTCAGTGCCCTGACGATTTAGTACGGGCAGCTCATCGACGGCGTAATATTTGGATCAATGACGCAATATACTTACCAGATGCCCAATTCATAACTATTGCTGCATCAGACGGTTCTATCCATTTTGTTGACACCGTTTGTCTAGTTCACGTGCCAACTTTTTGTATTACGGGTACGAGTTTATTGCAGTGAAACCTTGTAATATTTATTAATTTATAATTAACAATTCAATACAGGATTAAAAACAACGCCGACTTGTTTGGAATACTGTCCTGGTAGTTCTTCACTTTTATTTATTGGCGACGATAATGGCAGTATTACTCAAATGGAATTTCTCCAACCAAAACGATCGTTATTTAAACGAGATCCAACGAATAAAGTTGATACATATTTGTGGAAAGTTAGTAACTATAAATTAATAATAGTCGAGAGGATTAAAATAGTTAATACCTATAGGTATTTAACTATTCTAGGAGAGAAAATTTAAGTTTTATAGTAATTGCCAATTGGTATTTTATTTTATTATATAGTTATAGTACCTATAAAGGTAAGTCTAATAAAATTGTATTATTAAAAGTCTAAACAAAAATCATAAGAATAGGGCAGTTTTATTTAATCAGGAGGAAAAATGATCAAGACAAAAATGAATTAGGATTGTTTAATCACATAAACGAAATATATAATTATATAGGTAATCATTATGTTCGATATCATTAAGTACCTATTGGCTATTGTCAACAAATACAATATTTATAACTTCGTTATCATTTATTTAATAGTTAAGTATGCAAACTACTACATTTGTTTTCCCTGGCATAGCTTATGTAATATTAAACTACCTACTATAACTGAAGCTTGAAAGTAATAGGTACAGAACTGTACTTGATGTCTTGATATAACATTTACTAAAAATGTATATCTACCTATATAATATTTATAATTATACAAATAAATTGTGTATGGTTACCATTATCGCAACATATAACTTATAAGTATTAAAGTAGAAAAATATACCTATATAGGTATAGACTATAGACGCAGGGATGGAAAACGTTTTTAATTTTTACGATTTCGTTTTAGTTTATTGATTTAAAAAATATCGATTTTGTTTAACGTTTTTAAACGTTTTTGATTAATGTTTTTAAAAACGTTATTTTCTTATTGTTTCCAAATTACGTTTTTGATAATATTTTTTTTAATTTTTTTATTATAGTAACATGCAATATAGAAATGTATTTAAAAGTTAAAAATTAAAATTAATTATTCTTAATATTTAAATTTTAAATCAAAATTATAATTTATATAAAAATTAAAAATTAAAAATTTCTGATTTCAAATTAAAATGTTTTTAAATTTTTAAAAAGTGCATTATTGATAAATTTTTTTTTCCTGGTTTAAATATTATAATTTATAATACTATAATTATTTGTTTTCGTTTCGTTTTTGATTTCGTTATTAAATTTTTTTTGGTTTTGGGGATTTTTTGTAATCATTTTTCAGTTGTTTTTTGATTTTGTTTTATTAATTGTTTTCGTTTTTTGGTTTTTTTCGTTTAATAACGTTTTTTAAAAACGTTTTCCATCCCTGGGTATAGGTATATATATTTATATACCTAAATAATAAAAGTGCAATCTATTAAAATAACTGTAATTGTAAACTGAATGTACAAATTGAAGGAATTTATTATTATGTTTATGTTGCAACATATATTTTGGAAGTATTTCTATGTAGAAAAATATTGAATTTTGGAAGAGTAGCTTATAAGTTATTAGTATTTAAAGTTTAGATGAACGGAGTGCAGTGATACAGGGGTACCCCTACTGGTTCACCACACCACTCATAAATATTTTAAATATTTATAAATTACAACTAATATACTATACTTGTCGAAAATTTGATTTTTATATGCATCGAAATACTCCAAATAATAATCTGCTTCTGAATGTATAGAAAAATGTATGTTGATAAATAATAATTAATAATAAGACAAGTAAAAACTATATTTATTTTCAAAAATGTTATTTTGTAATAAGTTATGTTTTAATAAAAATATTTTCAAAAACGTTACCTAGTTTTTTTCTGAAATAATGAGTTTCTTACGTTAATTTGGATCACCCGATATATGCACCTATATACTGCAATATTAATTGATTAATTAATTTAAAATTGTATTATTTAATATAATTTTTATGTCTAATAGGATTTAGAGTATCAACAAGAATGGGTTAAAGTACACACATGTGGAATTTCAATTCATCCAGATAGTATTAAACATATTATTTATTGTCAATCTGATGAAGCTACAATAAGTTGTTGTCAAGACCACAGGCAATCTCTAGTCATCAAGCATATAAGAGATGAATGGAATCCATATGTATTTCATATTCGACATGTATATTGACTGTAGTTCCATATAAATTAGTGCATTTATGTTTGGAATTTTGGATTGTATAATGTGTATTGAAAATATTATAATAGGGTGTACGATGTTTTCATTACAATGCAACACTTAAACTATTAGTGACTGGATGTTCGCATAAAGTTTATATATGGAATCCAGTAGTAACAAAAATATATCTTGCTAAATTAGAAGGGCATAAAAATTCAGTTGTAGATGTTAGAATTTTTGAACATTTCAATCTTGTGATTAGCATTTCAAAGGACGAAGTAATACAATAAATATATGTATATTATATTTATGTATATTAAAAGTACATTTTTTATTTTGAAATAGGTACTCAAGGTATGGAGTTTAAATACCTATGTTTGTTTACAAACAATTCAATTTGATTTCCCAGTGTATAATGTACTCGGAAAATCTGTTGAATTTAGTGCTCGAACATTTTATCCAGGACCAATCATAAAACAACCACCAGAAGAACAGGCGTCACTAAAGTCCATTGATGCAAGTAATATAACTAGCGTACAAACAAGTGTTTATATGCCCAAGTTAGTAATTTTAAATACATCTATATAAATAATAAATACTCAATATTTTATAACAACCAAAATGTTTTTTTCAGGGAAAACTGGGAATCTGAAGTATTGTTAATTGTTTGCTCTAACTATTTATCAATATTAAAACAAAATTTAAAGGATTATTCCCAAAATCATTCTCCTCTCCCTCCGCCAATAGAAGACAAAAAACCAGCGCTTCCATCAGAATGGAGTTTCAGTGACACCGATCAGATTATCCCTGACGAAATTGATAGCACATTAATAGAATCACCGAAAGTAGATAATTATAAAATAAAAAAATTACTTATTAAATCAAGACCTCCGTTAGACCATGAAGCTTTTAACCTGGATACACATAAAAAACCGATAAATACTAAAATGAAGAAGCATGTAGATGAAATGGTAAAAAATGGAACACCTTATTTAGCAATGCACTTATGTCCAGTATATAAATTAGAACTGTCTAAGAACTTGGTGTTGAGCGATGCAACAAAATCAAGGTTCCCGTTTATGGAAAAAATGGATGAAATATTTTCTGATGGGATTGCATATGATGAAAAAGTTAAGTCACCCGTTAAGGAACACAATAAAAAAAACCCGATTAACATCAAAAATTTGATGGAAATTATAAATAAATTGGAACTAGACGAAGATGGTGATATTGAAAGAATTATAAACGAATTTATTTAATAATATCCATCCCTCACAATTATGTACAATACTATTTTTGTACTTATTTTTTATACATTGTTTTGAAATGTTAATAATTTATTTTTGATCCCCCAAAGTACCAACTAGATTCACTTTCCTATCAGAAAAGATACTGTTGAAGAAAATCTAAGCATTTTTACTGACCTGATAGGTGATGACAGACATAAAAAATTAAAAATTAAAAAAAAAGCACATATCATTGTAAAATCAATACATTCATCTTCATCGCTCTGCTCAGAATCTAAAATAAATAAGTAGGGAGCAGATATTTGAAATGTTCACCAAATGTTTATTTTATATTTATGATAAACTTTTCAAAAAAATTGTTTCTTTATAAGATATTCATAGACATTTTCCGTTTTTAAATTTTATAAGTTTTTATTCTAGAAATGTGGACAAACATTTTTTTCTCTGGTAAAATATCTTGAAGATGTAATACAAGGTTCCTCATAAGTTGTTATTGTATCCATTCAAAAATATTAAAGGTACATAGTCACATAGGCATATTTAATTTAAAAGTATTTGAAGTTCAAATTTAAACAAAATTCGTCAAAACACAACATTTACAAGATATTTGTGGTTAAAAATGTATGAAAAGTTCAATTTATTATCTCACGCTAAAATAATGAAATTCTAAAAACCAACACAATATTTGTCCAGTGTACGATAATAGCAAGGAGGTGGGGGCTAACTTCACATATATTTTTATGTGTCTACTATCTCTCTAAAAAAAGAAATAAAAATGTTTTACATCAACTGTATTATTAATAATTTATTAATAATACATAATATTAGTCTTAATTTATTTATTTTCGTATATCATATCACAGAATGTAATTTCAATAAATAATATCATATATTCAACGATCTTTAACAACTTTGTCTAATTCATCGCAAGATTTAGATTTATTGCCCCTGCAAAAAATATAAATAACAAATTAAAAAACATATTTGATTATGCTATAAAAACAGATAAATATTCTATGATTTACCTTTTTATGAGATCTCTTCGTCCAACTTCAATAACAATCTGGCCACATTTTACTTCTTTAAATAGCGCAATTGCTTGAGAATGTTTGAAACCATCCATACTTTTGCCATTTACACTGATAATTTCATCACCTGTTAAATTGAAATAATCATATAACATATCAACAAGACTAATTTAGTTTTGGCATACCCTCCTTTAAGAGCTGTGATTCTGCTGCTTGACCTGTAGGAAAAATCGTTTTAACGAAAATCCCCATGCATCCTTTCGGAGAGTCGATTCCACCAACGATACTGAAACCTAAAGACTTATATCCTGGTCCTTTATGAAATATTATCGTTTTTAAAGATATAGATAATGATCTAGGTCTTGGCAATCGAGGAAGCTGAGTATGTTTGGGTCGAGTTTGATCTAAATGCACAGAGAATTTACGCATTCCAGTCATCTTAGGTTTTTCCTCTAACTTGATTTCTGGCAAAGATGATTGTCTAGAATAAAGAGGCTCATGTACTTCTTCTGACTTTGCTGGGTATTTAGGAACAGTTGGGGGTTTTTGAATTAATAAAACTTGTTCTGTATTTGAGATTGGTTGACATTTAGATCTAGAAACAACAAATTCTACGCTATACTTCGATGAACGCATTATCGATTCCACATCTTGACGCCTTAAACCCTTTACTCTGGTACCATTGATTTTTATTATTTCATCTTGGATACATAATTTACCATCCCTGAAAAAATTGACACAGTACATTATTATTTTGAAAGTACAGTATTAGAGTATTTTATCTTACCTAGCTGCTGGACCTGTCAAAGCTGTAATAATTAATGTACGAGTTCTCGAAGAAGAGTCTCGACACTCTACATTAACTCCAACGTCTTCACCAAGGCGTTTGCTAAACCGTATGGTTTTCATCTCGATATGGCGATCGTTTGGACCTATGCAGCTACTTTTTTTCAATAAAAACCTTTGATAAAGACTCATATTTCGTTCCGGTTTTTTACATTCGTCACATATTAATGATGAGACCTCTACATTTGATCCAATTTGAAGTTCCTTAACATCACCTCTTCGTATACCCATACGAACATTTTTTCTAGAAAATTCATCATTATCAACTGAAGACTGTGATTTAATTGACCCTCTGGGTGAGTCTCCACCATTTCTAGTCGAATCACTCTCATAACCACTTTCATCTGCTTTTATTATCACACGATTCTTTTCGTCCATTTTATTTATCATAAACGTTTCACCAAAACTTGTATGTCTTCTCCTTCGGTTTTTAAGATAAGAATTTTGATTTGCACGATTTGTAGCTTGATTGAACACATTAAGAAGGTCTTCATAATTTAGAGTCTGAAGGTCATCAATACTCTTCGTTAAACCTAATACCTTTTTATTAGAAATAAGATATTCTAAAATGCACTGTTCTTCGAGAGGATTCTCATCAATGTTAACAGATAATGCCGTTCTTTTAATAGAAATAACTTTAGGAGGAATTATTTTTATTTTTGAAGGGTTTTCCATGGCGTATAGATCTTCAAGACCTTTTTGACATTTTTTCTTTAGCCAATCTTGATCTTTTTCTTCTAAAGTCCTTGGTTCTTCAATACTTCTAATACTTTCTATTCTTGATAAACGTTTATTTTGGTTATTATGTAATTTATCAATGTAATTTTGATGCAATTCAATATTTTGATTATTTTTATCTTTCGTAGATATAGGTGACCATTGTCTTCTACGATTAGGAGAAACTTGGAGTATTTCAGAAGAATCACTTCTTTTTAACTGATCCCATTTTCTTCCAACTTTTTTACCCCAGGTTGCTAAACCTAACATATAATAGTACACAATTAAATTTTATTATAAACAATAATTAGACAGATGTTTCGAAAAATTTACTTTTTTTGTGAGGTTTTGGTGAACCATTATCAGGTGTGGTACATCCTTTTGGAGTTGCATAGCCGGGCGATACATCTCTATGGTCCTGTTCAATAGGTGATAAACTAACAAGTTGAGGACTTGGATCAGAACAACGCCTTTTGAAAAGTCTCATGGTTTTGTATCAGCTGAAAATTATATTATAAAATATTAAATATATATTACGCATACATAAAAAACCCTAACATGATCATCTCGTGAACATTTCACAAATATAGGTACAGAGTAAAATACAATTATTATAGTACGAGTAAACTCGTAAAGAAATTAAGTTCGTTAACATTCGAGAAAATGAGATTTAAACCTGTTCTTTTTGATATTGCTGTATTGAATATTTCTAAGTTTATGACCAAGAGAAATCTCATAGGAAAATGTATAAAATTTCCGTGTGGTTTAAAATGGAATGCGCTGATTTAATAATTAATTGTATTAATACATTCTTCTACTTTCTATATCAAAGTTTAAACCAAAAGGTCCAATATTATTCTAGTCTATAGGTTAATAAGTACCAATCAATAATTTACAATAATAGTTTATACCTAAACATTATTATGATTTATGAATTAAGTACCTAAATTAATATTTTAAAACATCATTTTAGTGTTTTAGACTTAATAATAATATCTGTTAATATAATATTATAATATTATATTTTTTCATAGTATTTTCTTATACGAAAATTTGAAGTAGAAAATTCGAAATAGAACTCGTATTCTAATTTTGTTTTTATATCTATATATATATTCCTATAGTTTTATATTCATAAAAACGATTTGTAAGTTAGAATAAAATAAATTATAAGAAATATACGATTTACCGTTTTTACACAGTTCAAACTTTTAAAATGTAAGTACTTACAATATGTTCAATAAATTAAACGTTTAATGTGAATTTCAGTTGGTCTAGTCAATTAATCAAATTTTTATACAACATTTTTAGGTTATACTATGACTGTATGAGTACCTAGTACCTACCTATGATATATCCTTGTTTCATAAAACGAATTAATAAACTTTTACTACATTTACACTATATATTTTATTACAAAAAATAAAATATACATGATACAAGAGACCATTTTAAAGTAGGGCAGATGTATAATTATATTTCAAAATCTTTCTAATATTAAATTGACAATTGTCAATTATCTATTACGTAATTCCATCAATATGTATAATACAATATAGACAGGTATAAGCTATACATGGTATTTATAAGGTTAGATATATGTTCACAATATAATATCTAGTCATCGATTAAGTAACAGAATTGTATGCACTATATTAAAATATAATTTGTTAACATTAATACAATTTACATTTGAATTATATAAATATTCAGATATGTTTGAAAAAATATAATTAGATTGATTTAATTAAATCTTGAATGACCTAGTGTTGAATATTTTAAAATGCAATGCACGTCATAATAATAATAAATGTAAATTTTAAATAATATTTGTTATGTAGGTACGGGTTAGGTACCTAAATCGTAAGTCACAACACAAGCTTTAAAAAGGTTGAGCATAATTTACATTTGACTTCCAATTATTCACTTTGAATATCAGTCCATAAAACAAATAGTAACATGTTTACTACGTACCTATAGTATTTCTATATGTATGTATAGAACGTAGAAATTAAAAATATTTTTAATACAACGAAAGTAGGTACAAAATATGCATCTATAACTTATTGTAGTGTTGTACACTTGGACCTATATAATATAATATTTGTATTTATTTATCAAATATTGTTTTTAAATACCTACATGATATATTTTATACATATATATTATAAGAATTTAAATATCTAAAATGTTATAGGTACCTACCCAATATAATTTTATTCAAAAATTATTTTAAAGTGTTAATGTTTTAATAATTGAATGACAGTAAAAACTAATAAGTCTATAAAGTACCTAATAAAAAGATTTTTAGTTATTTATAAATGATAAACATGATGTAATAAATGTTGATAGACTCACGTTGTTTGATACCTTCTTCGATGTATTTACATAATATGTAGTTTATAACCACATTATAGGTAAATGTACAATGGCATATTGGTAAACGTTGTTTACACGCCAGTTTGAAAGTTTGCCAAATGTATATTTTTGTAAATAACTGTCTGCGCTGAATCATGTACATTTGTTCATGCATTTTTACACACAATTGGCACCATAGCAGGCACGTTAAGCTACAGTAACTCGGTCGGGACTAAACTTTTTGATTTCCACGGTAAAATCATTAGGAAATTATAACATAGGTACCTATATGGCATATATTTATTGTGTGCCTACACGCTCTGTATACTACTCATAATACTAATTTAACTATAACCCATTAAATGGAAATTATGTGATAGTACCTACAACATACGTATGACTATTATGACCCCGTGAGGAAAACGAATCCAAAATAATAAAAAAAAACTTGTATATACACTCGACAACATTAAAATCAATGACCTGACAACATTTTCATTCACATTAATATTATTATTACTATCATCGTCAATCGTAATTATTGTTGTTAATACAATCATTGTGTCTATTATGATGTTTATCGAGTGTTGAGAAAAACTACGGAGATCTATGATGAAACGACGAATCGTTATAAGTTTATAATGTATAAGTATTATTTGTAACACGAGTTAATGTGGTATGTCGTTGTACTTGACCGCCCACTGAAAAGAACTGGACGAAGTCGTTTTATATAATATACAAATCGATTCGTAGGTACCTACACCTTATGCACAGGTGACCGGATAGGGGGCGACAAAAAAAAAAATAATAATAATAATAAAACCTACAGGTTAGACAGCGCAAGCAAACAACTAACAAGCCATTTCGTTACTAATGTCAGTGGTACTTCCGTTAGGTTGAACATCTATTAGGCATACAGATATAAATGTAATATAATATAATATATTATGAAAATATACCTACATAGTAACTATAATAATATTATAGTCTGTTAGCCAGATATAAGAATAGCTAATATATTATAGTAGAATAGCTGATACTGATTAACATAGGTATTATAGGTATTAGGTACCTAGTAGATCTGTATAAATGTAATGTAATGTAATGTTTTATTTACCTATTTTAACCGTTTGTTTATAAATCAGGATAAGTTCTCGTAAAAATTCAAATATAGTATACCTACAAATAAAACTATGCCTACATAACATTGTGTTAAGCTATCAATTGTTTATTGTCAACCATTTTATTTTAAAGATCATTTATTCATATAGTATTATTTTAATGAAAATCCTAGTAGGTATCTATGTAATTATTAAATTATGTGTATATAATATATTAATATTCATACACAACAATAGGTAATATTATTGTATATTTATTTCGATATATTAAAACGAAACCATTTGCCCAACCCAATACAACTAAACTCGGTCAACTCTTACTTAATCGGCAAAAAAAATCGATTGCGGGATTATCTTTATTTATCATTGGCAATTCATTGCTATTATTACAATTAATTTATTATTTTAATAGATACATTAATAAAAAAACAGGTTAATTTCAAATTATTTTCAATTCTATTAATTTATACATTACTACCTATATTATATAAAAATATTTTACTTAGTATTATGAAAAACTGTAATTAGTTCTAAATAAAATGCGTTTTGAATAACGTTGAATGGACACGGCCGGTTAACTGCGTGTTCTTTGCTTGGGAACAAACACCGGGCACCACACCTATATATGCAGTTTTATAGGTACCTACTACAACAGTGCCGTTTGACCAGAACAAGTACTGTTATAAGAGGCAAACTTAGAAAACTACTACAACCGGTTTTTGTTATAATATCATTATAAAAAAGCTACATACGTGACCCGCGGGAGAAGCCCATTCAGCAGGAATAATTCCGCACACTTCAATATTTACATAATATTATAGGTACCTACGTAGTAAAATATAATATTTAAATCACATATAAACCAATCAAAATACACTAGAATAGTTAATTATCAGAAATCAGAAATCAAAATTGATTTGTTATGAGTTACGACTTAACGAGTTACGATTTTTGATTTCTGAATTTATCAACTTTAATACTGAACTGCGGCTAATCCTAATCACAAAGTTTACTTAAACCTTCGGCTTGCATTACTATAAAAAAGCATAACTATAGTTAGTCACCTGATATTTATACCGTCAGTCACCAATGGTCCCGACCCAGATGGCAAATACCCCCACTATTATTATTGTTCTAAATCATTAACATTATTTTTGATTTACTTTTAATTATTATATTAAAGTATACCTCGAAACACCATAATCAATTAGTATTAGATTAACTATTAAGTATTAATACAAATATCATCATGCTTATAATATATTTGATACATATAATGAAAAACAAAAATTAACATTTTAGAAGAGAATTGAAAAACTATAATATTTATTAACTATAAAAAAAGTAAAAACGCTTAAAAATACAATAAAATAACTTTCTAGGTGTAATTGATTGTAATACAAATAAAATATATTTATATCATTGCTTAATCTCTCCATATTTATGACCTTGGCATAAAAAGTTACACGGTTAGTCACGTGGGGTATAATATATTCCAACTATAGCCTATAGGATATAAAATACCTATCCTAAAAATTAAAATAAATAACGTCGGGTATACCTATATCTACACTCTGCTGTATTTTAAGTCTCGAGAGTATACCTCATCATTGAGTACCTACCTACCTGGTCACTGTTGTGGTCAGTAGATCATTGTTGTAATGGACGTTAATTTGGATTTAATGACAAATCAATACATAGTATGATCGACAGTTTACTGTCAGCCAACAAATGTTCTATTTTATTAAATATTTATATTATTATTGGTAATTGATTTTTCTAATGGTAATACGGTAGGCCCGGTAGGGTTAAACTAATTTTTGCCAAAACAAGTCGCATTTATAATATACCTATTGGTACTTGGTAGGTAATTATTATGTTTTAATATAATGTGTTATAATATTACTAAATGTATTAACTTTTAATTCAATATAACGATGTACTGTTGGGCCTAGACCATACAAAATAGTTTTTAGCATTTTTGTGATTTTGACGTATTTATTAAAAATGTGAATTTTAAAACGATTATTATTAAACGACTATGTATTTTTGATAGATTTCAATCGAGGTATGAACATATGAGGAGCTATGTATTACATTTTCAAGTTTTTACACTCAAAACAAAAATTGTTCATAAATATAGAACATACATACAACAAGAAAAAATTACCAGTAGAAAATTTAAAAATCTATAAATATCACAAAATGTAACAAAATATTTTAAAAATTATAAAATGTCTAATAAAATTCAGTGGTGGTTAAATGATTTTGTCAGGGGATCTTTTAACATCCACTATTTAATTATTAAAACTATTATAATTTATGGTTATCAGATCTTAAACATTGAAAAAAATGAGTAAGTGGGTAACGTTCCGCTGTACATTAGGTGTCTAGACTCTAGAGAGTCACTGTAATGAATGTGTTCAATTTGAATTCAATGCTATAAAATCATTTCATAAGAAAAACGATTCTAAGACAAGTAGGTAAATTTTAATACAATATTATTGTGTTAAAGAAATTTATCTTACTATTCGGCATAAGTAACTACAGTATAGTATACAGTAGGTTAAATAATTTTATGTCGTAAAAAATTGTATTTGAAAATTTAAATGAGCGAATATTTTGAACAGAGTATATTATTTAAAATATACTGTGTTTATATATTTATCAGATTTTTTGGTTCCAGAATTAACTACTTTAACTTACATTGATCCTTGTTTTAAATTTTCAATCCTTATTCCTTAGCTTTAAAATTGAATATTGAATACATATTTAACTACAAAATAATTTTAAATTTTCAATATGATTAATTTTGTCAAAATATGAACTTTAAATGCAAATAAATAAAAAACAAAAAAAAGCATAGATATGTATTTTCAATATTTATAAACTAATATTGTAACAATGTATGGGGAGTTTTGTAATACATTTTTAAGCTTTTTGACCGAACGAAGAAAATGTTATTTACATTTATAGAAAAAAACACCAAAAAAAATTATAAAATAAACATTTGGCGTAAATTTGAAGTATCCACAGTTATTCAATTTTGAATTTCAACAAAATATTATAAGAAAATAATTCCATAGAATACGAGGAGAATTTAAACTTCAAACGCTCATTAATATATCATTTATGGTTAAAAGTAGATAAACTTATGAGAAACCTTGTGTTAAATTTTCAAATATAAAATATAAAAAAGGACAATTTTTATGAATTTTCAACTCAAAATAATTTGCAACATTTTCGTGAATTTCACGTATTTTGTAAAAATTCTAACTTTTTTTTTCTTAATGAGAAATTCTAATAAAAAATTATTGTGGGTTTGCGGTCGATTTTTTTTTTGAATTTCCACTTACAAGAACTTATGAGGAACCTTGTATTACATTCCCAAGCTTTTTGACAGAGCAAAATATTTTTTATTGATATTAATTTTAAAAAAATAATTAAAATAAAAAATTCCAAATGTCTGTAAACAGATTAACATGAATCAAAATGTATGGCGTATAGAAAATACTGATATAAATATTCAGTGAAAAATTCACGAATCTGCGGTATTTTTTTTAGAGTTATACCACAAGCAAAAATCAATTTTGTTAAAAATTTCCGTTTTCCTTAATTTTTTTGTTTTGCCTGCATTTTTAAAAACAATTTTACTTATTTAAAATGTTTACGTCAAAAATTGAAAAATAATTTCGACTAGGTACTTATCGTGTATACACACACAACATTAAAAAAAAATTAAAAATACACATCATTGGATAATTAATACATTCATCGCTCCACTCAGGACCTTAAAAGGTAATGGTGTGGGTGATCTATCCCCCCTTATCCCTCCACCATTTAACCACCACTGAGTAAATGCTAATACCTATTTATTGAAAATGTCGAATCTCTAAAGTTAGGTATTTATTTTCAGTTATAATAAAAACTAATCAGATTTTTCCGTAAAATTTCTCGTTTTTTCCTAATTTTGTTTTGAAAAGCACCTAGCATTTTTATTTTTACCTCCAAAGTAGTAATCAGATCTAATTTTCTACCAGAAACTACGTTAAAAGTAGAAATTCAAAGCAATTTTACTATCCTTAAAGGTGATGTCAAACACAGAAAAAAAAATTAATAACATATGTTACCTATATGTACCAATAATATTATACAATATTATTATTTTTTTATGGGTATAAAAATTTAATATTTAAATTTCTTATAGGAATACCTACTGTAGCTATAATTTAAGTCATCTGTAAAGTAAAAACTATAATATGTCTAATATAGCCAATAAGTCACTACAAAATATTTTAGTTAATTAATATTAGTTTTAATATGTTATTTTTATTATAATACATTATACGCACATTAAAAATGTATAACTATATAATATTCTGCACACTTTTAATCAGATTATAAATAAACGAATCACCATGTTTACAAAGATTATATTACGACTTTAATAAATAACTAAAAAATATTATTTTAGTTGGCAACTAACGTAGTAACAAAACTATAGTCTATATTAATAACGTATTTAAAAATATTTGATTTTAAAAATTAGTGTGCTTATAATGTTCCTAATTTAGTATGATACTATGAAAAATTATGATTATGTATAAACAATATAGGTACCAAATATAATATTTCTTTTGATGTAAAACACCGATGTATTTACTCAATACATTTTTGTTATCTATTTATAATTTGAAAAATTTAAAATTTTGGCTGTTAAAAAGAATACTTGCTATATTTTATAGTAGTACATTCTTAGATTTTCACTTTTTCAACAGGAAACCAACATTTTTAGAAACTATTGATATAATTACTAATTAGAGTATACCTATTTAACACTAAACCAATCATTAACTACCTATACAAAAATAGTGGTTTGCCCTGCAGGGCAGTTATTCTACGATTTTTTGCTCAACAATTCTACTTTAAGCTAAACGGTTACTTCTGCTTGATAAGATTAGAGGTAGGTATAATACCTAACGCTTATATTAAATTAGAAATAATATGGTTTATAAACAGTGTAACTAAAAAGTAACAATTTAAAAATGTACCTAATATTGTTATAAGATTAAAATATTTTATGATTTATGACGTATACCTAAATACCTATTTAAAATGATGTATTCTTGAGAAGGCCAATAGAGTATTAAGTCTAACAAATTCATTGATTGTATTAAATAAGTATACCTAGTAACCCATAAACCATAACATTATTTTTTTTCCTCTAGTTATATTTATTTTTACCTAAGTAGCTAGGCATAAATAATATTATAGTGTATGATAGTTGTCAATTAACAATTTATTAAATTATTTAAATTAATATTACATCATCAACTATGACAGTTGTATACTATAATATTGCTATGTTTGATTGATTCATAAACATACCTATTAATACATTATATATATTACTATATGTCTTTATGACCACCTATATATTAGTGTAATATCTTGTTATAAATAATACCATTGGCATTTATGTGTTCAAACCAGGGAGTCAAA
>NC_042494.1:113949615-113956127 GCF_005508785.2 Acyrthosiphon pisum | reverse complement strand
ACTAATTACCCCTAAGTCCTGAAAGTAGAGAAGAATGACTGGGTTCTGGCAATCTGGCCTCTGGGTAAAGATAATTATAATTTTATATTATATTAGTTATTATTAGTGTATACAGTTAAGTTAATTTTGAGGATTTCATGTTTCATGTTGCACCTTGCAATACGGGTAAATTTTTTTCGTGGTTCATGTTAAACACCGGGTAACATTTTTTGCGGGTTTTGTGTTTTGTGTTAAAAACAGGATACAACTTTTTACAGGTTGTGTGTTTCATGTTAAACACCGGGTAACATTTTTTGCGGGTTTTGTGTTTTGTGTTAAAAACAGGATACAACTTTTTACAGGTTGTGTGTTTCGTGTTAAAAACCGGGTACAATTTTTTCCGGGTTTCGGGTTTCGTGTTAAAAACCGGGTACAATTTTTTACGGGTTTCGGGTTTTGTGTTAAAAACCGGGTACAATTTTTAGCGGGTTTCGGGTTTCGTGTTAAAACCCGAGAAAAAAATTTTGCGGGTAACCCGTTTTGACTCCCTGGTTCAAACGAAGAAATAAAATATAAAAATCTTTAAAAATGTCTTTTTTTAATTTCTTTTTATAGGTGATATAGACATTTCATAAACATTAGTTGTATTTTTGCTAAGTTCGCGTTTACGATGGCCGCCATCTGCGCGCATTAGAAAGATGTTGCCGTGTGACCTAAAGGTTAAACGAACCGTATGTTGGGTAGTCACTTGCAGACATTATAATACTATTATATAACTATTGTATAAATATCACAAACAGAACGCTCTTAAAGAATACAATTTTTCAGCATTCCTTATGTCGTTCCAAAACATATGATATTGCAGTATTACGAATTGCAATAAACGATAATACGATGTAGGTACCAAAAATGTAGCTCTAAATAATAATTGCATCACAACAATTATAGTAAGTTACAACCAAACGGTTCTCAAACTGTGAGAAGCGAGAAGTTCAATTGTCTAAGCTGCATAAATTATGAACTATAATAAGTAGGTATTATAAATCACGAAAATAACCCAGAAACTGCAGTTCTACTGGACAACCTATATAAGGAATATATATAAACTCTCTACGTCATACCATTCCTTTTTTCTATTAGATTTTATTTCTATTGTACCATATAATACCTATAAATGATCATGTTTGATCGAACGATGGGTATGGTCATTTGTCATAATTGTCATTATTATAAGATTATCGCGATACGATGACCATTCTCAAACTTCCACCACAGGTCCAAAAAATAATACATTATTTATTAAATTGTATATTAATTATTATATAAAAAAAGCATTTTTTCCGAAGCTATTTCATTTAACTTTAGATCTTTAGATTTTCAATTTGAAATTAGTCCAAAGTTGTTTTAAGTTATAATTATCATTTTAGGTCAAACCGACCATAACATTTTATACCTAGGTAATAGGTATGTAAAATTATATCCTTATTCTGTTAATTGAATGACAATAGATAATTGTTTTAAAAACAAGAATTAGTTAGTAATATATAATTAAAAAAATAAAAACAATACAATAATCCAGTAGTTATTAAATATATTTACATAGTATAATAAAAAAATTATTGTCTAAAAGATTCCTAGTGAAATCAGGACGGTGAGAGAAGATAATAATATGTAAAATTTGAATATTTTTCACACGTTAGCTATAGGTATAGCCGTATAGGCTACTGGGACAAAAGGGTATCGTAGAAGTTTGAAGTATGAACAAAAAATATAGGCCATATATCTATATATTATAAAGACGTATTCGTGGGATATTTTACGTTACACGCAAAGTAATTGACCGGGGATGATGAGGTTGACCCCCATTGACCTATATTTTATACTTTTATAGTTTTGTTTGGAAAATGAGCCTACATATTTAATATACCTTTGCACTCACCTCATTTGACTCAAATCAACACAAATGGCTGTGTATTAACATTATTTTTTTTTTTAACCAACAAATTCGAACAGAACTATTGCGTTTTTCATATAATATTTATAAAAGAAATACGAGTTTAGATATCATTATAATATATTAATATAATAAGTTATCATTTATATATATATTTTATCAAAAGAATACAAATAAATAGCAAACAGTTTTATAAAGTAGGTTACATTTTTCTAAAAGATATAGGTACATAATAATATAATATAGATTTTGTAAAAAAATCAAAAATCAATTTTTGTGGAATCTCGGGTAAATTCAATACTTAAAATAAAACAATTTTTAATGGAATAGGTACCCACTACGCACCTTATTTTACACTTTTTTTCAATAGTTGTTTTATAACAATAGCTTACAAGCTACATCACACTAGTAAACCCTTTTCAGTCCACCCCTGTTCATTTCACGTTTGGCTATTCCTGATATGACGTATACTAAATAGTATATAAAAATAATATATATCTTGCATTATAGCCTATAGGATACATGTAATTCCTAAACAAATTATTTGTGATGCGATATATTTTTGAATATTTTGTTTACTAAAATGCTTTGTTATCCATTAAATTATTAAAGAGTGAGCACATTCATTAATAATTATGTATAAATATAAAAAAAAAGAAAAGTAGTTTTAATAATGGTACACGCCAGATGGTTTCTACGAAATCAGTGTTCAATATAGATAAAACATTAATTAATTAAAGGTGTTGATTTGATTTTTAAAAAAAAAATTCTCATTTTATCGGGGGATTCTATGAAATGATGCATGGCAGTTACCCATATGCTTGCTTACTCATAACGTTTTTCTTAATATGCTACATTAATTCAATATAGTTACCCATAATGCCCACATAATTTAGTCAATATATTATAATAGTTATAATCACTTAGCATTATTATTATATGTTTTAATATTTCATTCACATAGTATAAGTGTTCTGCAAACACACCCATTTATATACAAAAATAATAAAAACAAGCCTACAGGCCTTTATAGTATACGGTGGGATAGTTGTTCGCCTTGAGTATATTTCAGCAATATTTCAGATTTTATTATAACCATATTAATTAAACTGTACCCAATACCCATAATATACCTACGAGTTATTTTTCTCAATACAATCGTATAAATAAGTTTAAATTAAAATATTATTTACTATAATATTGATAGGAAACCAATTATAAGCGGAACTTTGCTTACTATATTATAATGTTTATTATGTTTATAATTTCATATTATGATGTTATTCAAATGTTAAATGATCAAAATAAAAAATATGAGTACATATTTTTTTTCGATAATATGCATTAATTATATAGATAGAAAAGGTATGGGCGTATGGTATAATTAGTCTTGCAAATTGCATTACAACTGTTTTTCGAATACATTTCATAATAAAATAAAAATGTTTAACGTTGCAGTTTTTGTAAAATTATTAAAAATATAGTTAAGTACATACACAAATACAGATATTTAATAATTTAACTATACATAAAGTTTATAGTTATTAGTTATCATGGCTGTATACATGACGTATTATCGATAAATATAATTAGGAAAATATAAATAAAAACCAGATACCTAACTCCTTTATGGCTATACATAATATAGATAGGTAAGAACATTTAAACATAAAAGTTAATACTTTTTATTTTTACTGATTGGTTGTATAAGATACGATAGATGGGTCGATGGACACTATAGGTACATTTATATTTTATGATTATAATAACAATAGTAGTATCGGACTGACGGAATATAATTCAAAGAAAATAATAGAAACCTTGATAATTCGGTACGGACCATTGGTTTTATTGTATTAAATACCTAGCTCACATAACTATATCCATGACTTTGATGAGTGACAGTAATAAAACCTTAGCAAAAGAGCTATGAATAAAACTAATTCATGTTGTGTTATAAGTGTATAACCACGGTTTATGGTGAGCACTAGGTAGCTGATTTTTTGTAGATATATAGGCACAGACAATTTATCTACTATTAAATTGTAATATACCTATTGGAGTGTTCAATAGGGATGAATAAAATAGCCAATAGGTAATGATTAGGTCATAGGTTCCCAACTTATTGCCACTATAGCTTAGTTACTATTATTGTAATTAAAATATTATGATCAAAGCGTGAATTTTTGGAGGAATGTAAGTAATTCCTACACAAATGGTAAAAACTTATATTATTTCTGACGTCCAAAAAATGTATCCCTATATTTCTTACAAGAAAATCGCAACATTTGATAGGTACTAAAACAAATTTCTTTCCACTTTCCACTTTCAGGCTAGGAAATGTAATTGGTGAGGTTAAACATTTTTAGATCAGAGCAGAGCGATGAATGTATTGATTTTACAATGATATGTGTTTTTTTTTGTGTCTGTCATCACCTTTTAGGACAGAAAAAATGCTTAGATTTTCTTCAACAGTATCTTTTCTGATAGGAAAGTGAATATAGTTGGTACTTTGGGGGGTCAAATTCCCAGTAGTTGACAAAAGCGACATGATAAACAAAAGAAAAATTAAGGAAAAACGGAAATTTTAAAGCAAAATCTGTTTTTGAGAAAATCGATTTCGGTTTTTGGTGCAACTCTAAGACAAATGACCGTTGGTAATGATATTTCAACTGATTTTATATTAGCATTTTCTATACACCATAACATTTTCCAAATATTTTAACTTATTTTGAGCTGTTTACGGACATAGTCAGTTTTCAATTTCTTTTAGTTTTTTTTTCTTTAAATATCAATAAAATTTTAAAAAAGGTTGAAAATTTAATAGAAGGCTCCTAATATATTGTTTCTAAGGCAGATGAAAAAAATTAAAAATCCAGTCACAATTTTTTTTATAAGCATCTAAAATTCAAATAATAAAAATCTAAGATATGAAATTTAATACAAGATACCTCATAAGTTTGTCTATCTTTATCAAAAAAAAAAAAATGTCTACAAGATTTAACGAAATTTATCAAAATTAAAATGTAATAATTATTTGTAGTTAAAAATTTATAAAATGTTCAACTTTTATAGCTAAGGATTAAAAATTTAAAACAAGGTTCCACGTAAATAGGTTATATATAAATTACTTTAGTCACCTTAATATCATCAAATATACTTGGTAATATCATAGGCTGACTGACCGTTTTCGTTCAGTATCGTTTTTCTTATACAATGATAATATAATATCATTGAATTAAAATTTAACATCCACTTACCCACCTTTTTGTTTATGTGTTGCATAAAAAACGTTATTGTTATTTTTTTTTTAACTTTGAACTTATACAATAATTTATAGTATATGAAAATAGTATAATAAGCAAGGCTATGAATTTAATGCATTTAAAAACTATTAAATATGCATGCATATATGCACTAAAAACTGACAAAATATGCTCTAATTTTTCAAAAATATGAAAAAAACCACAAAAATGTAACTTCTATTTTTATTTTTTTCATTATCATTTTTTATTAGTTTTACTAGTTTTAGTTTAAATATAAGTATTGTTATTTATTAATATGACTGATATGAGTAGGAATATGACTTTTTGGGCTTGACTTGTCTTGATCTTCGTCGTATACAAGATTTATAAAAGAAATATGCTTAGAATAGCTTATGGTTCTACTTAAAATTATATATTTTACCTTTAAAGTAGTTATTGTATTGTACAATCAATAATTTCTTTAGAATTTCAAACTTGAAAGACCTCCTGTCTTGTGCCAACAAAGTTTTATATAAAGAAAAGGAGCGTTCTACATCTGACGAAGTTATTAGGGCAAACTTAAAATACGTCATGTCACTATTGGTTAAATCTTCTGGTATATCCAAGCCTACGTTCTTTTTTTCGCCAATTAATATTTTTGAAATAATACACATAATTTGAAATCTTTTTTTAGATTCTGAGTGGAACGATGAATGTATTGATTTTACAATGATGTGTGTTTTTTTATTTTTTTTTTTATTTTTTTATTTTTTTTTTTATTTTTTTATTTTTTTTGTGTCTGTGTACACGATAAGTAGTCGAAATAATGCTACGATTTTCAACTTCAGTATCTTGTTCGATCAGAAAGTGAATATCGTTGGTGCATTGGGGAGGTCAAAATTTAAATTTCCCAGTAGTTTTCAAAAGCGCCGGGAAAAACAAAAGAAAAATTAAGGAAAAACGGGAATTTTTACGCAAAATCTGTTTTCGAGAAAATCGATTTTGGTTTTTGGTGTAACTTTAAAAAAAATGACCGTGGATGCATGAAATTTTGACTGAATGTTTACATTTCCATTTTCTATACACGATAAAATTTTCAAAATATTTTGACTTATTTTGAGCTCTTTACGGACATTGTCAGTTTTCATTTTTTTTTAGTTTTTTTTCTAAAAATATCAATAAAATTTTATTTGTTGGATAAAAAAGCTTGAAAATTTAATAGAAGGCTCCTAGTATATTGTTTCAAAGGCAGATGAAAAATATTAAAAATCGTTAGTCACAGTTTTTTTTTATAAGCATTTAAAGTTCAAAAAATGACAAAATATGGAAAAATC
>NC_042494.1:113944350-113949565 GCF_005508785.2 Acyrthosiphon pisum | reverse complement strand
CCCATCTTGCCTCATTGTGCTTTATATTACTTAAGTACTATTTAAAATCAAAAATATCAATCGCAGTGTATTACAATTGAAACCAGTAAACGCGCAATAAAATTTACAACAATACTAGTGTACCGGAATAAAAAATAATTAAATATGTAAGTACCCAACAACTTCGATGTAATGACGAAAATTTACATTGTCAAACGACTTTTTTTAAAATCATCTTGTTTTCGTTATCAAACATAGTTATCATTAATGTGAAACGTTAAAATAACAGTGTTACCAACACTGAAAATAAGTGTTCCCGAGAGATATTGTGTAATTATGTTAGTTATTGAGATAATACTATGTCCCGTCTTACCCGATGTCCCGTCTTACCCAGGTTTCCCCTACCTAATAAATATTATGATATGATTAATTTGGAATTTATTATAGGTACCTAATATAATATTATGTCTTATACCTAGACTAACATACCGTCTCCGCTCAGAATCGTTTTTCTTATACAATGATATTATATCATTGAATTCAAATTTAATACCATCCATTATACAGTGACCCACTTGTAACCTACTGTACAGCAGAGCGAAATCCACTTACCCACCTTTTTTTTATTGATAACTGTTTAATCTCAACTTCAATAGTACAAAAGTCAATAACACACGTTAAATAGGTACCTGAGTAAAAATAGAATAGTTTTCATGAAACTATACAAGTCATAGTTTATACAAATACGTTTAATATTTTAATATCAATTTAGAACAGATTGACCGAAAAAATGTAAATATTACGAAAAAAAGCATTTATTCAAAAAAATAATTAAAACATGCATTTATATGCCCTAACCCATGAAATATGCAAAATAAGATTTGGTATTAGAACCAGGGTTGGCACGAAAAAACCCGAGCTGCTTTTCTGGGTTAAACTCACTTGATATTTTGAAAAACCCATAAAAAACCCCAGGCTGATTTTATGGGTTAAACTCACTAATTTTTTTTGAAAAAACCAATAAAACCCGGGTTACTTTTCTGGATAAAATAGAAGTTCACTCTTATTTATTTTTAACTTGTGTTAATTTTCAGAAAAAATATTAGGTGGCCCTCTGCATAAAAAGGTTGAGACCCCTGGTTGAGAATTTGAAATGATGTGATAATGTTCTGTTATTAAATTATAACTTGTATGCACATTAATGATTTTACTTTGCTCCATCTCCATGTAGGAACTTTTACATGTGATCGTTTGACAGCTATAATGCTATGTTTCGTGTGGGAACTTACCAAAGCTCCGAATTGTTGATATGTTATAGTTATACACTTCTACGTTATACCTAAATATATTACTCTAGCACCTAATTTATTCACAATAATATAATACAATATATTATCACTACTTTTTAGTATTTACTCTGTGTAATTATTATTTTAAAATAAGCTTACAATTGTTTTAATTTTATACTAAATAGAATTTATTGAACAGATATTAAATTATTTAGTTAGATAAGGTACTATATAAAATATTTACTTAAATTATTATTTAATACTATTTATCATGTATTTAATACCTATATTATATATATTTTATTTATATAAGTAGTCTAGAAATCGTAGGTGTACACTATACACCTATAAATTATAGGTAAGTATTCATTGTAATTTGTACTTCATCAATTAAATTACGTGCCTATGATCGTAGGAATAATAATAGTTTTTAATTTTACGCATATTTTAAACCAAAATCTAACTATTTTGATTACATTTTTAAATAAGATATAAAAAAAATTAAGAAGGAACCGAATACTATTTGTTACAAATATACATGTGACTATGTGTATTAATGTAATATAATATATCTAAGTGACTAAACTATATAGGTCTAGTGAACACAATTTGTTTGCACTCTTTCCAAAAGGGATTTTTTTGTCAAGCTATATTTTTAATTATTTTCCTCTGCACTCATAAAGCAGTTATGACTATCAACCTACCCATAGCCTGAACCTCGGCCTGAACGTTACATTAATTTCTCACTTAAACATATTCAATCAAAGGTAGAAATTATGCAAACCGTGCTATACAAAAATTGAAAAATATATGCATGAGTGAGTACAATACTCATTAAAAATAGTTGAAACGTACTTAAAGATTTTTCCAACAAATAAAAAATTAATTTCTCGCCCCGATCCGAATCTAAAAGAATTCAAAAGGTTACGTTGAAGTACGTAAACAACGTATACAACATATACTTATTTCCTAAAGAGGTACTTGCCGCAATTCAAGCCCTGCTATAATTGTTACGTGTAGGTATTTTATATAGATACCTTACGTCCTTATAGTCCTTACTAAGCTATAGCTATAGGTAACTTTAATATTTTAGTATCATCTAACGAGTACCTAGCTACGTCATATCGTCATATTATACCCATTACCCATACATACTATAATAAATTAAAAATGTTGGGCTAGAATGTTGTAGGATACGTTAGAAAACCTTGATGTTACTATATGTTGGCTTATTCATCTCGCTCTCTATTTACAGCATTATGATAATTGATAATATTATATTTCGTTTTCGAATTCTATAGGTATAACATTCTTTTATGGTTCTTGATACGTTTTATCATTATATGTCGAGAGATACTATTGAGAAAATCTATGAATAACCCAATTAAAGTGCTATTTAGATAATTATCTAAATAATTCTAAAGATATAATATTGATTAGGTTTTAAAAGAGCTGTGAAATTTTTGGAAAACTCCTGTTTTCCTTTTATTCAAAAAAATGAGTACAGAAAAATGCCTGTTTATGGAATAAAAATTAAAGATACAACATACGAATTACGAGAAATTACGAAATAACTACATTCTACAATAAAGTAGGTACTTTTATTATAACAATGCCAAATCAATATCACAAACTTAATTGCCAATTATTTACCTATCTTATATCTTAGTATAATTAAGTATGATCTTAGCCTTAGATACATTTAAAAGGAAAATATAAAACATGTTTAATAGCTTAAAGGTTTGGTTGCAACTGCAAAAAATACAATTGAAATCATATTTTTTTTAAATAACTAAAAATTGACTTACTGTGTTACTCCATTTAATGACGAACGTATTTAAATGTAAATGAAAAAAATAAATACGAAAATACTATGTTAGCAGCAATTATTATACAAACTGCAATACGCACCCAACAACAACAGACGCGAGCACACGACTGAACAGAACAGGCTAACTACTAAATAGAAAATATTATACCTACTCGAGTCGCAGTAAACAGCTGCGGGCGGTCGGTCGTTAGTGCAACAGTAAAAATGTACCTTGCACAGCCAATAGCCATTCCATAGACTGGTTTTTAACACTTTCGCGACATCCTCAGCCTAAGGGTATTTTTTTCTACGTAAAAATCGCTGAAAATAAAAGTCAATACGTATTAGTACAACAGAGCGGGGGCAAAAGGGTTATGACTTATGAGAATAGAGGAGAAAAAATCCCTAAAGGTTTAACGATGGTTAAACTTTTTGAATTTTTAACAGTATACTAGGAATAAACGCGATAAAGATGTAACTCCACAATCGATCAATTAATTGTTATTTGTTCGAGTTCCAGGATAAGATTCAACATCCAATAATCGCTGTGAACAGATAAATAGATAGGTACGTTATTAGAGCATATAATGATCAAATGTATACATAAAAAAAATCTTGAATTGTATTTGTTGGCATTGTTCAAAGTGTCCATGAAAATGTATTTAAGTATACAATATTATCTTGCATTCCTACGTTTTAGATTTTGAGCGAAACGAGAATGTATTGATTTTACAATGATGTGTTTTTTTATTCTTTATTTATTATTTTTTATTTTTGTGTCTGTCATCACCTTTTGGGGCCATAAAAATTCTTCGATTTTTAACCTATGTATTTTGTTTAATGAGAAATTGAATCTAGTTGGTGCATTGAGGAGGTCAAAATTCCCAATAGTTTTCAAAAGCGTCGGGAAAAACAACATAAACATTAAGGAAAAACGGGAATTTTTACGCAAAATCGGTTTTTGACAAAATAGATTTTGGTTTTTGTCGTAACTCTGACGTAGAGTACTAGAGTCATGTAGATACATGACAATTTCACTGAACACTTATTTTAGCATTTGCTATACACCATAAAATATTCAAGATATTTTGACATGTTTTAAATTGTTTACGCTTTACGGGAATTATCAATTATCAGGTTTTTAGTTTTTTTTCTATGATTGTCAATAAATTTGTATTTGTTTGGTAAAAAATCTTGAAAATTTAATACAAGGCTCTTAATATATTGTTATAATTACAATTGAAAAATATTAAATATCCAGTCACAATTTTTTTTATTAGCATTTAAAGTTCAAATTTTGATAAAAGGCGTAAAAATCACGAAAATGTGCAAATTATTATAAATTAGTAATTTTTAAATTTTTTTTTTTTATTAGCATTTAAAGTTCAAAAATTGACAAAATATGTAAAAATCACGAACATTAGCAAATTATTTTGGGTTAAGTATTCGTAAAAATTTTTCTTTTTAAATCTAAGATTTGAAAATGTAATACAAGATTCCTCATAATTTTGTCTACCTTTATCAAAAAAAAAAATGTCTACAAGAAAGTCAAATTAAATTTTTATGAGCGTTTGAAATTCAAATTTTTACAACATTCACTCGATTTCTCATGTAGCGATTTTCTAATTTTGTTGCAATTCAAAAACGACACTTGAGATTTATATCATGTTTATTTTATCAATTCCTATACTTGATACCTTGTTTTGAGCTGTTTACAAACAATTTAAAATTTCAATTTTATCAGATTTTTTTTTTCTATAAATATCAAAAAATGTTATCTGTTGGGCCAAAAAGCGTCAAAATTTAATTCAAGGCTCCTGATATATTACTTAAATAGCAGTTGAAAAATATTATAAATACATAGGTTGGCACAATTTTATTTTATAAGCATTTATAAGAAGTTCAATTTTTGACAGAATTTATCAAATTTAAAATTTTATAATTATTTTGTAGTATAAAATGAATGAAATATTCAACTTTTATAGCATTAAAAATGTAAAACAAGGTGTTACCACGAATTAAGATATTATACAGGTTACGGAAAGGAAGGGTCTTATCAATGTTTTTCTGTAACCCGCATCTTCTCACATTGCGGCTAGACTAATAGCGCTTATAGGATTATATGGAACTATGACTT
>NC_042494.1:113940143-113941459 GCF_005508785.2 Acyrthosiphon pisum | reverse complement strand
CATTTTAAAATCTTAGATTTAAAAAGAAAAATTTTTATGAATTTATAACTCGAAATAATTTGCAAATTTTCGTGATTTTTCCATATTTTGTCATTTTTTGAACTTTAAATGCTTAAAAAAAAAAAACTGTGACTAACGATTTTTAATATTTTTCATCTGCCTTTGAAACAATATACTAGGAGCCTTCTATTAAATTTTCAAGCTTTTTTATCCAAAAAATAAAATTTTATTGATATTTTTAGAAAAAAAACTAAAAAAAAATGGAAAATAAAAATGTCCGTAAACAGCTCAAAATACATCAAAATATTTTGAAAATGTTATGGTGTATAGAAGATGCTAAGATAAACATTCAGTCAAAATTTCATGTATCTACGGTAATTTTTTTTAAAGTTACACCAAAAACCAAATTCAATTTTGTGAAAAATCGATTTTGCGTAAAAATTCCCGTTTTTCCTTAATTTTTCTTTTGTTTTTTTCGTCGCTTTTGAAAACTACTGGGAAATTTAAATTTTGACCTCCCCAATGCACCAACGATATTCACTTTCTGATCGAACAAGATACTGAAGTTGAAAATCGTAGCATTATTTCGACTACTTATCGTGTACACAGACACAAAAAAAATAAAAAAATAAAAAAATAAAAAAATAAAAAAACACACATCATTGTAAAATCAATACATTCATCGTTCCACTCAGAATCTAAAAATAAATGTTTCTATTAAAATTAAAAATTGTTTATAGGTATTATTCATAATTATACTATTTTTTTTAAACAATATATATATAGTTATTATAGATAGTTATAAATTTATAATAATTAATACGAACAATTTAATTATAAATAAGAAAATTGGACAAGAACTGAATAATAAATCTATACAATTAGAATACTTATAAACTAAATTTAAATTACAACAGTTAAATATAATCTGAAATCTTTTAAGTATTAAAAATAACCAAATCTGAATTTCTTTTTCATTTCTATAGTTATACGATTGCCTTCTGTATAGAATATGTCCCTTTTTATATTTACTGGCGTTGATTAATCCGGTGTTTCCGAATTGCGGACAAAATTACAAAAACCATGTGAGTTGCGGACGAAATCTAAAAAGGTAACATACGAATTGCGGACACAAATATAAGATACTAATTGCGGACAAATGTCCTATTATTATTTTTGATATAGCGATCGTGGACGTTGGGAAATTACTGTTTGATATTAACGATTAAGATTGTGCTGGTGCTTTTGAAACCGCTGCCTACGTTTAATCAGTCTATCGACAACCATACTCTCTTGCTGTTCGTTTATTTTCTGTT
>NC_042494.1:113936118-113938980 GCF_005508785.2 Acyrthosiphon pisum | reverse complement strand
CATATTTATTTCTGGTTGATGGTATATGTGAGCACAAAATTTGTTTCATGACCATAACTATTTAAACCATGAAACTTTTGGGCTGCCTATTTTTCGACAATTAATTGATTTTTTTTCTTTTTACTATAATAATTGCATATTTCTGTTTTTTTTAGACATTTCTGAATTAATTACTATTGCGGTATTCTCAAAAGAAACATATTTGGGAACACGCATTGTTTTCTTATAACATAATAGGCTTCTTTTTTTCTATATGCTTTCTTGCAATTCATTCAGTTGTGGCATTTTAATTTTGAATATGTTTATTGTTGGCTTGTTTTGAGCTGTTTACGATTATACTCAGTTTCCAACTTTTTAAGGTTTTTTTTTTTTCTATAAATGTCTATAAAATGTTATTTTTGGTTTAAGAAAGGTTGAAAATTTAATACAAGGCTCTTAGTTTATTTTTACAATGACATTTGAGAAATATTAAAATTCATAGGAACAATTTTTTTTTATTAGAAACATTTAAAGTTTGTATTTTGACAAAAAGCATGAAAATCAAAATTAATAGTACAAATTATTTTGAGATTGAAATTCCTAAAAATTTTTCTTTTTAAATCTATGATTTCAAATTGTAATACAAGATTATCTAGCCTTATCAAAAAAGAAAAATGTACAAGCAAATCACATTAAATTTTAATGAGCGTTTGAAGTTCATATTTCTACATGATTGGATATTTACTCGATTCCTCATGTAGGAATTATCTCATTTTGTTGTAATTCAAAAACCAATAACCGTACACACTTGATATTTATATCGTAATATGTTTATAATATAAACTCTTAATACTTGATAAAATTTTCAACATTTTTTGAATTGTTTTTGGCTGTCAACGACGATTTCAAATTTCAATTTTTTATATTTTTTTTATAAATATCGATAACATTTTATTTGTCAGGTCGAAAAGCGTAAAAATGTATTACAAGGCTCCTTATATATTGCTTAAATAGCAGCTGAAAAATGTTAATAATACATAGGCACAATTTTTTTGTTAGAGCATTTAAAGTTTGATTTTTGACAAATTTAATATTTAAAAATGATTTTTTAGTTGAAAATGTATTTGTTTTTTTTTCCGTATAGTTATTTTATGTTCAAATTTGGAGGAAATTACACATTAAATAACCAAGAATAAAAACTTAATTTTGTTGTAATTTTATAATATTAATTCAACTTACCAGCAATCATATTTATAATAAGTAATAACAATATAATTATGATATAAAATATCCACACTGACAAATCGTCACCTCTCAGAATCGTTTTTCATATAAAATTATTTAATTATATCATTGAATTCAAATTTAATACCATCCATTATACAGTGACCCACTTGAAACCTACTGTACAGCAGAGCGACATTACCCACCTTTATAACATTAATTCTTGATCACATGCATGAGGGAAATTAAAATTAAATTAGTATTGATAAAGTAAAACGTTTAATAATTTAAAAAGTTAAATTGTCACATGACACATGCGACACTTAGTCAAATATATTTGAAAACTGTTGCCAATTTTCCGAGCAAGTAAACAATGCATTGACAAAATTACTCAAATAAGATTATTTGAAGTAGACTATTTGAAATAATCGAGGGCATAATAATTAATAACCTGTTAAGCTAAATACAATAAACTATATTACTATAAAAGGACCAAACGTTCACGATTCCAAAATTTGAATAACTAGTACCTGAATTAAGTATTAACCTTTATTTACTTAAAATAAATGGTTTAAAAAATATCAGGATAGTGATGATAAAAATTAGGTATATAGTAATACACTTAGGATAGCTAGTATTTCATGAGTCGCTCATTATTTTATATTTTAAATTAAAAAATTTATCACAATTTTGGATAAGTATTTCAAAAGTTTCATGTATCCTATAGACAAAAATGAACTTAATATTAAATAATCAGTATATTATCGATATATGAAAAAAAAAAATAAAAAGTATTTAAAACATATTTGGTCACAACCGCAGGCGCAATTAGGGTTAAAATTCTGGGGGGCTACAGCCCACCTAAAAAACTCTTAATTTAAAATAACCCATAGGGCAGGGTTTATTTTAGTGTGCAGTGAGACACATTTTGTGCAGTGAGAAAAGTAATTGTGCAGTGAAAATTGTTACTTTGTGCAGTGCAAAAAAAGAATTTCACGATGATATATTTTATTGTACATTATAAAACAATAATTTAGTAAACTTCAAAATAAAAAAGGTGGGTAAGTGGATTTCGCTCTGCTGTACAGTAGGTTACAAGTGGGTCACTGTATAATGGATGGTATTAAATTTGAATTCAATGATATAATATCATTGTATAAGAAAAACGATTCTGAGCGGAGAAGGTATGTTAGTCTAGGTATAAGACATAATATTATATTAGGTACCTATAATAAATTCCAAATTAATCATATCATAATATTTATTAGGTACTTATAACGCGTTATACATCAACAAAAAACCGTGGTACTATCATAGATATATAATAGTATACTTTAGAAGTTTCAAGTACCCACGAATAATATTATACAATCACAACAAAATAACTAAAATAGTTATCCTAGGTTTTTAATATGTAATTTCGTCCAAATTTGTACTTAAAATGACTATAAAAATAAACTGCGTAAATGTATTTTATAGATTTTTTGGTAACAGAATAAATTACTTACGTGGAATCTTGTTTTAAATTTTCAATTCTTAGATACAAAAATTGAACATTTTATAAATTTTTAACTACAAAATAATTTTTCAAATTAAAATTTAATAAATTTTGTCAAAATTTGATCTTTAAATACTTATAAAAAAAAAATTGTGCATATG
>NC_042494.1:113927738-113936068 GCF_005508785.2 Acyrthosiphon pisum | reverse complement strand
GTTTATTTTAGTGTGCAGTGAGACACATTTTGTGCAGTGAGAAAAGTAATTGTGCAGTGAAAATTGTTACTTTGTGCAGTGCAAAAAAAGAATTTCAGGATGATATATTTTATTGTACATTATAAAACAATAATTTAGTAAACTTCAAAATAAAAAAATAAATGTTTCTATTAAAATTAAAAATTGTTTATAGGTATTATTCATAATTATACTATTTTTTTTAAACAATATATATATAGTTATTATAGATAGTTATAAATTTATAATAATTAATACGAACAATTTAATTATAAATAAGAAAATTGGACAAGAACTGAATAATAAATCTATACAATTAGAATACTTATAAACTAAATTTAAATTACAACAGTTAAATATAATCTGAAATCTTTTAAGTATTAAAAATAACCAAATCTGAATTTCTTTTTCATTTCTATAGTTATACGATTGCCTTCTGTATAGAATATGTCCCTTTTTATATTTACTGGCGTTGATTAATCCGGTGTTTCCGAATTGCGGACAAAATTACAAAAACCATGTGAGTTGCGGACGAAATCTAAAAAGGTAACATACGAATTGCGGACACAAATATAAGATACTAATTGCGGACAAATGTCCTATTATTATTTTTGATATAGCGATCGTGGACGTTGGGAAATTACTGTTTGATATTAACGATTAAGATTGTGCTGGTGCTTTTGAAACCGCTGCCTACGTTTAATCAGTCTATCGACAACCATACTCTCTTGCTGTTCGTTTATTTTCTGTTTAAAAATGTATAGTGAAAAACTTAAAGAGTTACATGTCATTGACGGGTTTAAGTTCCGTTTTCATCGCATAATGAAAAATGAAATTCAACGGTGTGCGTGTACAAATAAAAGGTGTAATGCATTTTTAAAATTTAATACACATGGTGTTCAAATAGAAAATAATCTTGAACATAAGAACCACGAGGCTGATGAGAAACGATTACTTGTGCGGCAGAAGTTAAGTAATAGTGTCAAACGCAAAGCGGTAAGAGCAGCTATGTGAACGTCCCAGCAAAATTATACATTCTGAGATTACACCAGATGATTTAAATGTATTAGACACAAAGGATATAAATTTAATCCGAAAGAATATTCACACTGCTCGTATGAGTAAGTATCCAATATTACCTAAAACACTTTTAGAATTTTATGCGATGGTTCCCGACGCAGTAGATAAATAACACACCAAGGGAGCTGAATAATGGATTATTGACATTGACAGTAATAAAAGTGTTGTGTGCTTCTCTACGATAAAAAATTTAAATTTTTTTCAAAAATGTGACGCTGTTTTGATGGATGGTACTTATCCAAGCCGTCCGCCTCTGTTTCATAAATTATTTGTAGTTCATGGCGTAAAAAATAGTATTTACGTACCATTATTTTTTTGTTTGTTGGTGGGAAAATCAGTTACTGATTATTGTACAGCACTCAAGTTTTTGAAACAACGTTCATCACAACTACCAACCACTTTTCATATTGATTTTGAACAATCTATCCACTCAGCTGTTTGTCTAGTGTGGCCAATGAGCAAAATAAAAGGATGTCGGTTCCATCTCGGACAAGCTTGGTACAGAAAAATACAGTCATTAGGTCTATCTAAAGTATATTATAGCACTTCTTTATCTATGTAAAGTACTGAAGATGAAAAGGGGAACTTTTTAAAAACATTTTTTGGTCTACCGTTTTTGTCACCAAACGAAGTGGATGACTGCTTTACAGATGATTTTATGTCTACACTGCCGGCTGACTGTACTGCTATACACGATTTTATAGATTACGTTTTTGACAACTATATAAATATAGATTCTGCAATGTTTCCCCCGGAAATATGGTCGGAATTTTTTTCTTCTACTTCACGAACCACAAATGCCTGTGAAAGTTTTCATGCTAAACTTAATGGTATGTTTTATCGCAGTCACCCTAATATTTATCAATTGATCGAGGCCTTAAATGAAGTACAGACTAGTAGCTATATGAAAATGAATTGTTCTGCTGTACGAAATTTAAAACGAGCAAAAAAAACTATTGAAAATGAGGCATTTATTAGCAAACAAATGTTGCAATATTCACGTGGTGAAATCAGTAGAATATCATTTATACAGACTGTTTCAAAACAATTATACCACAAGATCTACAAAAACTATGACGATAATCTAAAAATATTTTATAAACAATTTTTTCTACAAAATTAAAACAATAAATAATTCAACAACACTTTAAAAACAACGATTGCTCATTGCAAGACAAATATTTTTAACCCCACCTACCAATTTTCTTGGTAGCTTGTCCTAAGTCCTGAAAAAGTGGTGAAGGGAAATTTGTGTCCACAACTAACGTGGTTTTTATTAAAAAAAGCTCTGTACGCAATTAGTATTATGACAACGAAACTCGTGTCCGCAATTGTTATGTTATAATTCCTGACCTGAATAATTCGTCCGCAACTAGTATGTGTCCGATTAATCTTGGTTTTTGGACCTAGATAAATCTATGCATTTTTGACCAAACGCTTTTCTAAAATACTCTATTCTGACATCAAATGTCCTATTTTCTCTTTTAATAACCTTATTCATATCCAGAAAGGATTCAAAGTTTTTAATTATATATACAATAGTTATTTTTTTATATACAGACTTAAATGGTAACACATCTAATATCTTAAAGTTTTCTTTAATTGAACCAATTTAAGTATTTTTACTTAAACATATTATACTAACAATTTTTCTTTGTAAAAGTTGTAGTGGTCTAGACGCATTTTGATTCAGTCAAGGTTATCATTTTTACTATTATTTCATATTTGATGTAAAAGTATATTACAAAAATTATAAAGAAATTAGGTACCTAGTCAATTGATTGTTTTTATTTTTATAAACAATTATTATTACAAATTACCTATTTAAGTAAATATTATTTAGTAAGTATTATTACTTATATTTACAAACAAAATTATAAAATTATTATTTACAAATGTACAATAAAAATAGTGCATTGATATAAAATGATTTATTTAGTATAATATCATGAGAGAGTCGGGATTTATATGTTTTTACGTATCGTTTCTGACTTTCTGAGTACCTATATGGCTATATGGCTATATGCAGTCTTATGAAAGTAAAAAATATAGATAGTACAGTATACAGTAGACAGTAGGTTAGTAGGTATTAGGTAGTATAGCCAGCACAGTTCACATGGGCGGCTCCAGAGACATGATTAGGGGGTGACCAAGTCATAATTTTCAAAAAATGTCGATGATTTTTTTTTTTTGTTATTTTGTTTTTAACAGTATACAATTGTTTAGAAATAAAGCTTGGGGGGGGGGGGGGCTAGTGCTCCCCTGGAGCGGCCTCTGACAGTTCAACGGATAACAGTCCGTAGGGTTTGATATGAGTAGACAAATTACCTACTATAACCCAAGAGTCGGAATAAGTTTGTGCAGTCAGAAAAAATCATTAAAAAAACCCTGCCATAGGGGGTTCATATCTAAATCAATAGGAATATTTTTCAGTGGCTAAATCGTAGTCAGGGGGCTAAGCCCCCCTAGTTGCTCCACTGGTCATTACTAACAGTTTTTTACAGTAATATTTAAGAACACTAGTATTTAAAGAAGTACCCAATATTATATATTATACAAAAGTATTTAAATACGAGTACTAAAAAATATTTACTATATTTTGAAAAAATCTGTCAAAAAGTTCCATCACTGGATGGATTCTTCTTTCAAGCCTCCAACCCATTTACTCCCACAGCGCTTGTACTCATGGTAAAAAAATAAATTTACAGATTGTATAATAAATTAATGTAACACACACAAAAAAAATATATAATATATTTTAAAAGTGCTAAATTTCAATACATTTTTATTGTAAAGTTAAATCATACTGACAGTATTAAAACAAATGAAACACAGTGGGTTTTATCAAGATAATAGTACTTTCTAGTTGGTACTTGTTAATAGTTTTAACTTTCAAGGTAAAAGGAAATTAATAAATTAAAAAATAGTTTATAGATCAAATTGTTTATTTTAACACAGAAGACATACTTTTCAATAATCTAAAATTAAAATTTCCTGTAACCAAATTAATATGGTTTAGAAGAATGATTTTTCAGGCTTACTTTTGGTAGTTCTTTTAATGTGCATTTCCCAGTATTGTCAACTGAATTATTTTCATCATCACTTGGAACCCACACATTTAGTATACCAGCTTCACCACCAGTAACCATTATACCATGCTGCAATGAAAAATAAATGTTATTAATATTATATTATATTAGTAGAACTAGTAAATGTTTAAATAAATGTTATGGGTAACAACTAACAACAGATATATAAAACTTATTATGAAATATGCTAGTGTCATAAGCAGGCTTCACAAGTTAACAAATAATGCCTATCAGTTTGTTTAAGATTAATCATACTTCTAAAGTAGTTTAGATGTTGTATAATATTTATTATTTCAATCCAAACTAAATCTAAAACCAACTACTCATTTTTACTCCATACAATTTAGACATCATAAAAGGATTTTTTAATTCTAATTTTTAAGTTTAAAGTATATTTTATATAACAAAAATATATTCTAAAAATAATAATTTTTTAAAAATAGTTAAGTATTAAACATGTTATTATAAGTAAGTAGGTATAGGTAGTAAGTTCAAATTTAATTTTAACACTAACTGTAATTTTGGAACTAAACTGAATAGGTTTTTCTTCCTTTAAGGCTATCACAACATTAAAAACAAGTTTGCTTAGATTTAAAGTATATCATTATATAAGAAATATTATGTGTCAGACTTTAACACTAATAAATTATTCAATGAGATACCGACATTTGAAAGTATGCATTGTGTCATCATACAGCCAAAGTCTAAAAAGCGGCATATATTTTACGACTTTTACAAGTAAAAGTGTCTAGATTAATATAACAATTTCAATAGTTACGAGGACGTGATACCCGCATGTGTTGTCTCCGTCTTACAAGTGCGTAACATAGCAAATTATACGCAAAGCAGAAAACGTGTAGCTCCATTAGCTTAAAAATTAGAGTGAATTGACCTATTATAAAATCTAAAGGTAAGATTATTATCTAGACAACCTCATGAGCTTTTTATTATATTTTAATTTTTAAGCGAGCTATGAGTATTTTAAAATTGTAAATTATTTGTGCATTTTAAAGTACTCATAACTCGATTAAAAATTAAATTATGATTATAATTTTGATATACTTTTTTAGTTTTTTCATAGTAGATAAAACTATTATAGTAAATTTTGTAGGACTAGGTTTATACGGAAATACAATGCGAGTTGAGAATTCAATAATTTTACTTAATTATAATTTATAATATATTAATATGTATACAATAACAAGATATATTCAATTTTAAATAATTTCATCATCTTAAGCTCATAAAGATACTAAGGAGTATGAAAAAAAAATTCTGAAATACTATCGTAAGTTATTAAAATCATTGTGTAAATCAAACTACATAGCGGCTGCTCACTTGTCAGCTCTATGATGTCACGCGGCTATTCATCAACTCTCATTATCTTGTTGAACAATCATTTTTTTAACTTTGGATTTTTACATTATTTTAACTACAATAATACACAAATAAACTTAAAATTAAAATTCAAATTTTTTGTGTTTTTATGTCTTTTAAGGTGAAAAACAACTGAATTCATTATAGTAGCTCTTAGTGAGAGAACAGTAAAATTAAAATCTTTAACACTAGTCAATATACAGGCATGTACATTGGTACAAAAATACTAAACATTACCTTTAATTACTTTATGTATACTAATAATAATTTAAAATAATGGACTCTTTATCACAGCCAGTGCCGCAATTACAATTTTGAGGTCCTTTTAGTTTTTACTGAAGTATTGGTGGAAAGGAGGGGGGAGCTTAGCCACCAAATATACCATAAAGCCCCCTCTCTTTCCACCAATGCCCCTCCCATCCTTTGTATTTGAGCAATGTATTAAATTTCCACGCATTTTTACCAAACAAATAAAATTGTATTCACAATAATAGAAAAAAAAAACTAAAAAAAATTAAAAACTGACAATGTCCGTAAACAGCTCAAAAATAGTCATAATTTTATGGTGTATAGAAAATTAAAATATAAACAATCACTGAAATTTTCATGTGTCTACAGAATTTCGTATTTGAATTACAACGAAATAACAAAATCACTACATGAGAAATCCAGTGAATATCCAATCTTGTAAAAATATGAACTTGGACCGCTCATACATTTTTTTTTTATTTGTAGACATTTTTGTTTTGATAATTATGGTAGACAAACATTTGAAGAATCTTGTATTACATTTTCAAATGTTAGATTTAAATTGAAAACATTTTATGAATTTTTAACTCAAAATAATTTGCACATTTTTATGAATTTCACGTATTTTGTCAATATAAAAGCTTATAAAAAATGTTTTTTCGTCAGTCTTTAAAACAATATATTAGGAGCCTTAATTAAATTTTTAAGCTTTTTTATCCAACAAATTGTATTGATATTTTTTAGAATAAAAAACTAAAAAAAATGGAAACTGAAAATGTCCGTAAACTGCTCAAAATAAGTCAAAATATTTTGAAAATGTTATGGTATATAGAAAATGCTATATGCACATTCAGTAAAAATTCCATGTATCTACAGTAATTTTTTTAGAGTTACACCAAATCCAAAATCGATTTTGCGTAAAAATTCCTGTTTTTCCATTTTTTTGAGCCAATGAAATAAGACCTATTTTTTTTTTTTTTATATACACGAAAATACAAAATTCAAAATTATTGAATTCTTATGTTTGATTTTACAATTGTTTTATAATATTATGTATGGTAATGGTAAAATCCGAGCCCCCCCCCCCCCCCATACATACCTTGCGAGGCTCATCAGCACCTGCACCTGCGGTAGTTTCGGCACTGATCACAGCCCATTTTTTAAGGATGTTTTTTGTGTCCAATGAACACCCACCAGAGTAAGATTTTTTTATTGTTAAGTTATGTGCAGTTTCTGTCAATTAGTATAAATTATACGGATTTTATGAGAAACTTTATGACTCTATGTCTCCAAGAGAGGTAAATATAACCAACATGTGGCATTCTTATAAATGAATATCATCATAATAAATTAACTAAACATGTCAATAATAAGTTAATAAGAATAATTTAGGTAAGAACTAAGAACTTTAAATTTGTTATAATATTTTATGCTTACATTATAATCATACCAACTGCATCTAACAATTTGTTTATTATTTTTGAATAAACTCCTAGGTGACAATTCAGGACCATGATTTATAACATCAAGTGACTGTAAATGTTCTCTATATGCAAAATATAAAATAAAGTTATATTAAATCACGGCATAACATTATTTATAGTACAGAAATATATTTTTTTTACCCTCTGCTATTATCATTTCCAACTAACAACATAATATTTCCATTTTCATCTGTTTGATGACAATTGATTATTTGACTAAATAAATCAGGTTTTACCTAAAAATAATAAATTATAATATTGATTAAAACTTAAAATTAATAAAATAATTATAAACTTACATTCATTGAACTACTAATTGTGTCCCTGGGAATAATACTATACGGAGAAGAATCTGTTATGTGCCATAATTGTACATCCTCTGTGTGTGTAACACAAGATATGATTGAATCCTTATTTTTATTTTTAAACCATCTTAAATTTGCCTTTAAAAAAAAATAAATGTATTTATGTATTCAATAATTAATTTGTATTTATAATCAATAAAGTGTCTAGAAATGTTTGATATTTATAAAAATATCTATTGTTTCGTGTAGTCTATTTTCAATCTAGATAATAATCTAACTATTCAACTATCAATCTAGACATTCACAATAATAATATACAATTGTAAAATAATTTAGGTATAAAAATATTAATTAATTATTTCACTTACAACAGATGAGTTTGTATTAAAACTTGATTGAAGAGCATCTTGCTCGGTGGTTTGAGTAACATCAAATAAGTTTATAATACCATCAGTCGATCCACTAATTACAGTTTTGTCTTCAGTGGGATGAAATTTCACCTACCAATATTAAAATGATCTAAATTAAATAATATAAGTACTTATACACACAGTGTAACATTAACAAATATGCCACCGGAGGATAGATTTTAAAATGCCTTTCTTTACTATAATTTTACTTTATTAAGTTTGCCTTAGGCTCTTTTATAAAAATGATGCCACTTAATTTTCACTATCATTAAAAGTTTTAACTGTTAAATTAAATATTAAAAGAAACCTTCTGCGTCA
>NC_042494.1:113926799-113927459 GCF_005508785.2 Acyrthosiphon pisum | reverse complement strand
TACTTAATCTAATAAGTAATATTAGTATACCTACAACTACACTAATGTTTGAACATAAAAAAAAAATGATTGTGAGTAACTATTAAATTTTGCGTTTTTAGACAATTTTAGTGTCTGCTCCAGGTTGGGCCCGGGGCCCCCCCCAAATGTATGTAAGCCTTGGGGCCCGTGTGCCCGGCACAATCTGCACACCCGGTTTTTGCGGCACTGTGCGTCACCCATTTTTGGTCAATTGGGTTTGGTTAATCTCGCATTGTCTCAGTGAGAGACGAGACTACAAGTGTACTAAAAATTATTGTAGCTACTGGGTAATATACAAATAAAACATTTTAAACTGTATCATAAATATTATAATTTATATACGAAAATATAAATATATAGGTCCCAATGACATAAGTATATAACCTATAGGCACATGTTGACGCAATATTAATGTGAAGGGTGATACAATTGTTAATGCGGCAAATTATATTATTACTGCAACCGCGGTACCAATAATATCACCAGAGTTAGTGTGGCATTTCTAATGCCAAAAATGAAAAATGTATATCTTTTATTATGCATATTTTACATTACCCAATAAGTCTTCTTAAAAATGATTGTAAATTAGAAAACTATAAACTTGTTTGATCTTTAATAAATACCAATCGAGACAGTTGA
>NC_042494.1:113921339-113926699 GCF_005508785.2 Acyrthosiphon pisum | reverse complement strand
GTATCGTATGAAGTAAAAAATGTCCTCGCCAAGTAAATAAATTATCGAAACAGACTAAATATACTTAAATTCAGTTTACTTAGCATTTATTTATGATATCACATCTTTATAGCGCTTTGAAATTACTGGTTTTATAAATTCTATATGAAGCGAAAAATGTTTTGGTTATACAATGATTTTTTTTTTTTGATTTTTTCTTCTTTTTTTTTACTTAGCTAATTTTTACACGGAGTTAGACGGAGGGTTTTTGTTTTGATATTATTTTCTGTTATTTAACATTCGACAAATCTGCATTCTGGCCATTTTTTTTCTGGAACATAACATGCGTCCAGATATATATTAGTCCGTGTTGTTTACATAAGAAGCATGCTCGATGATGAGACTGCGCATATTTTTTAAGGGGCAATGTATAATTTATATAGGCAACCGATTTAATCTTATGCAATCTAGTATATGCACAAAAACACAAGGCGATGCACATGCGCGAAGTATGACGAAAACACGGTTCTAGTTGATCAAACTTCTTAATAAAAATGTATAAAATGTTTAATTTTTATAGGTATAAGGATTGAAAATTTAAAACAAGGTTTCTAATAAGTATAGTTCATGCTGTAACCAAAAAATACATGAACACAGTTCTATTTAACTGATATTTTAAGTTCAAATGTATACCAAATTTGATATTGAAACAAATAATAACAATTTTAGTTATTTTGTTATAATTTAAAATTATTATTCGTGGGAGCTTGAAAGTATATTAATTATATTTTATACACAGTAGTGGCGCAATTAGGGGGGGGGGCTAAGCCCCCCAAAAATCACCCAAAGCCCCATCAAAAAATAATAGTATACCATTCTTAAAAGTATGTACCTATAAATTATAAATTTAAAAAAAAATGTGTCGGGGCTTGAGCCCCCCCCCCCCCCTAAACATTTTTCCTATATGCGCAAATACATTTTAAAATGAAATGTTTTCAGCAAAAGTTAATTTAACCTATTATATTAGTGTATTAATAATAGTAAAATTAATTTCTTTAATAGCAACAATATCATAAAAATGTGTAGTCACTATTAGTAATGTAGGATGGACACACCGTTTTTGCTTTGAATCGTTTTTCATATGACATACCTAACGATTTATCATTGAATTAAAATTTAACACCTCCATTATTATTTATCATGACTCTGGTCATACACTCTTGAATAATATAGATTCTATAATCTTCAATATTAGCAGTATCTAAGAAAAAGTAACTTACTAAAATAGTATTTAAATATTATGTATTGATTATTGCAAAATATTATAACCAGAAAAAGTATTAGCCCCGTTTTAAAATTTGTAAATATTATTATATACCTCTGTTCACATCTCATAAGGATACACCAGTTAACCATTAATACATTCATGAGATCAAATATCTCAATAGGTAAATAGTTTTATTGAAATTTGATACGTAACAAAAACATTGTTTATAACTTTTCATGGGCCCTCAGAAGAGTGCGTTCAGTCGGACCCATCATTCTGTTGAAATAAATAAAAATACAAATACACTATTAATACGAAAAAAAAGAAACAATATTTTGACAACATAATTTTTATTTTTATTGAGCCGAAAGAGTTTTGAGTGTTTGACACAAAATGGTCTGAGCTGATAATAATATATATATATATATATAAAAAAATTATGTTTGGTGGGCCAAAAGATAAGTGGTTTGACGGAAAATGGTCTGAAAATTTAGAAAAATTGAACATGAAAAATATGATAATAATTAATGATAATAAAAAAAAAAACACCAGACAAGACACAAAAGCAGGGGGATTTATACGTGATGGCGAGGTGTGTGCAGATGCAAAGGCCACTGGTCACTTCCATACGTTCTCGCTAACCTTTCACTCTCCGTGATTTTCGTCCTGGGGTCCCGTCGGTATCTACTATCTTGTCTGCCACAGTGCCACACCAATGACCCCGCCGCCGTAGAGTCGCAAACCGCCGAACCCTGCAACTTGATCAGTTTCTACGGGTCGGGCAATGCAGAAATGTCTGCGTACCTATAGCTTACCTAAGGTCTATCGCTCACCCGTCGTGCTTTGAGGTCTCCGCCGCCACGAGTCGCATTCGTGCACACTGCAACCGTCATCAAAGTATCGTAGAGGCGGTATCGTTGCCCACGCCGGTACAGCTAGCCGTCGTTGTCGTCCGTCCGTCGCTCCTCGCACAACCGACATTGCCGGGCCATCGCCGAGCCGCCACAGATGGTCTCGCGTGTTGGCAACCGCGAGCTCGCAACGCCATCGAGTATCGACCGCTACCTCGTCTTTCCGCTGGTGGCCGGAGAACGTACAGGGTGACTTACCGCCGTACACCGTAAAGTGCTCTGTCACGTACCAATACCCCATGTCGCCGCCGTCTTGTCAAGGAGGGAGGGGTGGACTGCAGCTTTACTCTCCTCGGAAGCATCCGCACAGCATCAGGCGTGTGACCCGCCTCACTCCCTTCCACGTGGTGGCCATTATTCGCCTGGCGCGTCCACGTGGAGTTGTGGGGTCCGCTGCTTTTGGTGCTTCCAATTCGATTGTTCTGGCCAGTCCAACTCCGTCCGTCTCTTTGCACTGGCCCTCGGCCGGTGTCTCTTCCATCTTTTCCGTTACTGTGACTGCCTTTGCGTCTCCACCGGCCATAGTCTCGGACGCGACTTCGTCGCAGACAGCTTCGACTATCTCACCCAAAAGAATGTTCACGACGTCATTCTGGCTTCTGGGTCTTTCGTGTCGAATATGATTTGAAAAACTAAAACCGTTTCTCAGAACTCACATTTTTTATTATAATATTATAAGTATATTATTCCGTACGGACGACGACGCCGTAGAAAATACCCGTTAAAATCAAATCGCCGTAATTCATAAACGGCCTTATACAGCGTGCGCGTTGTTATAATATATTGTATTATGATGTTGTAGGTTTGTATTTTGTCGGTGATTTCGACTTGCCGCTGTGATTTATACATTCAGTTTCCAGCTGTTACCGGGCAGCGTAATTTCTCGAAATAATAATCGCTGCATATCGCGCAGGCGAGTGTGAATTTGATACCCTCGAAGAAAATAAAGAGTTATACCTATCCCCACCGCGACCGCGGCACGTCGATATAATATTACAAATAACGCGAACGTACAGACGATAACGAAATTAATACGAAGCTCGTCGTCAAAACAATGCCTAATACATGTATATTATCATTGATTATAAATACTATTATATCAATGATTATATTATCGTCGTGAACTGGACAACAAAATGTAATATTTTAATAATACGCATTTATTGTAATAATATCGCCGCACATGGCGAATGATTTCAAAACACGAAAACGGTATAGCCAAATACGTATACCCATGTAGGTATCATATTCGTGGTATAAATATTTTTGTTTGCTTATAGAGCGAATATTAATTGAAAACCAAAACCGTCATATATTGGGGTATTTCTCATGCGATAATATAATCCTACATAATATTATTATACATTTATACGCGTGACAACCCCACCAATATATTGATAATAATATTATTATAACATTGATTAATGTTAATTACATTTCATCTAATTGAAGCAGACAGTAGTTAATCAACGTCTTCGACGATGATAGTCATCCTAAATGCATTCAAGTTTCTTTGATCTGAAACACTGATGGACGATATACGGTATTATATTATATTCGTCAAAATTGAAATTGAATTGTATAATAATTATTGTTCGCGATACATCTATACTTAATTATGTATATATAAACGCAGAGCGTGATTTACCAAATATATGGCCCAGGACAAAATAAAAAATTGGGCCTATAATGTAAATAAAGAATAAATATACACAAATACAATATGAATATCAAAATGATACTTTATTCTTTAAAGCACTTGTCAATAAATAAAATTAAAATATTATAAAATACAATTATTTGTAATAAATTATTGGAAATTTTTTTTTCTGGCCTTTTGTTTGGAAAATACCTTCATCAAAATCAATACTTGCCGTGACATCGTTTTCTATTGAAAGTATTCCTAAGGCATCCAATTTTTCTTAACTCATTGATGACCTCAATCTATTTATTATTCTTTTCAGAAATGAAAATGATCTTTCACTTGAACAATTAGTTATTGGCATTGTTAAAAATATATGCATACATGTTTCTACATTTGGAAACGTATGTGCTATTTGCATATTTCTTATAAACTTTAATTGATCGGTTAGCGTTATTGTTGTGCTATTGTTAGTAGATGAAATAAGACCTTGAAATTAAATAAATTCATCTACGAAGCTTTCGGCGTCAATATCAAGTTCATTTTCATATAACAATATTAATGCTTTAATTTTGGTCATAATTTAATTTACTGGTTAAGTTATCTTTAAATAAAAATCCAAATCTTTTTTCCACATTAACATAAACTTCTCTTCTTTTTTGTATTTCTGCTAATAATGTATCGAAAATGTTTATTGCCACACCTAAAAAAAATTAGTTCGACACCACTGTCCACGAATTAATAGTATCAAGGTGGAAATAATATATCCACATTGAATAGTATCTATATTACCACAGAATAATATATGAAATACCATATTATATTCTGTACCGTGTATTATCGCACACGGTGAATATATTGACAGTACCTACTCGTATTTCACAACTCGCGGTAGGTATTGTACTATATTGTGGACCGACGATGTAGATAACAGTGAAGATATATTTATTATCTTATCCACAGTCTACATCGTCTGTGGACCATGGAAATTAAACGGCCTTAGGCAAAGGCGGTTTGACATTTTTCAGTTGGTGGTTCAAAAATAGTTAATACCATCCACCTCACCTACCAAAAAGTTATATTAGGTACCAGTGGTGCAACTAGAAAAAAATTTTGGGGGAGGGTTACATTAGTACAATATAATATGTACATAAGATAAAATTCTGCATGGTTAATTATATATATAATTTATTAAATAAATAATGTTAATATATTATATATAATGTATACTTAATATTTCTCAATCATCATAAATCACAAGAAATAAAATAATAAAGTCATAAGTATAGAAATAGAGTCATATTATGAATAAAAAAACACTTACAATTAAGATTGAGTCTTCGTTTTGAAGTTTTAGCCATTTCATTAATTATCATCGATGGATCAACATTAATATCCTGGTGTATATTGAGGACTGCCAATCCATTTAGACTCATTTGACCCGTAGTATTTCTGAGATAATTTTTAAGTCGAAAAAGACCTCTCTCCAGTAGCGGTTGTGACTGGTAGTGTAATTAATATTTGCAATAACTTTGAGATTACAGGAAAAAAACAGGATTAC
>NC_042494.1:113919513-113921049 GCF_005508785.2 Acyrthosiphon pisum | reverse complement strand
AGATATTTGTTTGCTGGTCTTAGGTAATAAGCAGTTAAAACTTTTTAGTTTGGCCCTATGCTCAAGAAATCGTCCGTGTAGTTGTTCAAGAAAATTATCAAGAAATGGGATGAATGTTGAGATTCTATAATATTCTATTGGATTATTATTCATAACATTACTCCTATTTTTTTGTCGACTTGTTGTTCTTGGAACACTAACAGTTATATCAAAACTACTACAGACATCCTCCACTTCTTTAAATATTTTTTCAAACTCAGTTATAGCTTTATGAAGTTCGCTATTTTATGATTTTTGCGCTTTCGCGCGTCACTAGTTGACTGCACCTATTAGTTATTATGAATATTAATTTTTTTTTTCGAAACCTTTGTACTTCAACGAGTTAAGCACGACGGTGCAATCAAAATTAGATAGCCAGACTTCGTTTTGAAGCTATATGCTCAGGCAATTTCGAATTCTAAGTTTTTACGCATACGCTCAACGCTCTATAGAACCTCCCTACGCCTACCGGCTCCGGTCCCCAAACTCGAGGTCCTGCGGACCTCTCGCTGGATGGGGGCTCGGCCCCCAACCCCCCCGGGGCTTGAATAGCAAACCTGGGGGGGGCGGGGGGAGAGAATACCTGCCCTGCGGGCAGACGGATGACCTAACAAGTAATTTTAACCTTGTTAATTAAAGTTCCTCAGCCAAACCTGAGTGTCGAGTTGCTCCGCGCGGCATTATAAAGTAGTGTTGGGCGCATGCGCATTAACTAAAATCACAAACTTTGGATGGCTATAACTTCCAAAATAATGGTTTCCGCAAAAAAATTCAAACAGTTTCAAAATCAGCGTTGAAAAACACGTCTTTTTTAAAAAAAAATTTAAAATTCGTGAGGGGCGTGGTAAAGTGCATTTTAGCCAATAAGCCTATTAATTATATTTATGAAATTAATTAATTACCCAAGCACAAAAAATATAAATACTAAAATATCATAATTATACCTAATAAAAGTATATTATAAATTGATTTGTAAATTTATTAGATAAAAACACTAATTAGTAATAAAACATTTTAAAACATAATTTCTTTATTTTCTGATTTATGTAAATAATAATAATAATATTAACATTAATAACAACCAAAATAGTGATTAGATACTGACTTGTATCAAGATATAAAGGTAGATTAATAAAATATTGTTATAACATAGGTTAGTGGAGTTACGGCAAAGAAGCCATTTGAACATACAATATTACTAAGGCAATATACAGTAAGAGCATGTAAAACTTCTAGAAATCCGATTCCTAAGAAATAATGGAATAAATCCATGGACTTGCTGCTTTTGATCTTAGTATATGGCTTTACTGCACTTTTGCTTAGTATTTTACCTGAATTCCAAAATTTCTTTGAAACAATAATCGATAATTGGAAAAAAAGTATTTTATTGGAAAGTGTTCAAAAGAATAAAATAGTTTTTAAAATGCACTTGAATACTTTTTGATAAATAGTATTTGAAATATGTAATTTCAATACTTGTAAAAGTATTTGAACAAA
>NC_042494.1:113907662-113918900 GCF_005508785.2 Acyrthosiphon pisum | reverse complement strand
GGCTCTCTACAGGGCAGTACATAGAGTACTCTATGATTTATATACATATATATTTATCTATACATATATACTATGATAATATTATTTTGTAAACATTGCCTGCTTTGTAAATGGCGGCCGACTTCCATGACAAGAAGGAGACGGCTATCTAGTTTGTTGTATATATCAGATATATATAGATATATATAGATTCTATGGGCAGTATTGGCGATGGAAATTGATAAGATGTAACGGGGACGCTGTGTATCATTTATAAATTACATTTATATTTATATTTATATCATTTATATTTTACATGTTCCTCGTTACAGATCCACCCCCCGCTGGCCTGATAATTGATAAGCTTTCAATCGCCAATACGGCCATACCGGACACTGATTAGTGATTACCAAGACCAAGTGGCAAGTACCTACCTATTAAAATTACACCCACCCCAGAGTTTTTAGCGGATCAGTGAACCACAAAATGCATGATCAAGCCGCCTTTGGGCCCTTAGGTTCGTCGTTCGTGACGGTCAGGAGAGTAGGCGGAAAATCGGGAAAAACGCTTAGAAATATAAATATAAATGTGAACAAATGTATGCTCTACTCCCAATTAGTAATTACCATGTACCTATAAAAAAATATAATAATATATTGTAATGAAAATAATAATTAATTGTTAATTGTATTAAATATAGATTGCAAATAAAATAAAAATAAAAATATGAATACAATATTATGTATACGCCAAAAACATCATTCTTAGGTTTAGGTGCATACTAAAATATTATCGTTTTACGTTTATCTAAATATACTACCATCTGTTTTATATATTAACTTATTACCCATGGCTAACTTAATATTTTCTATTAAATCGCTATTCAATTGTTATTTTAATATATTCTTATAGTTGAGTTAACATGTTTAATAAAGGCATATTCAAATTTAAACGCATATATACATAATAAATACTTTAAATTATAAACCTGGTAATGCATAGTGTAGTGTATCCCTCAAATAATTATATGCTTTTGTTGATATACTTTTTAAGGTGATAGCTTTTGTAATATTTTCTAATTCCCATTTAATTATTTTCTTTTTTGGATTAATGAAGTAATTGATTTGTGTTTTAGTGAAAAACGGCAATAACATTGAATGTATTTTACCCTTAAAATCAGTTTTCAATTCAATGTTTTGTTTCAATAATGTTTCTATTTCACTTTTCAATAAATTATTAGCTTCAGAAACATCAGCATACTTCTCATTAAGAGATTTATTCAAACAATTAGCTTCCTGAAGTATCAATTTTGTCTCATGTAACTCCTGATTAATTCTAAATAAAAAATTAAATTTGGTAAATATTAATATGCTAATATTTAACAAGAGCGTTGTTTTCGTTAAGTCATTTTTTAAATATTGCAGTTACAAACTAATTATACGATGAAGGTAAATTGAACATGTATCTATCCAAATTAGAATCCAAACCATTGATAGAACTAATAGATTCATCGATATCATTAAAGAGACATCTAGATATATGTTTTCTATTATTTATAACATTTTCTACAGCCTAAAACAAAAGTGTATGTTTATAAATAAATAAGTATATCTAACTATGTTTCTCCGTATGAAAATTGTACTTATATAAAATTGCTCTGGAGTATCATCATCGCTTGTACTTGTGCAATTTATTGTAGTCATAGTCGAAGTACTCATACTGTCCAAACTTACATTTAAATCCTCATCATTTTGAACCTTACATTTTTTTCTATGTTCTACAGGTGAAATCTTAAGTATTTTGGAATTTCATATTATTAAAATACAATAAATGAAAATCTGAACATTCTAAGTTTAATAAATACAATTACCTTCATAGTTACATCAGGTATATTTTTTGATGGAAATGCGTCTAATTTTAGTTTCCTCTTTTGTCTTGGTGAATAGTTCATAAAGGTATCCATAAAGGTTTTTTGTATATCTTTTGGAGAGAAATGTATTGAACATACTCTTGCTATATTTATTAATTTTTTGTTTTACAATAACCAATAATAGTAATTTGCATTGTTTTAATAATATATTTATATTATTTCATTTATTGAATTTAGTTTATTAATTATGCCTATATAATATTAATGTTTGCTTAAAATGTATATTATATAAGTATATGTTTGTTTAAAATGTTTATCTTGTTTATTAAATAAATTAACAATTTATTATATTTATAATTGATTGTTGTATTTTTATATGTACTATACTAAACTTGTAAATAGTTATCAATGACTGGTAACATTATGTATTCAAAATATATTTTTTTATTAGAATTAACATAATACTTGTGTCTACGTGATGGGTATACACAATAATACAATTATAATTGTAAAATGACTACACTATTTCAGTTAAACATTATGATGGGATATCCTTAAAACATGTGTATATATTTTACATAGGTATTGGATTTTGGTGTTTGTCAAACGTGGTGGGTATTAATCAACTTGTACATTTAATTTACTTGGTACAAATGAAAAACAAAAACAAGCGTAAAAATTAATTATTTTAATAGTATTTGAAATTTGAAAGAACAATGAATATAAACACATAACATGAACACCGTTTGATTGCATGACGTCCAATATATTAACTATTACGTAGGTACTTTAATAGATATTAATTTTAGTTGTTGTATATCATTGATGATCGATTGTAATTAACTTACCATATTTTACATTTCGACTTGGTGATTACTAATTTACCACAAGCCGTCAACCATTTCGACTTCATTAGTCATTACAGGAGATTTGGGAAAACTATAATATCTAATATTATTACTTTTCCCTGAAGTCGTATTGTTCCGACAACCATCAACAAAACAATTAGGCATATATAGGCATATAATGTTAATTATTATTTATTAATATACCTATAACAATATTTTTACTACATTCATACATAAGTAGAAAACGGGTATGGTTAGGACTTAGGACTTATCAGGTTGGGACTTGTGAATTATAACTTTTTTAAATAGCTAAATTTAGCCATGGCTATAAATTCATCAAAATAAACAAATAAAATGTTATTAGGTGCAATATTTTTATTTTTATTGAATAGGAAACAATAACATAATATGTAAATATATAATATAATAATACAGTAATGCCGAATTTGTTGTACATTATACATTTTGAAATTAAGTATAATTAAAAATTATTTTCAAACACATATTATGTAAGATATTTAATGTATACGGTATACCAATTATTTGAATTTCATTTTGAATATTGATATTTGATAACATCTGTTTTTGGCGGGAACGTGACGTCACCTTGGGCAAGTGCGCAGTGATAGTGATTCTAGAATACAGCAGAACATGCCTGTATATTTAGCCATGTTATTACCTATATTACTCTTTATATCATAGTTGTGTAATTTTTGAATACATTTTAGTACGTATAGTTACTATCTTAGTCCGAGCTATAGGCATAGAACAATCTATAGGTTAAGTAAAAATAACCTAACCTACCAACTTACTACGAATTATCCATACCAATACCAATTTAGATGGCGAATCGTTTCACGTTTGACATGTCATATTGTCATGTAGGTACTCGACATGTACATTTATTATTTTTATTATAATATAATTTATGCTGAATGTAAATGTTTAAAGTGCGGCCAACGAAATTAGGCGGATGATTCTAGCGCCACAAGTGGCGTATAGTTTTCTATAATTTCGTTGGCCCCACTATAGTCAAAAACACGTGCGTTGAACGTTGTTACTTGTTATTAATTGTTGGATTTTATCAATTTCTCTTTAAAGTTGTGACTGCAAATTGCAATGTTCCATATTTTATAATTTTCCATTTTACACAGTATCACTTCCTCTAACCTTCTAGGTCATAGTAGTTGGTACTTAGTATCCTTGTCTATGCTCGTCGTTTCGTCACTAAAGTAGTAAGTAGTAACTATAGACAGTAAGGTTTTGTGTTATATAGACTACAACTCTAGGATAACCGTTATTAATTTGTATTTAATGCTTCGATTTCAGATTGTTGAATCGTTCACGGTAAACGGACGTTTCGCCCCCGCCGTTTTGTCTCAGTCAAAAAAACCAGTCCACAGACGTTTCGTCCCCGGCAATTATTGAGATAGGACGTTTCGTCCCGGAGAGTTATTAACCATAGGTCGTTTAGTCCCCGGCATACTTTGATAAACTAAATGCATTAATTTTTAATGAACAATTTAATCTTTAAATGACAATACTACAAACTATACAAATACATAATCACAATTGTATTAAGTAAACACAAAATGTAGTAAAAATTAATAAATTAAAATTAAATAGGTATACTATAATATTAAGATAAATTATATATTTATTTTTAGGTCAACTGACTTATGTTTTTTAAATAGTATAAAATGTCATTATCATCATTATATTGAAATCCCGTGCAATATGACTGCAATTTATTTTCCTTAAAACTAACTATTTTCGGTTAGGCACTACAATACGAACAAAATATAACTGTGTACAGTGGGTGTGTAGAATTGTGGAAATAGTAAGTATGAAACATTTTATCGAATAGGTTTATCTTAATTAATAACTTTTGATATAGGTACTAAATACTTTATACCTATTTGAAAATCCCATTATTTAATGTGTTAAAATAAATTTAGAATTTCAGCTCACAAACCTGCTTGGCTGTATAGTGCACGAACAATCTTTTATTACTTACCTATAGCCCATAGATTAGAATACCTTTAGCTATAGCCTATATTATAGGTACTGTATTAGCAGTGTTGTAAAAAATACTCTTAAAATAAAGTAGTTAAATAATTATATAATATTACATTGTTATAAAGTTAAAGTAAAACCATGATGGCATGGTATTTTTATTTAACAAGAATAATTATAAGTAGAAACAAATTAAGAATTAAAAGAATAAAAAAAAGTATTCAATAAAATATTTGAATAATTTTACTCAAATACTTAACAACACTATATATTAGACATTACATAATTGTTCATTAAAAATAAATGCATTCAGATTATCAAAGTATGCCGGGGACCAAATGTCCTATCTCAATAATTGCCGGGGACGAAACGTCTGTGGACTGGTTTTTTTGACGGGGACGAAACGGCAGGGGCGAAACGTCCGCGATTCATCGTTCACGTATTTCTAAACGTTCGAACATGGTTTTACTGTTAAAACTGTATGATATTTGATATTTGTTATTTATGCATTATTTCTTTGTTTATTTTATTAGTTTAGATTTATCTGTTATAATCGTTCAATCGTGTATATACAAGGTAAATAATATTATATAATTATAATACTTAATAAATGTGTTTATTTTGTAAAAGTTATATATTATTATATGGCTACAAGGTAAATATTGGTGATTCACTATAGGTAGTCACTACTTTTCATATTTTGTAATGTTGTGTCATATTTATGGTGGCGTACTGGAGTATTACACATGACGTATGTGATGTGTGCAAGTGTCACTGGTGCTTACCTTGGGGCTAGTAGGGGCGATGTTTTTTATTATCAAACGTAGCAACGTTTTGAAAAAAAAAAAATAATAAAAACAATTATAAATAGAATTTGTTTTATACTGTATACAGCATATGTCTATAGAAAAAATTATAAATATTAATCATTTTACAGTTCTCTGTCTGTTTTTGTTTGTAAAATTATTATTATATCAACAATTCTATTCATCTTCTAAATTCAAGTTAAACAAGAACTATTTTTCAAGTAGATACAATGTGTGTAGAAAATTAGACAGACTTCAAATTCTATCCATTGAAAACAAATGAGCATGCCAGTTCCCTTATCAAAAAAAATGTTGTAATAAATAGGCATGCAAACGAAACTATATATTTATACATATACTTATATACTTATATGAACTTAATTCAATTTTTATTTCATATGGAATTCTAAAAAAATTAATTTAAATGTAAATAAATAGTACTGATTTTGTATAGAATTTTGATATTTTAGAATAAAATTACTTATTTACATTTCTGATACATAATATAGGAGTGTACTTACTCTTTGTTCCAGGGGCGCAATCTAAAAATTAGAACCCACATGTATTTTAAAAGCCATTAAAAACAGGCATTTTTTTTTTTACAATTTTAACAATTCTTGCAGTGAAAATTTTTCAATAATAATTATAAAAATTTTAAATATATCAAATACAGTAAATGATTACAACGACAATAACACTGTATGTGATGTATCTCGTATACACAGTTCTTGGTAAAAATCTGTAAGTTTCAATCAATTCTCTATATGACTTATAGTAAAATTCAAAATATAGACAATGCGACAATGTATGGCGGTTCTTTATCTTAATTTTTTTTAAAGCAATAACATAATATCCATTAATTTGTTTAAAATCTTTAAATATGCAACATAAATTTTTGTATTTGGATTGTAAGTACTATGGAACAAATTTGTATCAAATCGGAATTTTAATATGTAGCTTCTTAAAAAATATGCAAATGCCCAAAGTTCCGAGCCCTAGTAATAACTTATTACTAATAAATAATAATGTAAACGTATGGTGTACGGTTTCAATCTTAACACCTTTACCAAGGTTTGGAAGTTAGTTGCAAAGGAGGTCTCGATGTTATGAAAAAAAATGTTGGAGGTTCAGAGAACTTTCTTTTGTTTTTGTTTAGCCAGTTACCTTAGGTTTATAATGAGATATAATTAATAATGAAAAAAAAATCAGCATTAAAGTAAAAAATATTTAACCGTCTAGTTCAGGGCCGGATTGGTATGTAACATCCCATCGAGATTTTCACTTCTACGCTGCCCATTTAAATATTCACTGTCCCAAAATGACATCTAAAATTATTACGAGCTTATAGGTGACATGAATTTATATTCACTCACGTCTCACACTCATACAGTCGGCTAAACTTTAAGCGACTCACCGAGATTTTCTCAGTACCTCGCCTAACCAATCCAGGCTCTGGTCTAGTTATTTCCCCTCCAAGGTCCGGATTTGGAATGCAGGCCGCCTATTGTTGGCGTTTGTGCTATACCAATATAAAAAATATTTATTCCTTATAATTTATTTTTTATTTAGAGTTGGTAATATGGGCCTTAACTCACAACAAGTTTTGTCATTTATTCCTGCAGACTCTTGGACTCCAGTAAGTGATTTTTATAATATGTATTTTAATATGCAATGAGTGGTATTTCTATAATTTTTTAAATATAACATGATAATTTCTAAACTTAAATTGTTTTACACATTTAAAAATAGCTCATGTAACAAGTTACATATGCAATTTATTATAATTTGTGTATATGAAATATTGTTTAAAATGGTAAAGTGGCAATGATATTTTAAATTCAAATATATTACTATGATACGTGTTATTACAAAGAATTAAACAAAACATTGAAATACAATTTTTAAAACTAATAAGTCTGGATAATTTTTAACAGATATTGATATAGCAAATGTATATTTATTAACATGGTGAATACTGAATATATTATTAGGTATTTGTGGTATACATAAAAAAAGCTCTGAATATTATTTTTCATTTAATATAAATATTAATAATAATACTATTGTTTGCCTAAAGGTAATATAGTTTTTATTTTTACTTTTTCAATAAAATATAATTTTATAAATAATTATTTTCATATAAATTTTGTTCTTGATGCCGTGTAAAAAAGATTGGCTAATTATAAAATTACAAAATTGCCGACCGTACATTAAAAATCTCCATCTATGAATTAGGTTAGGACTTAGAGGTGCCACTACACACACACACACACACACAGTTCCTTCTACGAAGGACGCTGGTATGACATTGCCATCAGATTTACTTAAACAATAAATACCCATAATTATTTATTTACAAAGTAAATCTATTTTCAATAGTAATATATAATGTTGCAGTATATCAAAAATATGATAAAAAATTCATTTAACTATTCAATATTATTTATAACATAAAATTGATATAGTACAAAAAGAGCTTACAAAATATTAAATATAATTCCAATTTAACTAAATTAACGGTAAACAATTAAAATGTTTATACAAATAAAATACAATATAATAATTTATATCAATACAACTTTAAACAGAGTATATGAGAGAGAGGTAAAAAGAAAATAATTTATAGAAATACATTTAAAATAATTATATATTAATTGCTGATTTAATATAATTTATATTGCCAAAATACAAATCTAATTTTTGCCGAATTTGCATTTGATATCAATGAATTAATTATCGGGGAGGAAAAAGAATATTTAGTATATTTTTAAAGCAAATAAATTATTATTTCTTGTAAAGTTAGTTTTTGCTTTAAAATTCAGTTCTTCTAATATTTCTTGGCATTCAATTATTCATATGTATAGATTTTAAATTACATGCAATATAAAATAGGTTAAAATTTAAATTCTACGATTTTGTTATGTTTATTACCGAGAGGTTACCTAATATATTATTATTAATTTCAATTAAATATAAGAATTGTATACTACTGAATGAAATTTGTGATTTTTGTTTGGTTAATTAATAGCTTATGTAAATTGAATTATATTGTACATTAGAATGTTTAATATTATTTTAATTTCTTTAAGGTTTTTGTAATGCCTGGTTATAAATCGAATAATGGAATTTATATAATATCTACAAACGAAAAATATTTACAACGTTGTAATGACATGTATAAAATGGCATTACATAGTTATACATTTGAAAAAATCAATACATATAAATTTATGGGATTAGTTGCAGTAGAAATTGAAGGATTATGGTTAGTATTCATAAATATACTTTATGCTTCTAACATCACTTGTATTTTAAGCAAATTTATATACCTAGTAGATATTTTTATATTTTAATTTTTTTGAAACTTCAGGGAAATGTTTATTACATTATATTTTGTGTAAGAGGTATGAACTACGAAGATTAAAGTCTTAATTCTTCATGGTAAAAGGGTGAGAAATAGCTGTCATTAAGTATAAATATACATATTTTAGTATACACAATTTAAATTATTAACATGTATGAAAGTAAATAGTTAATTAACTATTAAATGTTCAGAACAAAATTTAGAATTTAACAGAACTATACTCTGTTCCACCTAAGAGTGAACCGCTTTCGCGCCCGCAGCTTGAGCCACCGAAAGTGCCTGACCCCCAAGCGATGGCTATGCGTTCTGTGATTGGCAGACTTAAAACTCTCACTGATATCTGGATTGTGGTGGAAATGAGCAGAAAAAACGTGTTTGGTCAGCCGCGTGGTTCACTCTTAAATGGAACAGACTAAATACTCTGTCCAGAAAGATAACATACCGCGGACCAATGAAAATTGGTTCTTCAGTGCATCTCCACGAGACACCCTGCTATAGTGATACTGATCTCGATGACAGGATGTCATGGAGGGATACCCAAATTGGGGTGTTTTCTCGCTAAACGTACATGTTTCTATGTAAAAGAATTAAAATAATTATAAAAAATCATTCAAATATTTTGTAATATTTTTTTGTTAACCAATCATTTGTTTACCATATGAATAGAACGAAAAAAAGTAATTTATACCATTCATATTTATAATAATTAAACACCGGATTTATATGTTTTTACCAGGGATCGAATCCGTTTCAAATTTTAATGGTTATGGTTTTAGTTCTTAACGGTTTTCTGGTTTTGGTTTAGGTTTTAAGATCGGTTTTAAAAAATTTTCGGTTTTGGTTTTTGGAACGGTTTTTAAAAATGTCCATTTTATTTTCCCATCTAATTACTGTAGATTCGATTTTTATTATCTATTAACTATTATAAGGGCCGAGTCTAAAGCCCTGAAATATGGCTACTTTGTATAATTAATGTATAATATATATGATATAACAAAATTACGTTCAGCAGAACTAATTTCGTGTTATTAATTTGAATATTTTGTACCTAGTTTAGGTGCCTCATGCCTACTTTTGCATTCGACATAATATTAAGTTGTCCTATTATGGTTGAGATCATTATTCGATTACATTAATATTTAATTGTATATTACAATAACATCACACTATATTATTTGAATTTCCAATTTTGAATCATAAGTTTAGTAATAATATATATATTAATATTTCGTAATACTCAGTAATTGCATCGTGATTTTTATCAATAAATTCGAACATAAAATTTCTTCGTATAAAAATACTAGAATTACAAATAATGTAATTAACTTTATGAAATTCAAAAAAACCGACATTAGTTTCAAATTTTAATCAGTTTTTCAAGAATGGTACAAGAACAGTTTTTCAATTCTATGGTTTCGATTTGGGTTTTGAAAACGGTTTTTTAAGGTCCTAGGTTTTGGTTACGGTTTTTTCAACCGGTGTTTTAAAGCTTTTGGTTCTGGTTCCAGTTCCGGTGTTCAGAAATGAAAAAACCGCGGTTTTAACCGGTTTTTCGGAACCGGTTTCGATCCTTGGTTTTTACATATCGTTACTGGACCAATGGAGTCTTATGAGAGTAAAAAATGTGGACGATTTGTTCAATTCTGAATGTGTGAAAAAAGTTTTTTTGCATATTTGAGAATATTTCATGGGTTAGAGAATATTTAGCCCATTTAGCATATTTTGGAATATTTTGTGTTGTGGGAAAAGATAGATTACAAGTGCCTATTAAATTTAAGTAAGGGGACTTTGCTAAGTAAGGTCAGTTAGAAGAATTATATTTAATACATTTTGCAAATTATAATTTATATAGTTTTTAAATAAATTATGGAATTATTAGTTTTTATTTTTTTTTTTAATTTAGGTGCAGAGGCAGAATGTTAAGTTATAATGAATTTCTGGTTGAAAACACAGCTGTTGAGTTAATTGATTCGGGAACTATTGTCAAAAAACAATTATGTGATTTATATAATCTACCAAATGGTTATAAATATGATCCTTTAGTAAGTTTTTTTTTTTTTTTTTTATCGTTTATTTAAATATACACAATCTGTAAATGTTGTTTTACAATAAGTGCATGTGATGGAGGTGATATGGCTTGAGTGGCTGGAGATAAGAAGCCGCCCGTTGGAGGCACTTAAGGTTAGGATTTTAATTTGCTGGTAATAGAGGGCAGGATTATAAGATTGGGGGAGGTAGAGGTATGAACAATTTTAAATTAGTAGGTCACGACACCAGGTACGTTTTAGACGCCTTCTGGGGTCACCAGGAATAGCATTGGTGGATAGCTGGGAAATCAGGGGATTATGATGGCTG
>NC_042494.1:113904676-113905852 GCF_005508785.2 Acyrthosiphon pisum | reverse complement strand
TTTACGCGACAGCCCCATTGCGTATTTTTAGCATTTAGATCACCACCTATTATAAATTTATGACCAAGAAGAGTAAGGAAGAAGTCGTTGAATTGATTTAAGGTTATTGTGTGGCGCGGTGGACTATATACGGCAAATATATTTAGAGGAGTGTTGTTGAGCGTTATTTGTATGCCACTGGCTTGAATGTGATCCGTTTGGAATTGTGGGAGAGGATAGAATAGTAGTGAAGATTTCACTATGATGGCGGCTCCCGCGTGTGCGGTGCCATCAGGGTGGTTGGTTTTGAAGACTTGGAACCCAGGTAGGTAGAAGTGTGTTGAATTGGTGAAATTGTTGTTGTTGTGTTTCCGGGAAATTGTTTGATATATTGTGCATCTCTTGTAGTTGGCTGGATGTGCGCCTTGACAGAGGCCGCATTTTGTTGGTAGATCTGGAGATTTTGTGCACGATGAAGAAGGGTGGCTTTCTCCACATTTGACTCATATGGGTGGGTAAGCACAGTATGAGCGTGTGTGTTCATAGCTTTGACAGTTTTGACATTGTGGTATCTGTCTTTTTTTATGGGGCTCTTCTATTTTTACTTTTGTATGCAAAATAGAAGTAATAGAGAAGATATCAGTATCGCTTTCTCCATTAGGGTCTATGTCAATAAAGAACATAGGCAACAAAGTTTTGGTTTGGTGGTGTTTAACATTGCTGACATTTCTCACCGTGTAACCTATTTCTTCTAGAGCTGTTGTTATATCAGATTCTGGAGTAGATGGATGTAGGTTCCTTATGACTACTCTTAGAGTTTTATCAGATTGGAGCTGATATGTGTGGTACTGTACATTGATTTCTTTCAATAAGTGAATGATTTTTCTGTAATTGTCTGGGGTATCAGTTTGGACTTTAAGATGGGTTGAGGTCGATTTACACAAGAAGGTGTTTGGACCGATGATTTGTTCAAATTGGCTTAGCAAGCCCATGTAGTTAAGAATCCCTTTAATGAAGATAGGTGGAGGTAAAATTGTTTTCGGTGTGTTGTTGGTGGTATTCGGTTGCTCCTCGTTTTGATTATCAGATACGACGTTGAGGTTTTCGATAGTGGGCTCGTCTACAGATAGAACACTATACCTGTTTGGCGTGACAAACGATTTAGCTTTCTTAATGCAGGCTGTATAGGATGGTGAT
>NC_042494.1:113903624-113904626 GCF_005508785.2 Acyrthosiphon pisum | reverse complement strand
TTTTAGGATAAATTCGTTCAAACATTTTTGAAAAATAGTGGAAGAAAGACTAATGAGCCTGTATAATTCGGGAAAGGTTCGGAGGGGTTGGCCAGGTTTGGGGATCATAATGATGATTGAGAATTTTCCAAAGAACAGGGAAGTATGACAGTCTAAGTATAGAGTTGAAAATGTGTGTTAAGAGAAGCAAGGTTTTTTGGGGGAGTTGTGTAGCTACCTCAGCTGTGATTAGGTCATAGCCTGGGCTTTTGTGACGAGGGGAGTTTCTTATCTCCTATTCAACGTCGCTAGGTCGAATATGTTTAGGTGGGAGAGTCATGGGTAGAGGGTGGGAGAGATTATGGTTCACTTTTTCGATTTGAGAAGGAGTAAGAATATTGTTGTGAGGTTGGAAAGTAGAGTAGAGATGATGTCGAAATATATTGGCATTATCTAGATCAGTGACGGCCCAAGTACCTTTTTTTTAATGGAGGAACAGATTGTTTTGTTCGAAGGATTTTCCTTGTTGTTTGCTAAAGCGAGTTGTCAGTAGACGAGAGGGAGACGAGACGTTTAGTGAAATTATCTGATCTAATAGAGGCTAGGAGTCTTTTAAGTTTATTTGTTAAATTGTTAAGTTTGCGTTATCTGAGGGGTATTTGGTTCTCTGCCAGGTTGCGTGCGCTCTCCGTTTGTCTGAGATTAGTATTCTTATATGTAGGGGAAGATTTATGGAGATGTTTGTAGTTGGCATTGGGGAGGAGGAGGACCAAGCAGCTTCTTGTATAGACTTGGTTAGAAGGTGTACGGCTTCATCGATATCGTTTGGAGATTTTAAGCTAATTTTGAGGTTACATTGATTATCAAGGGATAATTTGAATTTTGCCCAGTCCATTTGGCCTAGGATGAGGCTTGGTTGTTTTGGTTTAGCAAGAGGAGCAGTGTCAATTGTTAGGAGGATGGCTGAATGGTCAGAATAGAGGTCGTTGAGATTAGTTGTTAGGCTGTGGAAACTATTGGGAA
>NC_042494.1:113891458-113903340 GCF_005508785.2 Acyrthosiphon pisum | reverse complement strand
TTTTTGGAGGTGTTGGAGTTTGGGGACTGGTGACTCTCAGTTACATTTGCATACGTACGTGACCTGGGTGTGTTTTCGGAGCCTGGTTGTTGCTGTTGATATTCAGGATTGGTGTTGATGTTGAGGTTAGGAGGCGGTAGCTGCTGGGCTTTCTTGCTTGAGGTGTTGTTGTTGTGTTTTCGGGAAATTTTTTGATATATTGTGCATCCCTTGTAGTTTGGCTGGATGTGGCCTTGACAGAGGCCGCATTTTGCTGGTACATCTGGCGATTTTGTGCACGATGAAGAAGGGTGGCTTTTTCCACATTTGACACATATGGGTGGGTAAGCGCAGTATGAGCGTGTGTGTCCATAGCTTTGACAGTTTTGACATTGTGGTATCTGCCTTTTTTTATGGGGCTCTTCTATTTTTACTTTTGTATGCAAAATAGAAGTAATAGAGAAGATATTATCAGTATCGCTTTCTCCATTAGGGTCTATATGTCAATAAAGAACATAGGCAACAAAGTTTTGGTTTGGTGGTGTTTAACATTGGTGTTACCGTGTAACCTATTTCTTCTAGAGCTGTTGTTATATCAGATTCTGGAGTAGATGGATGTAGGTTCCTTATGACTATTCTTAGAGGTTTATCGGATTGGAGCTGACATGTGTGGTACAGTGCATTGATTTCTTTCAATAAGTGAATGATTTTTCTGTAATGGTCTGGGGTATCAGTTTGGACTTTAAGATGGGTTGAGGTCGATTTACACGAGAAGGTGTTTGGACCGATGGTTTGTTTAAATTGGCTTAGCAAGCCCATGTAGTTAAGAACCCCTTTAATGAAGATAGGTGGAGGTAAAATTGTTTTCGGTGTGTTGTTGGTGGTATTCGGTTGCTCCTCGTTTTGATTATCAGATACGACGTTGAGGTTTTCGATAGTGGGCTCGTCTACAGATAGAACACTATACCTGTTTGGCGTGACAAACGATTTAGCTTTCTTAATGCAGGCTGTATAGGATGGTGATTGCGGTGGAGGACGATGCCGATAAGTTACGTTTATTTTTATTTTTGTCTTCATTATTTTTGCTGATTATTTGGTTATTGACAATTTTAATTGGGGACACGGTTTTGGAGGCCATATCGCCAGTGTTATCGGAGTCCAAAGGTCACCGCGCGCGACGGTGCCTGTGGTTATACTTACTAACCTTTAGTAAGTGACATTTTTATAACACTAAATACTAGTAAAATACGATTTCAGTGATTATTTTAGAATAATATTAAAAATTCAGAAAGTCTATTAAATATTTTTATTATAATATGCTAACTGCTAAGAGAATATTATTGACTAATGCAAACTAATTTCAATTAGTTCAATAAGGTGAAAGAACATATCACAATTACTTTATTTATAGGAAGACAGTGTACCACTCAAAATTTCTAAGCAAATAATATTACTAAAGCTTGGATTTTAATGGTTTAAAATTTCAAAAATGCATTTCTGACCTAAAAATAAAAATAAATGTGAAAACAAAGTCTTGCCCTCACAGATAACACAACTCATCATAGGAGCTTTGAGCCCGTCGTATATGGCAAAAAACACGCTTGCCAATTGATGGAAGAAACTTCAACAACCTCACTTACTCCTTAAAAATGTAGTCGATGATACAGCCTTATATATAACTTCATCTAATTTCTATATAATCACTGCCACAAACAATGTTTTAATTTTCAATTTATATATGATAAAATTGTCTTAGTAGACTTACCCACCTTTTTAAAGTTACATATTTAAAAATTTTTCTTTTTAAATCTAAGATTTGAAAATTTAATACAACATTATTAATACAGTTATTTGTTTTTGTATAACAATAAAATAACAAAACCGCTACATGAGAAACTACTAGAAGTTAATATACCTTTATTTAAAGGTTTAAATAAAGGTATTTATTTTTAACAAAAAAATCTCTACCGGAAAGTCAAATTAAATTTTGAGCGTTTAAAGTTCATATTTTTACTGGATATTAACTCGATTTATCATGTAGTGATTTTGTCATTTTGTTATAATTCAAAAACAAATAACTGTAAATACATGAAAATTTAACTGGATGTTTAAATTCTCATTTTCTATACGCCATCAAATTTTCAAAATATTTTGACTTGTTTTGAGCTGTTTATGGACATAGTCAGTTTTTAATTTGTTTAGTTTTTTTTTCTACAAATATCAATCAAATTTTATTGGTTGTGTAAAAATGCGTGAAAATCTAATACAAGGCTCCTGATATATTGTTATAATAGCAGTATAAAAATATTAAAAATACATAGGTATAATTTTTATTTATGAGCATTTAAAGTTTAATTTTTGACAAAATTTAATAATTATTTTGTAGTTAAAAATGTATAAAATTTTCAACTTTTATAGCTAAGGATTGAAAATTTAAAACAAGGTTCCACGTAAATAGGTTATTTATAAATTACATTATTCGCAATAATATCATCAAATATACTTAGTAATATCGATTCTTCGCTCAGAATCATTTTTCTTATACAATGATATTTTATCATTGAATTCAAATTTAACACCATCCATTATAGTGACCCACTTGTAACCTATTGTACAGCAGAGCGACACCCACTTGCCCACCTTTTTAAATTTGTTATGTCTGAATCACACTGTGCAAATAACTGATCTTGGAGATTTCAATAACACACTACACATTAACTATATATTTCTATATTATAACTTTATAGTCATAAAACTGTTTATCATGATTGTAATATTTTTAACAAAGTAACATAATATTATTTATTTGTTTACAGTGTCTCACAATTAAACCTGTTAATGAAATTCCTTCCCTTACAGTAGTTACACAATTTTATGTTCAACCTTTATTATTAAAAAGTGTAAGTTCAGTATTAAAATTAATATTAATACAAACCATTTTTTTGTATTTAATTGTTGTTTTTAATCAATTTAACGTCTTATTTAATTTAGGAACTTCATAAAGGGTATGTCTTAGTAAACATCAAACCAATAGAAATGATTAATGAGATATATTCAGAGAAGACTAATGAAGAAATAAATGCAAAAAGTTCTCATCCTTTAATCATAAATACAAAGGACAAATGGTAATTTATAATATTAAAGTATTCTAGTATATTAAAAATTTGCTTACTTATAATATTATTTTTTCCATTTTTATTTATAGTACAGTTAAAGATTCTAAATGTAATTCCAAAGAATTGAACAAGTCAAATAACAGCATGAAAGAACTCAAAGAACAAGGTAAAACAATTGTTGAATTTAACAAAAATTATGATGGTTAAATTATTTTTTATATTTTATTATTTTAATTTATAATATATTATTATTATATAAAAATAATTCATATCTTTAATACATTTAATTTGTACTTATCAATTTAATACATCTTATGAATCTGTATCAAATATGTCTGAATCAATGATGGAAAGTGACCCGCCGTATTACTACATCGTAAAATTAACTAATTTAAAAAATGAAAAAAAAAATGTTTTGAACATAACTTACAAATTAAGTTTGAGCGTTTTTAGTTGTAAGTACCATCAAATTAAGCATGCAAAACATGCATTTTTTAAAAAAAATACCTAAAACCGCTTAAGAGCTGAACTTCTGGACTTATAATGTTTCATACTTTTGGATTTAAAACGCGATATTTTTGTGTACCTACTCAGAAAACTCAGATTTATTATTTATAAACTGTAACTAAGATTATTTAATTAATCATATTAATTACATTTGGGAATTGCTAATCAATGTTTGTTCAGAGTATTTAAACTGAACTTGAATTCTCATATGAACTCATATAAGTTAATTATTAATTAATTAATATAGAATAACATTTTCATTGTACTTTCTATATCACTCAAAAATGTTCCTACTCACTACCCCTAACAAGCTTCAGATTCACCCTTGCTAGTAATAACTAATAACCTTTTTTATTTATTTATTTTGTGTTTTGTTAGGTAATAGTATATAGCAGGGGTGGTCAAACCGCAGCTTGCGTCATAGACTTTTGCGGCTCGCATCTTAACGTAACATTAGACGTAAACTAACGTAAGAGCCAAAAAAAAAAAAAAAAGGTCACATAATATATCACATCTTGGCTCTTCAATTTGTATTAATATACAGATATAAGACTTAATATAAGACTCCCGAGTCTCTTCTAGCTGGCCACCCCTGGTATATAGTATAACGTTAAACCTAAAAAAATCTTACAAAAATAGTTTTAAATTAGTTGTTTTATTAGTAAAAGTTAATAATAGGTATGTTTAAACATTAAACATAATATATTACTTTGTATCATTATATCTACCTATTAATCTATTATATTTTACAAATATATATTACATTAATTATTTATCCATACATTCTGTAACATTATACTGTTATCTATTTTAGGCATTATTGAAAATAAATATGTTGAATTTTCAAATGACTTGAAAGAGGTAAACATTTTTATTTAAATTAGTTTATGTATTTGTATGTAGAAAACAAATATAATTAACTTTTTTCAATCATAAAAATAATATTCTATTTTTATTTTAGGTATTAATTGAAGAAAAAAATTATTTTTTGAAAACTTTGTTAAATAATGGAAATATATATGACTTGAATAATATATTTTCAATACCTAATAATTATAATCCTAAATTGTCATTGGTAAGTCAATATGTCATTAACTAAAGTATGTTATATTTTCATGGTTATGCTAATCATTTTTAGTTTCAATAATTGCATATTATAAATTATTTTTACTTTCTTCATTAATTATAGACAATAGTATTAAAAACCAATACTTTATTAATAATCATATTACAAACAATTAAAAAAAAACACTACTAATTAAAGGTCAATAAAAATATGAGGTTTTTTTTTGATACATAGTACAAAAGTACCTTTCAAAATAAAATAAAATTGTTAACTCAAAAACCATGATAATGATTTATTTATCTATTTTGTCTACATTATAGACTAAGAATAGGTACCTGTTTATACATCTAAATAATTAATTTTTGAATTTTAAAATCCAAAAGAAATATATTGACCAAAATAATCAACCTGTTCTTGTTCATGATGTCATTGAATACAATCAAAATAATGATGATACACTTAAAACTAATAATGATGATACTTCAATTATTAAAGAATCAAATGTTACTGGTAAGAATACTAGTTGAAAGCTCCATTTTATTAGATGTATTATTAATTATTATGTTATGTGTGCCTATTTTTATAGGTTTAAAAACTCACTCTACATCACACGTGTCAGTATATAATATATTTAAAAATGGATCATCTGTTGAATTTTGTTATGGTACAAATATTAATTTTGTGTATATTAGAAGTTATGACCAAAAAAAAAAATATTCAAAAGAAATGAAACAGTTTTACGCATATTATAAAATAAGTAAGACTTTGTAACTTTTTGATTATTTACTAAGAATATTAATTTAATTATTATTTTATAATAATAATAATTAAGCTCTTGAAGTGTAATGAACTCATCTGTGTGATTTTCTAATATGAAAACATATTATGATAAACATGTGACGTACTGAGCATTTGTAAGTATGATCTACTAGGAATAAACACAATTAATATAAGTAAAAATATAACTTAAACGTGTATAAATTTAAATAACAAGTTATTAATTGTTTGATAACAAAAAGGTTCAACTTTATTTGTTTTTGCAATAAACTGTTACTGGGACTGTTCTCTTCATAATAATAATAATAATAATAATAATAATAATAATAATAATAATAATAATAATAATAATGGTAATAATTGTTTATTCAATGAATAATTAAACATAAAGTATACAGTTTGAGGAGATCATTTGATTTTAATGTACACATTTGTAAATAATATGCGGATAATGCCTTTTAAATTTAAAAAAAAAAACCATATAAATGTTTAAAAAAATGCCCTAAGCATCAAAAAAGTTAATAATAGTCGTCTAAAGCTTTCAGAGAAAAATGAAAATTCCGTTAAAATCCTAAGCTATGCAATATATAGGATTTACTAAATAGTTACTAAATAATTAACAAGTTATTATAATATTAATATTTATATTTGCTTGTATTACAGAGGACAATTTAAAAATCAAAACAAATATAACCATTGGAGATATGGTTGCAGCCACTTTGTCACATTACAACGAAATACACAGAGCTGTAATATTAGATGAGAGTTCAATTCATTCTTTTAAAAATTATTTTTGTTTTTTTATTGATATCGGCTGTAAAGAATATGTTAACCCAAATCATATCTTTTATTTATTAGAAGAAGCTAAAAATGTAAGTTTTTTTTATTAATTTTGATAAAATAATATTTGATGACTTATAATACTAAAGAATTGTTTTAAAAAAAACAAATTACAATTCCATGTTTTATGTTTAAAATATTTTTTTAGGTTCCTTATTTAGCTCATAGAGTGGAGTTGAAAAATATTCCATTGCATAATACTATGCAATTAAAGTATTTAAAGAACTATTATGATCAATTGTATTTACAGCCATTATTAATAGTTAGTTAATATCAAATACTTATTTTTAAATATATATTATATTTTGCCAGTGGCACCGAACTCTTATGTCATACAATGCGATCGCTTCACTTCAAAATATTTGGATAATTTGAAAGTTGTGGTGGGTGGGCGGTCGGATAAAAATTTTAGATTTCCTTCTCAAAAATGTTTAGAGTTCGACGCCACTGTATTATGCATATTACAGTCAAACCAGGTCAACTTAAATTATATCTGCATTTGTTGTCACGCACAACATAGCAAATTTTATGTTAAAACTATTATTTTTATACTGAAATAAATTAAAAAAGGAAGACTTATATAGAAAACCCTACATAGGTGATTATTTTTTTTTATGTTTTAATTTTAAAATATCCATAACCCTCTGGTTATAAGTTACTGTGGCTCGTGGTTTTTTAATGAAGTAGTGCACATCCAAAAAAAATATAACCAATATTATATATTATATTTAAATAGATATATATACTATAAATTGTGTTAAATAATTGTTTACGAATTTTAGTTATTCACCAATTAGCTTTTATTTTGTTAAAAAAAAAAATTATAATGGCGACGTCGAAAATAATTCGCTGAAAACAATTTAATTGGTTATGTGCACAAAAACGAATGTGCACATCATTTCCATTATGATGCGGGCTGCGTGTTTCGACTTGTTTTAATTTTTACACTGTACAAATGTGCACAGCGATTGTGTGCACTACTGCACCACTATAATACACACCGATACTGTTCAGTCGTAGACAACTGCTCGGTTGTTTGGCCATTGAAATAACCCAATCCAAATATTATATTATTTTCATAATATTCTGAATTTATGTTTTTTATTTTTAAAAATAATCTTAATAACACTATAATACCTAAGTACTTAGTTGTATTATTACGATTTATGTTTTCAATTTTTATTGAGTTTGGGTAGGTAGTGCGCATGCACTTGTGCACATATACATGAGTCGCCACTGCCCATAACTCACTTAAAATTAAAATATCAAAAACATTCTATGTGGGTCCTTAATGGGTCCTTTGTGGGAGTATTCAACCCACGCTGGTATAATTATTTCTGACTGTAATACATAATAGTAACATGGTAATATATCAATTCCAATAAAATAGGAACTTAGAGTTATCTACTCAATATAATTAAACACAATTATTTAAAATTGTGTTAAAATTAGAAATTCTTGGAAGAAACCTGAACAATTTGAAGTTTCTTCAATTTCAAGTTAACCAAGTTTGACTGTATATATAATTATTATATTTTTTTGTTTATAATTTATAATATGTGTTTAGGAGTATGATGAAAGTGATTCAGGTGGATCAAACAAAGCTATATTAAAAAAAAAATCAGATAATAAGGATATTTATTTAGATTTAAAAGAATTTTTACAAAAAAAATTATCAAGTTTTAGTTTGTTACATAAAGGTATAAACTTGATGATAATTATTATTATGTTTTGATATTTTTACAATTGTTTAACATAAACTGTTTGATACATTTTTCAGGAACTAAATTAAAATTAACAGACTATTTGAAGTATAATGATTTGTTTAAAAATGGATCAGCAGTATTAATTACTCATTTCATTTCTATAAATCAAATTTATATCCGTATTAACACATCTGAATTAACAGAATACTATAATAATTTAATCACGGAAGTTAATCAGTTTTATGACAATTCGAAAAGTGAATATAAAAAAATATTATTTTTGTACATGAAATTATAGAATTTTGTATTTTTTAAGTACTTATAATGATATACATATTTATACACTTTGTATATCAGGAAAAATTAAAAATTTACATATATTTATATTAAGATAATTGGGTTTGCATTGGAGTGGAGATCATGGGGACCCCCTAAAGTTTTTCTAGTGCCTCCCTCCTAAAAACAAATGAAAAAATAATTGTAATCTAAATGTCCGCAAATATATGATATTTAGAATATTGTATTAGTATAAGTCTTAAATATATTGACTAAAAGAAAAGTTCCTTATTCTCCATAAGCTGCAATCACCTGCCATTATTTTATAAAGAAATCTGAGATCTTGCTTCTCTTACATAGTAGCTTTGATAATTTATTGTAAAAAAAAAAGATTTTGCGTGAAGAAGATATTTTGATTATCATTAATCAAATAAAACTGCACATATATAAATATATTTTTGTTTTCAATATTTTTAAACTGATGTAAGAACAACAATTTATGTGTGACTTATGATATTACATCACATTTTCAAGTCTTAATACCATATTTAATATTGAGTTAGAACTGTGCTTGGTTACATATAATATATATTTATTTTCAAAGAAAATCATTTAAAATGTTTTAAATTTACAGTTTAGAAATTAGAAGTAAATAAAATTCTGAATCATTGTTATTGTATCAAATAAATTGTATACCAAAAAATCTTAAGTTTTTAAAAAACAGAATCGTAAACTAGGGAACACATTCCTAAAACTAAGCTTTTAAGACAGATATTTTAATTCACAGTATAATATATTATATAATATATTAATATATTATTATTGTATCTATTATTTTTAACATTTTAGATTTAATTAATTTTGAATCCTTAAATACGCATTTTATAGATTCATTTATGACTAATTGAGCTCTAAATTGTATGTTTGATTAATAAAGTAATACTGCATTTTACTTACACTTATGAAACAAATTATTTAAATGACCGATAATAAAAATATGATGTAAAATAATTGTTTTATTCAATATATTAAGGAACGTATCACAGAATACAGACTCCAAAAATTGGTGAAAGAGTTGCTGTAAAATCTCTATCTAAGAAAACATTTGTACGTGCAGCTATTTCTAAAAAAATTAATGACACAACTTATTCAGTACACTATATTGATTATGGTGATAAGGAGTATGTGAAAGCAATCAACATTTTTCAGTTAGACTCTAGATTTGGACATGTATGTTTTTACTTATGTATCTACATAATTTTTTATAAGGTGAATTATATTGACTTGTGCTACTCGTCTAATTTTTAATTTTATAGTTGCCACAGTCTGTGATTAAAATTGGTTTAAAAATTACTATGTCAATCGATACAATTAAACATCTTCCTAAATACTTCAATCAATTAGTTCAATTATCAGTTCCATTAATTGCGGTAAGTTGCTTTTAATTGATTATTTTAAGATCGGTTTCATAATACCAAAATGATATGATTTATTTCAGACTTCAGAGTTTAGGGTTAATTGATTATTATGAACCAAAAGTTGGGTATATTATGATTGGTTATTACTTATACTTTTTATCATACTACTTAGCATCAGCACTGATTAGGAATTCTGATCCTGACCAGTTTCCTGCTGGGCTAACTATATCTTTAAAAGTCAATAGTTATCTCTTAAAAGTTCAAATCGGCTTTTTTTGATATTTTAATTTTTACAACTTTTCAACATTTTAAAATAGTAAAAATGTTTCTAAATTAAAATATCAAAAAAAGCCAACGGGGGAGGGGGGCCCTAAATATATTATTCTTACCTTAACATTAATTTGATGATTATTCCATTCACTATAGTTTGAAAAAAAGTTAAACATTCAAATAGATCATTCTAAATGTAAATTTTGCCATTAGTAAGACGAAAACAACGCATGTGGATTCGGCTTTGTTTTAAAACTATAATATGCAAACAAAGACCAAGTTTCTACTTAGTTCTCTTTAGTTTTTGCCACCCACCCCTCTATAAATGGGTCTAAGCCAAAAGGATTAATTTAATATGAATATTGTTGTTTATAGGTACCTATTATACACAGGGTTTGGAAAAAACAATTTTTTTCATTTTAAACATAAAAACAGTTTTTTATTAATTTCTGTTGTTTTTTTTGTTTTTTTCAATTGTTTTGAACATGTTTTAAAACAAAAAAAAAAATTTTATAATAATTTACTTTGAAAGGACAATGGGAAATTGCACATAGAACTCGCGTGGGTACAACGATAGAACACAAATAATGTATTATCTGACAAAACTACAAAAGTTGTTATTATTATAATTTTTTTAAAATTGTATTACTTAATGTTTTTGGACTTATTAGTTATCAGTTTATTACCCAACTTAAAAATCTATTGTATTGTTTTACTTTTTGTTAAATATTGTAATGTCAATTCTAATTTGTTATGTACCTACTTATTTATAATCTTGTCAAGACTTAATAAAGAAATTAAAGAAGACTGAAATAAATTGAATATTGTATTATGATATTTTATAAAGTAATCAATTATTAATTAATATTAATTGTAAGTTTTTTTTCAATCAATAGTTAGTAGATAGTAGGTACTCATAATAACAAAACAGTCGATGATGAGATTATTGATTTACTTAAAAATATATCATATGAAATATTGAAATGTCATTTATTTCACTATTGGTATAGTATATGCCTATGCTTCTATATAATATACTAATATACTATAGGTACGTGAATGCATTTTTAAAATAAATAAATAATTGGGTAATTTGTATTAACCATTTAAATAAAACTATAATATAATTATTGATTAATAATAATAGTAATATAGAAATTGGACTGTTAAATTATCATTAGAACAAAAATAATTTTGAATTAGAATTTAATATAATTATTAATATAATTAGTTGTTATTACTTACTATACAAAAATAATTTAAATAATAACATCTGGTACCTATTTTTTTTTTAAGTTTTAGAAGAATTTATAAAAAACATTTTTAAACATATAACATAAAAAACATGTTTTACACAATCTGTTTTAAACATTTTGTTTTAAACACACAATGTTTAATTTCAAATGTTTTTAAACAAAATGTTTAAAACTGCAAACCCTGAATATTATACCTATTGTTTATTATTTATAGGTACCTACTTTATTACTCTTTAAAATAGAATTAATTGAATGCATATCAATATTGAATCGCTTATTGCAATTATAACTTAATTAATATATAAGTATTTTGTACTTTTATATTAAATTAGTAATGAATGTTTTTATTACTAGGAGTTTGACGAGGAAGATCCATTAGGGTTTCAAAAGATTGTTTTAAGAAAGAAGCTTGATGGCGTTAATATTTGTGAAGAAATTTGTAATCTACCTGACATATTATAAGTGTTATAATAAACTTATGTTAAACATTTTTGAAAGATTATATTTTAATTTTAATATTAAATTTGAATAGTATCTATATCAATATAAATACTTATACTTATTTAAATCTTATTATGAATTAAAGTATAGTTTTTAGTAATTTTTCTTTTAAAAGATATGATAACTTCATTTTTATATTTTCTTTGATCAAAATAATATATCAATGCTCA
>NC_042494.1:113891136-113891358 GCF_005508785.2 Acyrthosiphon pisum | reverse complement strand
TATTAAAATATAATATATAATATGTTCTATTAGACAATTAACTGTAGAAATAATGTTAATTTAATTATTTCTCTATAGTATGAAAAGTATAGCAATTTGTATTTCAGTGAATTTAATAATTATTATGGCAACTAAAATAAAAATTTAATTTTAAAAGATATAAGAGACAGTTATGAGTTAAATTTTAAATGTGTTGAAGGTTGTCACTTGTTAGATTAAACG
>NC_042494.1:113880493-113891036 GCF_005508785.2 Acyrthosiphon pisum | reverse complement strand
TCTTGGGGGCCACTAAGCGGCACGGCAGTAAACGTCTCGTTTCCAGTCCAGTGTAGTAGTCCGTGATTTATATACATAAATATTTATCTATTCATATATACTGTGATAATATTATCTTGTAAACATTGGCTGCTTTGTAAATGGCGGCCGATTTCGATGACAAGAAGGAGACGGCTATCTAGTTGTTGTATATATCTATGATTATTCATTATATCAATATCATTATATCATTATTCAGTGGCGTATTTAGGGGGGTGACCCCCTAGTCCAGGGCCCATAGTGAAATTGCAGGTTCAATCAAACCATTGCATGTATATTTGCACTGTTTACAGTTTTTCACCATGATTAAGTTAGCCGGTTGATTAAAATCGTTTTTGAGGAATCAACAAGGAAATGTTATATTGTCAGTACTTGCTTTGATGACTTATTGACTTTGATGTTAAATTCATAGTAAGATAACATCAAAATAATATATAAATGACACTGTCATTATTTTTAAAAAAAGAACCAAAAAATTAATTTTACATAGGAATTATAAAATTAAATTGCGCAATTTATATTTGTACTGTATATATTTAAATGTCATAATTATAACCACGATTTAAGATATATCTTAAATCGTGATTATAACTACCCTAAAAAATGTATAATTATGGCCATGTTAGTCGTGCTATGCTTGTCTAGTGATGACTGATAAACCGGCCCATAGTGAATATAATTCGTATATACGCCACTGCCATTATTATTGTTTATTGTCAAAAATTACAATTCAATAAAAAATTTGAAAAAATTGATGATTCTCAAAAATCATAAAATTGTCAACTCTAAATATAATTATATTAATATGATAAGACCACGGGCATGCGTATAAATCACGAACTATGATTATAATTATTATAATCATAGTTCGTGATTGATACACCTTGTGTAGCAGATTGATATTTGATAACTTTTCTTTATCATGGTAAAATGCACGGTCTTAGATTATTAGGTCTGGCAACTTGATATAATATTGTTCTGTGATATAATGGAATCCGTGCTCCTAATGACCGAACAGGGAATAATCATGCACACGTGTCACTATCTAGCGGATTAATATTTTAGTTTTTATTTATTAACCGGGGCTTTCATTCTGCAGCAGCTGCCAGCTTTTCTACTGTATTGGAAAGTACTAGGGGAGTAGGACTTTTAGGAGAGAAATGTCTGGAGGGAGGAGGGTGAAGTCATATTTTATATTTTTAAATGCTAAACTAACACAGAAGAAAGCATTGTAAAACCAATACACTCATATCCCCGCCTAAATCTAAAACATTAATCAAAAATTGCACCAAAAGTTATTAAAACAAAGGTATATTGTTAAGTAATTTAACTTAAGTAATGAGTGTTTTCGTAGATTATAACTTTTGGATTTTTTTTTATATTATTAATCAGTCCGACTCTTAGTCATCATGCCAAAAAAATGTGCCATATGCAATATAGGTACAGAAGGGGTACCGACTTTTATAGTCACTAAAAAGTGTAGAAAAATTGGGAATTTGTTGTTCCAATTCCTTTATTAATAGGTTATCGAATTTGTCAAACACATTTTCCCAAAGCTTTTTTGATAAAAGAAAATATAAAAGTCAATATATTAATAATATATTTAATAATATAAAAGGAGTTAATATACCAACAGAAGCGTAGAAATATAAAACAAATACTCTATGTATTGATAGTAATGGACATTTTCGACATATTGGATGTTCGTTAATAGTTAATGAAGAATTAGCTATTAACAGATTAAATGATAATAAAATAATTAGACAATGTAAATTTTGTAAGATAGCATTGATTAGATGCCAAAGAAAAAAACTGCGTATGAAAAACACACCTGTTGTAAATAATAAAAAAATTCTCATGAAATTTATTTGTAGATAATAGATATTATCAGATAATATGTAGATCGTCTTACGTCACTGATAGATGGCAGTACTAGTATATAAGAGTTCCCTGTCCCGTCAATAAGAGCACGGGTGATTACACGTTAATTTCATCGAGTTGCATAGGGCGGTAAAATGCAAGGTTTATAGATAATAATTATTATCTATAAACCTTGGGTAAAATGTTCATAAAATAAAAATAAATATTATAAAATTCAATTTTAAAAATTGTATAATAATATTAGTAACAGACAACAGTTTACTAGTTAAAATTACCACCATACAATTGATATAAAACGATTTGTACAGATTTAATTATGTTAAAAGAAGTAAGTAATGGTCTGTAGGTATATTAGTTATTTTATAATTATTATGTAAGGTATGACAATATTAAGTAAGGTAAACCAATCTACAAGTATATTTAATTTTTCAACTGGAAACTCTTATGACTAACACCACTCATCCATTTTTTGTTTCAACGTGGAAGTAGGCAATACCAGGGGTGTATTTAAGGTCGGCCATGGGAACCACACCTTGTGTATATTATATTTGTTCAGATTTTATTTACCTAATATCAATAAAAAGTTGCAATATCTATTAAATTCGGTCTTAAGTTATAAATTATTACATTATTATTTTGAAATGGAAATTATGAGATGACGTATAAGTTATAACTATGTATAATTTGAATTTTTGGTGGAATGTTGTTTTGCTTGTAACTTTATTAGGTAGAATTACTGAATCATAGCTCTAGGCCACATTGCCTTAAGGGATTGGAAGTTGTGATTTTCTGTCTTTGTATAACACTCATGGAACATTGGAATTTAGATGTGTTTATTCAATGTACCGATTAATCTGGTAAACCAATAAACCAACCTATAGGTATAAATTAAAAATTTGTGATAAAACCTTTAGGTAAAAAGTGTTGTACAAAACAAATGGGTATTATTTCTTATTTAAAAATGTAAAAATATTTGTATAATAACTACATATTATTATATAGATGTTCAATATTGTAATATTAATTTTGAATTTGCGGTTTCTGAAGTATTAAAACTAAATTCTCATTACACAATACATATAAAATATTATTATCTATAAATGGACCAATAAAGTTCTTCTGTAATGTAGTCTATAAGTTGTTGCCCCGTTCAAAACTACAACTCAAGTTATAACAAATTAGAATAATGCACGCCATCTTATAACAATTTCAGTTCAAAAACATAATAAAATATATAGTCACAATAAGTCTACTAGAGAGCATTTTCAATATTATAATTTTCATGACATTACAAACAAAATCAATATAGAAAACCCATACCAGAAAAACCAATTTTTTTAGTTGTTGCAGTTTTGAACAGGGATGTTGAAGTGACCTCTCTAAAAATCAATTATTATTTTAATTATCTGTTATTGATATGTATTTAGCTATAAATTCTAAGTACTAAGTGTAGCTAGGTTACATTTTCAAGGTGCTGAAGTTATTTAAGTTCTCAGTTGGTTTATTCACAAACTTTACTCTGTAATTCCTAGAAAATGCTATTGTATATGTTATAGTATCAATGTTAATATTTAATATTAAACATGATGTTTATATAATATTAGATAAAATTATGTTTCAGAATGTGGCAGATCATACATGCAATAAACTAAATAATTTTAGAAGTAAAGATGAATTTTTTGATAATTCACATTCTTCTGAAAATTTAAACAGTACTGATAAATTTAATTTGTCGAATACTCATGAAAAGAATAATTTTGAAACATCTATTATGTCGACCAGTACAGATGTTACTTCTCACAAAAAAATAACTGGAACTAATATTGAACATAGCTCAAGTCAGTTAAATAAAGCACAGTGTAAATTTTTAATAGATAAAATACATTCAAATGAATCTATTTTGAATAGTCAAGATGAAAAATTATTATGTGAAATAGTAGATAAAATGAAAGGTAATATTTTTAGTTCAAATACTGATTTATTAGATTTAAATACCCAACAGTTTATGGACTTACATTTAAAAGGTGCTTTCCAACGACTAAATGCACTTTCACCAACATCAGATTTAGATAGTTCTAAGACACCTACTATTAAAAAAATAAATTCAGACAATTCAACTGTCATTTCACCACAACCTTTGATTGATGAATTAAGAAATTCAGAAATTAAAAACAATAATCCAATTATTGTTAATGATCCTGACATATCAGAAAAAATCAATTATCCATCTCCTAAAATTGATCTTGAATTGTCTGTTCGAGATCATTATGTTGAATATCCTGGTAAAGACCAAGATATGGAAATAATTGCATTTCGAGCAATGTGTGAGGCGTTGTTAAAAATTGGAGCAGTTGATAACAATATAAAAGATAATAATAAAACAATTGTGAAGAAAAATAATCAATTGAACAAACATGTGAAACATAATGTAATAAGGGGCTCAAACAGTACAGAATATGACCATAGTACATCTAAATTAGATTCTTTTAAAGGTGTTAATGATATTTCAAAACGTTTAGCACGCAAAAGACATCAAATCAATGATTTAAGGTTTGATTCATCTGATGATAGTTCACCTGAATATTCAAATGAACTATCTTCAAAACAATATAATTCAAAGAGAAAAATATCAAAAATTTCTTTTTCAAAGAATAATTTAAAAATTAATTCTAAGTGTTATTCAGATACAAACACGATTCAACCAAAGAATGTAAAGAAAATAAAATTGTGTGATTCAATTTTTGAAGATAAAGAGGTTGATTGTATGTTAATTGAAAATAAACTTCCAAAAGTTCAAAATGTAATTAATAATTTGAAATGTAAAAATATAAATGACGATTCATTGGAACAAACCAAACAATTAAAAGAAAATCAAACAATATTTTATTTTCAAACGAATGGAAAAGTGCACAAAGATATGTTAAATTCTATCAACAAAAAAAATTGACATTCTATTTAATAATTTATAGAGGTGCATTATCTAAAAGTTATGTATACATTTTGATTTATTTATAAATTTTTCTTGTTTTTATATTATATTATTTAAAACTATGTAAGTAACTAAACAAGTTTGTTGATAAATGATATTGTATTTAAGGTATAAAAAAATATTTACTGAATATACAATATATTCCAATATATTTTTATTTAATTTATTGAATCATTACTATTTATTTTAGCAATAACAGTCATAATTATTAAATAATTCATTACCAAAGCAAGAGTCTTGTAATTTTTAATTTAAGTTCACTAATTATTCTGTAGTTTATGTTCTACAATTGTATTATTAGAGCTATACAGACTACAGGGTTAGGTTAAGTCAAGGTAATTATAATCAGTGGAGTACGCAGGATTTTTCAGTGGTGGTGAGGGGCTTGAAAATTAGTTACAATTTTATTTTTATTTTGTCCATTCTAATAATTTCAGACGTTTATTTGAGGTATTTTAAAATGTTTGTAACTTTTCCACTTTTATAGTAGAAAAAATGCTCTGATCATAAACATTGATGCCGGATGTATGTTTTTGGAAGCAAACTGGATCTAGTTGATACTTTTAGGAGGTCGAAATTGAAAATGCTTATTTCTTTCTAAAATAATTGGAGAAAAAAAATGAAAATTTATTAAAATTGTTTGGTAACCAACTTGGTTATACCGTCCTCATTTGGATTGTATTTGATTAATTTAAATTTGTTTTTCTATAAATGTCAATAAAAAAATATTCATTCGGTCAAAAAGCTTAAAAATGTAATGCATAAGTTTTTATTATAGCTAAAATATTAACGATACATAGACATCATGGTTATGTTTCATAAGCATTTAAAGTTCAAATTTCATCAAAACCACAGTTAATTTTCAGTTCAAAACTTATTAAATATTAAATGTATATAGCTAAGGCTAAACAATTTAATATAAGGTCTTCCATACAAGTAATTCGTACTTTTACCTAAAAATTACAGATGATTTATGAAAATTGGTATGCAAATAGCCAAATGGTACATTGTTTTTTCAAAAATGAATTCATTCTGGTAAGACTTATATGAAATTTACGTCTTGCTTACTATAGTTGACAGTTGAAACTTGATAGATATTTTTGAAAAAGTAATAATAATATGGCAATGGGGGGGGGGGCTTCAGCCCGTTAGCCCCCCTGCGGACGCCACTGATTATAATACATATATACATGGTAGTGCCACTTCACTATCAAAATCGCGATTTTTTTACTATTTTTTTTTTTTAATAGTAATAATACTTTATTTTGCAAAACAACATTATATAAATACGTAAATTAATTAGTTGTAGCACCTCCTTAAAGCAAAGCTTGTGCTGGGGGAGAATGGAGATGTATTTATCACCATCACCATGATAAATTTTCTTTATCATGATCATCACTATCAAATGCATATAACACAGATTTCCATATATTATTATTTATTTATTTATTATAATTTTAGTGTCTTATAGAAGTCTGTGGAATTTGACCAGAACTAGGTGGAAGATACGATCTTAAATCGTGGGTGGAACTAATGAAATACGAGTAATTTCTTGCGTCAAATTTAAATTATATTTTTATCATATTATATAAGCAATTTTGGTTTCTGAGTTCTGATATAATAAACTAATCTGATTGGTTCCACTCTCAGCCACCATTTTATTTCGATAGTTCAAAAATTGTGATATCGATAGTGAAGTGCATAGATAATAAAATATATCTATTATCTATGGTGAAGTGGCACTCCGCGTCCTCACTACCGTCTAGTGTCTACCAGTATTGTAATTACTTTGATTAAACTGATTATAAATTATAAATTAGTCATTACTCTTTAGTCTTTACACGTTTATACGCAGTCTATACTGAGTACTTGTCAATTTTCAAGAATGTACAGTACTATATTATGGTACTATTTAGTGACAAACTGAGACAGTGTCAGTAGTGCGATTGGTTTTATACCACAGTACACCACAGCTCCACGTATATCGTATATAATATATATTATATTATAATATTGCTCTACCTATGCTATTAAGACAGTGTTAAGTATTTACTGTTTAATAATATAATATATTTGTTATTGAAAACTAAACCACATTATCGTAACTAAAATATTTTGAGAAATGTTAAACTTTTTTTCTGTGTAATGTTTGTGTACACTTGAAGAATTATTTACATATCTAATTGTTTAATTTTCTTAATTTTTTTGGATTTTGTATTTATATTGATATGGACAAGAAATATATTGAGTTAGATGACAATGTGCTGGATCAAATTCTTAAATCGGAAACTGACCTACATAATTATTCTCAGCAGGTAGAATCTGATTTGAAAAATCATGAGAACCTCGATGTGGAAAAATATATTAAGTCTGGAGATCAAATAGTGACATTACATAAACATTTGAATCATTGTGAAAACGTATTGGAGCACACAGAATCGGTATTGTATACTTTTCAAGAGGAATTACAAAATATAACAAATGAAATTACTAGGTTACAGCAGAGATCAATATTTATGGCTCAACAACTCTGTAATAGACAGTCCTTCAAAGGGCTCATGCATCAATTTATTGAAGATGTAATTGTGTCTGAAACACTTATTTCAGTCATAACAACATGTTCAGTGACAGATGAAAAGTTTTCAACACATTTGTCTGTACTGAACTACAAAATATTGTTTGTTGATGAACAAAATTTCAAAGATGTAAAATCTCAAAACGATGTAAAAGATGTATACGAGAAATTAAAAATTACGGCTACGTCAAAAATTAGACATTTCATTATGGAACAAATAAGTAAATTTAAGAAACCTACTACAAATTACCATATACCACAAAACACTTTATTTGAATATAAATTTCTGTTTGAGTTCTTGCTCAATCATGATTCAATATCTGCTCAAGAAATATATAATGACTATGTTGATGCCTTAAGTAAAGTTTATTTTACTTATTTTAAATCATACTTAAGTTATTTACAGAAGCTACAATTTGAAGAAGTAGCCACAAAAGATGATCTATTAGCAGTGGAGGACACAACGTCACGTACCCTTTTTCAAAAATCAATCAAAAAAAATACTGTGTTTACGATCGGAAACAGAGCAACTGTTCTCAACGAAATTGACAATTCGATCATCATACCACATCAAAATAATTTGACCAATTTATCATTTGAGGCAATATTTAGATCGGTCCAGTATGCTCTTGTAGATAATGCTTGTCGAGAATATAAATTTGATTGTGAGTTTTTCAAAGTTGACCAACCCACAGCTCAGGGGCTGTTCTCTCAAATCATGGGTAAAACGCTAGGACTTTTGATTAAACATTTAGAACATTTTGTTGAAAATTGCTATGATGCATTAGCTCTTTTTTTGTGTGGCCAGTTAAGCATGCGTTATCAAGCTCTTTGTCAAAATCGTTTAGTTCCAGGGCTTGCACAGTATTGGGATACCATTCTTGCAATGATTGGGACCAGATTTCGATTTATACTTAAACGACATATTCAAAGCGTTAAAGATTACGATATTTCCAAATTTAATAAAGAGAAGAAGCCTCACTTTATTATGAGAAGATATGCTGAACTTGTATCAGCTATACTTTCATTCAGTGAAAACAATAAATGTGAACCTGAATTAATTTGTAGCCTAACTGAAGAAGTTTTAGGGTTTGTTTTACGTCTTGCTACTATGTTTAAGACTCGTAAAGATCGTTTAATATTTTTGATTAATAATTATGATTTGGTATTGAGAATACTAATGGAACGTGTTAGAGATAGTACATTTGAAGTAGATAGATTTAAAGAAGAGCTTTCAGCAAGAAGTAAAGATTATGTTGATGAAGTACTTCATGTATATTTTGGTGGAATGATTAAGTTTGTTACAGACGCAGAGAATGGCCGAGATATTGATTCAGATTCAAGGCAATTAGGATTGACTAAGACATTCATATCTACCTGGAAGATGTCTTTAGAAGAGATAAATAAAGAGATATTACCTTCGTTTCCTAATCTAACAACAGGTGCTTCTCTGTTACAATTAGCATTTTCACAGTTAATTGATTATTATCATAGATTTCAAAAAGTTTTATTAGCTCCAAACAAAGCACAGTTACCTAATATACATGTGATAATGATAGAGATTAAGAAATATAAAACTAATTATTAGCTTTCATACTCAGATATTGTTACAACCTAATTGTAAGAAAATTTGTTGTGATTTTTAGGAAATATCATAAATAGTTATTATTACTTTTAATTATTTATACGTTTTATTTTTTCTCATGTAATAATAAAATTATATTTTTCTGTTATTTTGTTAATAAATGTATTATTTTATTTATTATTTTATTTAGTACCATTAATTTTACCTATTGTTTGGTTACACATTTGAAATAATTGTTTTGAACCTTTCACTGCTACACTATTAATTATCCACTGCAACCAGTAACATGTTTTTAAATTTTTTTGAGATTTATATGATCTGATTATTTGAGTATAAATTATTGCGAGCCATGGTTTCCAGAACTTGTATGGTTATCAGAGAGTGAGATTATTATGAAATACAGGAATATAATAGTATGTCTGGAGCAGTGAATGGTTTAAATGTTTTGGACGTAATAGTACGTGTAAGTGTTAATGGATTAGTTTCTAAAGTGTTAAAATTTGTTGGTAAAATAAATTTTAATATGTTAGTTACTCATGTTCAGCTAATAATATTATGTATAATATAGAATATATTATTATCAATACCCAATACCCATCATTATTACAATATTTTACAATGTTGATTGTACTAAAAATTCTATGACATTGTTTTCAAAAAATCTAATTAGGTATTTTATTTTTAATCACTAAATTAAAAAAAATGTCTCAGATAATGCTTTAAAAAAGTAACATATTTTGCTTAATGCGCATTTTTTTTAAAAAAAATACTTAGAATTGAATATTTTAAAAATTTTTTTTGTTTTGAAAAGACGTGTTTTTCAACGCTGCTTTTGAAACTGTTTGAATTTTATTTTGGAAACCATTATTTTGGAAGTTATAGCCATCCAAAGTTTGCGATTTTACGTTTATAACGCATGTACGCCACACAAATGCTACGCGGAGGGACTCGTGTTTGGCGTTTTTTTCGATTTTTTTCGCTTGCAGATTATGTGCTTTTTAACAACTTTGTTAAATTCCGAGCTTTGCTCAAGGTGGTTTTACATACGATTAGCAAATCGGGAGATATTTTCGATTTTTTTTTCCGAGTGATATTCAATTCCAAGTATTTTTTTTTAAAAAATGCACGTTATACGAAAAAAATGTAGTGTTTGAAGTTTTTCTTCAATAACTTCAAATGAGGTTTGTCCGGGTTTTTTTACATTCTTACAAAGCACCCTGAAACATAAATTATGGAAAAAAAAAATTTAAAAATATTCAATTCTAAGAATTTTTTTTTAAAAAAATGCACGCTATACGAAAAAGTTTTTCATCAACAACTTTGAAACGAAGTTTGTCCTGGAATTTTTTTTTACATTCTTATAAAGCACCCTAAAATACACATTTTGGAAAAAAAAAATTTGAAAAATCGATATAGTTGTTAAACCAGAATTGTTCTATAATTTCTTCAGATGTTATACTTAGGTACTGACTGG
>NC_042494.1:113869482-113880443 GCF_005508785.2 Acyrthosiphon pisum | reverse complement strand
AGCATTTTCACAGTTAATTGATTATTATCATAGATTTCAAAAAGTTTTATTAGCTCCAAACAAAGCACAGTTACCTAATATACATGTGATAATGATAGAGATTAAGAAATATAAAACTAATTATTAGCTTTCATACTCAGATATTGTTACAACCTAATTGTAAGACAATTTGTTGCGATTTTTAGGAAATATCATAAATAGTTATTATTACTTTTAATTATTTATACGTTTTATTTTTTCTCATGTAATAATAAAATTATATTTTTCTGTTATTTTGTTAATAAATGTATTATTTTATTTATTATTTTATTTAGTACCATTAATTTTACCTATTGTTTGGTTACACATTTGAAATAATTGTTTTGAACCTTTCACTGCTACACTATTAATTATCCACTGCAACCAGTAACATGTTTTTAAATTTTTTTGAGATTTATATGATCTGATTATTTGAGTTTAAATTATTGCGAGCCATGGTTTCCAGGGGTGCATAGCAAAATCTTGAACTTTAAAACATTGATCGTCAATATCTTGAACCGACATAAAAATAATAATTCCGACAAAATATTGAATATGCAAATCGTTGAATAGTAAAATCTTGAACAGCAAAATCTTGAATAAATAATTCCGACCAAATATTGAATATACAAACCATTGAATGGCAAAATCTTGAATATATAAATCATCAAAAGGCAATATCTTGAACGTTAAAATCTTGAATTTTTTAAGGGGCCTGCATGTCCGGTATAGAGTGAACGATTTCGATAATTTTTTTTTATGGACTCTTTACTCATACAGTGATGCCATGCTAGCGGCACTCGTCGCTTCGCTCCTCGGCGCCGTCGCTCCGCTCCGCAAATCGAAAATATCCCCCGACTTGCTGTGCAACACCACGTCAAGTTGGTCACAGGGTAACCACAGGTTAACCACTGTACGTACAACAACTCTTATCGGTCCTTATCATTTTTCGGACAAGTGCTTATCACTCGGATTAACTTTTATTCCAAAATTGGGAAAATTGTACATTGTGACAAAAATATTTTGGGTGAATTTGGATACTCCCGGAATTATTAATTCAAGATTTTGACGTTCAAGATATTGCCTTTCAAGATTTTTCCGTTCAATATATTGCTTTTCAAAATTTTACCATTCAGTGGTTTCCATTTTCAAGATTTTATTGGAATTATTAATTCAAGATATAGCCTTTCACGATTTTGCCATTCAACTGTTTGAATATTCAAGATTTATTTATTCAAGATTTCGCTGTTCTTGCAAATACTGTTGTCAAGATATCGACGTTCAATGTCTTGAAGTTCAAGATTTTGAAGGCCTCCCGTTTCCAGAACTTGTATGGTTATCAGAGAGTGAGATTATTATGAAATACAGGAATATAATAGTATGTCTGGAGCAGTGAATGGTTTAAATGTTTTGGACGTAATAGTACGTGTAAGTGTTAATGGATTAGTTTCTAAAGTGTTAAAATTTGTTGGTAAAATAAATTTTAATATGTTAGTTACTCATGTTCAGCTAATAATATTATGTATAATATAGAATATATTATTATCAATACCCAATACCCATCATTATTACAATATTTTACAATGTTGGTTGTACTAAAAATTCTATGACATTGTTTTCAAAAAATCTAATTAGGTATTTTATTTTTAATCACTAAATTAAAAAAAATGTCTCAGATAATGCTTTAAAAAAGTAACATATTTTGCTTAATGCGCATTTTTTTTAAAAAAAATACTTAGAATTGAATATTTTAAAAATTTTTTTTGTTTTGAAAAGACGTGTTTTTCAACGCTGCTTTTGAAACTGTTTGAATTTTATTTTGGAAGTTATAGCCATCCAAAGTTTGCGATTTTACGTTTATAACGCATGTACCTACGCAACACAAATGCTGCGCGGAGGGACTCGTGTTTGGCGTTTTTTTCGATTTTTTCGCTTGCAGATTATGTGCTTTTTAACAACTTTGTTAAATTCCGAGCTTTGCTCAAGGTGGTATTACATACGATTAGCAAATCGGGAGATATTTTCGATTTTTTTTTTCCGAGTGATATTCAATTCCAAGTATTTTTTTTTTTAAAATGCACGTTATACGAAAAAAATGTAGTGTTTGAAGTTTTTCATCAATAACTTCAAATGAGGTTTGTCCGGGTTTTTTTACATTCTTACAAAGCACCCTGAAACACAAATTACGGAAAAAAAAAAAAATAAAAATATTCAATTCTAAGAATTTTTTTTTAAAAAAATGCACGCTATACGAAAAAGTTTTTCATCAACAACTTTGAAACGAAGTTTGTCCTGGAATTTTTTTTTACATTCTTATAAAGCACCCTAAAATACACATTTTGGAAAAAAAAAATTAGAAAAATCGATATAGTTGCTAAACCAGAATTGTTCCATAATTTCTTCAGATGTTATACTTAGGTACTGACTGGTGACTACTGACGTCAATATGAATATTTAGAGGCTTAGAACAGCTAGTGGCTATAGAAATATAATAAAAATTCGGATCACTTAAAAACCTACTTCCAACACAATATAGTCTATTCTATGATCAATCGTTTCACGTGGCGGCATTTATAATGTGACATTAATTTTATATTGTATACCCGCTATAATGGACAAAAATACAACCGAAAATTACCTGTAGATTCTACAACATTATTAAATTATGATGCCCGACGACCATAGAGTAATAGAGTATTACTCCATGCCGACGACATATTTTGTGACTTTGGCAATGTCTAAAAATTTTAATTGTTTTGATTGACTACGGGCTTGTTTGATATGAAATATTCTTGTTTATTATCATACTACCTTTCTAACGATTAGTAAACATCACGGTATACCTACAACCGTGGTAAACATTGCTAAAGTTGCAAATGGCTGCCAGCGTCATTGATAAAAGGAAGTCGGGTAGGTATGGGCTCGTAATAATTGTTCCACAAAAGTCCCATTGAAATATTGAACAAATAATTTTTGGAACAAAAGTCCCTTAGAACCACGATTATAAAGAATTATAATCATTATTTTTATAATAATTATAATATTATATAATTATAATTATCATTATAATAATTTTAAATAGTTCTTTATAATCGTGCTTTACAGAAGCGTAGTAGTGCCAACTAAAAAAAAAAAATATTGTAATTTCGACTTTTAATGTCGACTTTTCGACTTTCAATTTCGACATTTCGACTTTTTATTTCGACATTTCGACTTTCAATTTCGACATTTCGACTTTCAATTTCGACATTTCGACCTTCAATTTCGACATTTCGAATTTTAATTTCGACATTTCTTGCAGTGGAGTAGAGCTTATTTTCAAGTGATCGAGATAATATTATATATTTATATCGATTATTCTAATTCTTATTATTATATAAGCAAATTCATTTTTGCATGACTTTTGAGCATAGTCTGTCAATCGGTCGCGTGTTCTGCCTCGACATTTTATTAAGTCTTTTAAATCTACTATTCTCTTACCTCTGTCCTCTGTAATCTGTAACAGGCAAGTGGCAAAAGCATAATGGACTTAAATAATTTGATAGAAAGTTATTTTCACATGAGTTTTAGTTACAATGAAATAATAACACATTTGTCAAGTAATGGGATAGATATAAGTCTTCGTACACTCAAACGAAAACTGAAGCAACTTGGTTTGTACAAACGCATCAATTATACGCCCATGAATATAGTGAGAGAGTATCTAGAAAATTGTATTCTGGGTTCAAATCAACTGCATGGTTATAAGTGGATGTATCGAAAATGCATCGGTGTTGGATTTGTTGTGAAACAAGAAACTGTTAGGACTCTTTTAAAAATTATTGATCCTGAAGGTGTAGAAATTAGAAGTCGGAAGAGATTAAGGAGACGAGAGTATTATAATCCAGGCCCAAATTATACATGGCATACAGATTGCAACGACAAACTTAAACCGTATGGAATTTCTATAAGTGGTTACATCGATGGATTCTCTAGATTTATACTTTGGCTGGAAGCGGCACCTTCTTGTAGTGATCCTAGAGCAATAGGAAGTTGTTATTTAAACACGGTAGAGGCATTAAGAGGATGTCCTATTACTTAAAGATTTGACAAAGGTACTGAAAATCGCCACATCGAGCAATTTCAACAGTTTTTACGTAGGAATAATACTTCTCGTCGCCCATCATTTTTATATGGGACCAGTCCTTCAAATCAGCGAATTGAATCCTGGTGGAGTATTCTGAGGAAACATTTCACTCAATTCTGAATGGACCTATTTTGTTAATTAAAAGATGATGGACTATTTAGTGGAACATTTCTTGATATAAACCTGATCAGATTTTGTTTTTTAAACATTATTAAGGTAATTAATTAGTGTTATTTTATTTATTTATATTTAATTATTGGCAGGTGTTATTTTCACGTTGGATGTGAAAGTATTTGTTTTCACGTCCTGCCCTCTGATTGGTTAAATTACGATAAGAAAAAAATATTGATAAATAAATAATAATTTAAAACACACAGATTTCTATATAGTACAGATTTCTATATAGTGTAGTATAGAAGTCTGTGTTAAAACAGCGTATATTTAAATTATTGATATTATATAATACTAGGTGCCCCACCTCCCTCCAGAAGAAATTATTTTTTTATAATTTAATTTAAAAACAAATGACTTTTTTTTGGCTATACAAATAATATAATATAATTACATATTGTAGTTATTTTTATTGCTAATTTCTGAAAATTATATATCCTACATTTTGAATTCAACCACTGAAGTGGAAAATATTATTCTTTTTATTATAGAATAGAGATAAAGTAGAAAAAAATGTAACAATAAATTATTTGTTCAATGAATAATATATATTTCAAATGGAGAAATGCGAGTGCAAACAAATGAATAAATAATTAATAATAATAATAAGTAAACAAACAAATCGGTTTCTTCCGCCCCCAAAATCAAGTTAGATTCTTATATATATATAGATAATTAGCACGGACTATCTTAGTCCGTGATAATTAGAAAGTATATTATTACGAATTATCAATATTCAATTAATATAACAAATAATGATATACAGCATAATAATTACATTATCTTTCTATATTTTTAATAGAGGTAATTTTTTTAACTTTTAAATTTAAAATATAAAATAAGCACAGCGGCACGGCCATATAGATCTAAAGGTACAACATAATATAAGTTGGCCGTGAAAATAAGTATGTATAAACTCTGTGAACATTGTAATAATTACCCGAAAATGGAATTTTACTTATATGCATCTACTACCTACTATATAATAGTACTATCTCAAATTCTAAAACCATCGCCATTGAATATTGTATTGATTATACGTTTTTTGCCTACTCTTTTGGGACAGTACGACAATAAAAATATTTCAATTTTCTTCAACAATATCTTTTATGGTAGGAAAGTGAATCTTGTTGGTGAAAAGCAAATTCCCAATTCACCTAGATAAATGTTCACTGAGTGTTTATATTAGCAATTTCTATGCACCATAACATTTTCAAAATATTGAGACCCTTTTTGAACTATAATAAGTATAAGAAAATGTCAACTTTTATAATTTTATTTAAAATTATTGTCGATACAAAATTGTTCACTCAATAATACAACATTATTTATATGACAATGTTGTTAGCTAAAATTAAAAAAAAATTTAAGCGAAATCCATAATAGATACTTAATTGTAAATGAGCGTCTGAAGATAAAAATTAGACAAAATTCAAAAAAATCACGAAATTTTTCAAATTATTTTCTATTTAAAAATGTATAAAATGTTCAAGTTTTATAAATTATAGCTAAGAATTTAAAATTTAAAACAAAGATTCTAATAAAAACATACCTAATGAAACAATCTAAAAAATATATAAACACACTTATTTTTTACAGGCATTTTAATTTTTAAGTTTAAACTTGGACAATATTACAATGTATTAAAACCAAGATTAACAGTTTTAGTTATTTTGTTGTAATTTAAAAATATTGTTCGTGGGTACCTCTATGTGTAACCAGGGCCGTTCAGAGGGGAGGCAACGGGACCATTTTGCCCCAGGCCACATTGTTAAAATATTTTTAGGGGGCCCCCATAAAGTCTTGATGTATAATAATTAATAACAAAGAACTATCACCGACCACCGTTATTGAGACAAAAATTATCTTCTTTGCGTCATCCATATAATATTAATACTTAAAATAAAATAAAAATATAATTTAATACTTATACAGTTATACAATACACTAGTCAGGTAAATTATCGAATATGGTTCAATTATTTGTAGTTCATACACCAATAATTCCGATATTGATAGTACCCAATCAAGAAAAAAACCTTGATTTAATAAAGTTTATTAAACAATCTAAATTGTTCAATCTTATATAAAAAAAAAAAATGTTTATAATTTAGTTTTCAATTAATGTAACAATCCTTATTTGTAACTAATGGCCTTTGTTGTCGATGTTATTTTTGAGATCAATAAAAAAAAAAAAAGTATTTTATGGAACAAAAGTCCTCAAAAGTGTGATAACAGCATTGGAACAAATATTTTTTGGAACAAATGTTTTGTGGAACAAAAGGTAGCGACCCGTCGGGTATCTAGTTATATTATATATATATCTGTGGTAACAACAAAAATTTTTGTATTTTGATAATCGCTTAAAACCGTGATTGTGTGATATGTTCTATGGTGATATTCTAATTTCTCAATTGTTGATATTCATATAAATTAATAAATCCATAGACCTTGTACACGAACAAGTCATATTAATTTATATATTTTACGAACGAATCACCATAGAATTTAAGACTTCTAATATTACTTTGTGAATTTAATTGATTTTTAAATTGTATTTTTTAATATTAATAATCAAAATATATAAATTATTAATTATTTTAATAGGTACATTTTAAATATTTTTATTTGAAAATCAAGTAATTTCAAGGATTATTCATCTGCTCATGGTATAATTCTATTTTGGTGTCTGATAAGTGCTAGGTAAGTAATAAGCCAAAGTTCAACAGTAATTATATTATCTAGGTATTGTACTTTTTAATTTTATTACCTACCTATTGTTTTTCAATTGGCATTAAATGCTTTCAGTTGGTTAGAATGACAAGACATGCTAGGAACTGTACAGCAGGGGCTGTTTACACATATCATGAGAAACAAAAAGATGCTTCTCAGTCTGGTTACGGAACTCAAAATGAGCGTGTCGGCAAAGATTCCATTAAGAGCTTTGATTGTTGTTCAATGACATTACAACCCTGCAGAACTCCGATTGTTTCGTAAGTTTTAATATAAGTGATAAGCATTTTACCAATTATCAGCTAAAAAATGAAATATTAATAATAATTTCGGTAACATGTATGCTATTTATTTTGTTATGTAGTCCTGAAGGTCATCTATTTGATAAAGAAGCTTTATTGCAATACATGATTACCAAAAAAAATGAGTACAGTCGAAAACTGAAGGAGTACGAAAAACAGAAACACAAAGAAGAGGAAGAACTAGCTGAACTAGGTAGAGCTGAACAGCAATCTAAAGTCAATGATTTTCTTAAAAGAGAAAGTATGGTGAAAAAACAAAATGATATTTACAAAATTAAATCTCAGAAACGATCAGAAAAAAATGCATCGTCTATTTCAAACATGGCTAATGGTCTGGATAAGCAGCTGCCAAGCTTTTGGGTACCATCGGAAACACCTGATGCTAATAAAGCGCCTATGCAAAAACCAGTAATAACATTATTATATTACAATTTAGGTTATCATTAAATAGTAATAATAATAAGTCGTATTATATATTATCACTATATAATATATATCAATATCACTATAAAATATTTATTTGTTATGTAAAATCACTATAATTCGTTGATTTTATATGAATTTTTACAATTAATATAGTTATTTATTTCAGTAAGTTCTGTTTAAAGCAATCTAGTTGAATGTTTTGGTTATATTATACAGTTAAATGGCTACTATCCACATCAAAAAAGTGTTAATTTCATGAACTGAGCACATTATTATTGAAACTGGGCTATAACCAATCACTAAAATTATTGGGTTCTATAAAAAAAATTAAATCTCTGCTCTTACTGTTAATTGATATCCGATGATTACATTATGCAGAATTTGTTATTAAAATATATATTATTGTTTTTTAATTTAAAAATATTTTTAATTTTCAAACAATGTTGTAATAGGATTTTATTTGCATGTATTCTGTTTTGAAGGATAAGACTATTTATTGTCCAATGAGTGGCAGACCATTGAAATTAAAAAACTTTGTGGAAGTTAAGTGGACACTAGTAAATGACCCAAGTGATAAAAAATCTTTGGCAATTCGTGAAAATCGTTATATGTGTGCAGTGACACATGACATATTAAGCAATGCTGTACCTGCTGCTGTTATTCGTACAACGTATAAATCAATCACTTAATAGACATTATGTCAGTATTCTTTATATATAAAGTCAACTTATGCTGTTGTTTTTCTAGTGGTCATGTGATTACGATGGAATGTTTTGAGAAGCTAATTAAAAAAGATTGGCTACATCCTTTGACTGGAGATAAATTAACAGAAAAAGATATCATACCTTTACAAAGGGTAAGGAGTATATATTTTAAATTTTGTTTGCTTGTATTTTACTGTTTTTTTTTTTTTATTATTATTATTATTATTAGGGTGGAACTGGATATGCAACAACAAATGTAAATTTGCAAGGAAAAAATGCAAGACCAGTTCTACAAGCATAAAGACTATGGGTATTAGATATTTACAATTTTAAATAATACTACTGGTGTACTATCTATTTTTAAACAATTTATGTAATCATTTGAACACAAAATAATATTACGTCTTAATTAAATATATAGTTTTTTTTTTAACATTTCATTATTTTAATGTAGGATTATGATAATATTTAATATTAGGTACATAAATATACTCTGTTCACAATAAGAAGTGCATGGGCGGCCACGGGCAAAACCGATTTTGTTACGTAAACCTATGCGCTTCTTATTTTGAACAGGGTATACATACTAAAATAGTTTATGGCATTCATTATTGTATGTAGCTTACATATATATATTAGGATCAAGGGATGTATTTGTAGAATACTAAATAGTAAAATATACTTATTTAGATTATTGATATTTTACAGCAAGTGTGTTTCATTACAAATATTAATTTTAGTTACAAAAATACTAACACACTATCTAATAACATAATATTTAAATGTGCAGTGGTTTTTAATAACTTAAAAGCATGGTAAATCTAAGGTAATAAATTGTATTATGATGATTGAGTGCATCCCTCAAAGGTTTGGTTTAAGCCTGTGTGCATGTGTCATGTCACTTGCTTACCCACATTATCATTGCCATTATTATTACAATACGCTAAGTCACGCACCTACCAAAAGATCTTACCGTTAAAAAGTTAGATCATAGGTACCTTGTTGTTTATATCATGTAAGATGTGTTGGGTAAGTTATTTAAGTTGTTACTTAAAGATAAATGTAATAAAGTTATTTAATTGTTACTTAAAAATAAATGAAATTAAGTTACTTTACTTGCTACCCAAATAAAATAACTTTTCTATTCAAAAAGTTACTTCCTTGTAAAAAAGAAAAATCTTTTCTTTAAATTTCTGAGAAATGGTCATTCTAAGAGCAACGTAACTAGAAATACGCTATAAAATAAACGTATAATTTGGAAAGGATTTATAAAAAAAAAAATTAGTTAGGTATCTAATACATAAATATTAAATACCTACATAACGGTATTAATAAAATTACGGTTATTGCCTTATATTTCGATTTATCATTTATCAGTACCTAAGTACTATAGTATTATTGTTCTATGATAGTACGATCACAGACTATATGAAAATATATAGTCTGTGGTACGATAGTTATTCTATTGACCAATGACCATCATGCCCTGATGCATGTACACGAGCACATTGGCCAGGACCCCCTTGGCCCTTCTACTACATAAGAAAAAAAAAATACTTGTTAAGCAATGCACTTGATGTATTACTCAGGGTCCCATACTTATGTCTTATATTAAATAATATTTTATAAAAATGTATGTATGATAATGTCTTATATAATATATTGATTATTGGTATTATAATAATATTTTGATATTTTAAGCAGCAGTTTAACCATATATTACCGAGAAATTATCCTTTGTAATGGGTGTACTGGTGTATTTTCATTGACCAGCCCTGTGAATTAAAATCGAATCCGCAATAGAGGGCGCTGGTATCTTGTTGTAGGAAAACCACGATTTAGGAAGTATACCTACTATCTTAAATCGTGGTAAAAACTCTAATCATTAATTATAAATAATGTCATGTACTTAATCTGTATAAATACTTAATACTATATAGTTGACAGTTTTATTTTATATAATCAATGCTATAAGCCTATAAATATATAAAATTATTATGAATATAACTTGTGTTATAACCCAGACAGCAATTTTTTTGTTTAATAATATTATTATAACATTATAATAACAAATAATATTAGTATAACATTGTTATAATACTATTATAATATTATCATTACAAAATGCTGTCTGGGAAGTTATAAGTTATAAATTTAAACTTATTAATCAAGGCCGTATCCAGACATTTTTTTTTTTGGGGGGGGGGATCCACAACATGTATATTGTAATTTTATTGAATTTAGGTTTTGATATTTTTTCAAAAATAAGACATTGAAGACATTTCGGGGGAGGGAGGGGGGTCTAACCCTAAAAAAAATTACTGCAGATACATGCAATATTTACAAAATGTTGATTTGATCACTTTCTGTACGCTATAAAATTTTCAAAATATTTTGACTAACGTTGAGTTATTTATAGATGTAAGCAATTTTCGATTATTATTAATTTTTTTTAAAATCATATCAATAAAACAATTTTTGA
>NC_042494.1:113867040-113869382 GCF_005508785.2 Acyrthosiphon pisum | reverse complement strand
AAAAACGTATAATCAATATAATATTCAATGGCGATGATTTTAGAATTTAAGATAGTACTATTATAGTAGGTAGTAGATGCGTATAAGTAAAATTCCATTTTCGAGTAATTATTACAATGTTCACAGAGTTTATACATACTTATTTTCACGGTCAACTTATATTATGTTGTACCTTTAGATCTATATGGCCGTGCCGCTGTGCTTATTTTATATTTTAATTTAAAAGTTAAAAAAATTACCTCTATTAAAAATATAGAAAGATAATGTAATTATTATGCTGTATATCATTATTTGTTATATTAATTGAATATTGATAATTCGTAATAATATACTTTCTAATTATCACGGACTAAGATAGTCCGTGCTAATTATCTATATATATATATAAGAATCTAACTTGATTTTGGGGGCGGAAGAAACCGATTTGTTTGTTTACTTATTATTATTATTAAATTATTTATTCATTTGTTTGCACTCGCATTTCTCCATTTGAAAATATATATTATTCATTGAACAAATAATTTATTGTTACATTTTTTTCTACTTTATCTCTATTCTATAATAAAAAGAATATCATTTTCCACTTCAGTGGTTGAATTCAAAATGTAGGATATATAATTTTCAGAAATTAGCAATAAAAATAACTACAATATGTAATTATATTATATTATTTGTATAGCCAAAAAATAATCATTTGTTTTTAAATTAAATTATAAAAAAATAATTTCTTCTGGAGGGAGGTGGGGCACCTAGTATTATATAATATCAATAATTTAAATATACGCTGTTTTAAATTATTATTTATTTATCAATATTTTTTTCTTATCGTAATTTAACCAATCAGAGGGCAGGACGTGAAAACAAATACTTTCACATCCAACGTGAAAATAACACCTGCCAATAATTAAATATAAATAAATAAAATAACACTAATTAATTACCTTAATAATGTTTAAAAAACAAAATCTGATCAGGTTTATATCAAGAAATGTTCCACTAAATAGTCCATCATCTTTTAATTGACAAAATAGGCCCATTCAGAATTGAGTGAAATGTTTCCTCAGAATACTCCACCAGGATTCAATTCGCTGATTTGAAGGACTGGTCCCATATAAAAATGATGGGCGACGAGAAGTATTATTCCTACGTAAAAACTGTTGAAATTGCTCGATGTGGCGATTTTCAGTACCTTTGTCAAATCTTAAAGTAATAGGACATCCTCTTAATGCCTCTACCGTGTTTAAATAAAAACTTCCTATTGCTCTAGGATCACTACAAGAAGGTGCCGCTTCCAGACAAAGTATAAATCTAGAGAATCCATCGATGCAACCACTTATAGAAATTCCATATGGTTTAAGTTTGTCGTTGCAATCTGTATGCCATGTATATAATTTGGGCCTGGATTATAATACTCTCGTCTCCTTAATCTCTTCCGACTTCTAATTTCTACACCTTTAGGATCAATCATTTTTAAAAGAGTCCTAACAGTTTCTTGTTTCACAACAAATCCAACACCGATGCATTTTCGATACATCCACTTATAACCATGCAGTTGATTTGAACCCAGAATACAATTTTCTAGATACTCTCTCACTACGAGAGATATATTATATTATATTATATATATTATATATATTATATTATATATTATATTGTATATTCATGGGCGTATAATTGATGCGTTTGTACAAACCAAGTTGCTTCAGTTTTCGTTTGAGTGTACGAAGACTTATATCTATCCCATTACTTGACAAATGTGTTATTATTTCATTGTAACTAAAACTCATGTGAAAATAACTTTCTATCAAATTATTTAAGTCCATTATGCTTTTGCCACTTGCCTGTTACAGATTACAGAGGACAGAGGTAAGAGAATAGTAGATTTAAAAGACTTAATAAAATGTCGAGGCAGAACACGCGACCGATTGACAGACTATGCTCAAAAGTCATGCAAAAATGAATTTGCTTATATAATAATAAGAATTAGAATAATCGATATAAATATATAATATTATCTCGATCACTTGAAAATAAGCTCTACTCCACTGCAAGAAATGTCGAAATTAAAAGTCGAAATGTCGAAATTAAAATTCGAAATGTCGAAATTGAAAGTCAAAATGTCGAAATAAAAAGTCGAAATGTCGAAATTGAAAGTCGAAAAGTCGACATTAAAAGTCGAAATTACAATATTTTTTTTTTTTAGTTGGCACTACTACGCTTCTGTAAAGCACGATTATAAAGAACTATTTAAAATTATTATAATGATAATTATAATTATATAATATTATAATTATTATAAAAATAATGATTATAATTCTTTATAATCGTGGTTCTAAGGGACT
>NC_042494.1:113864323-113865873 GCF_005508785.2 Acyrthosiphon pisum | reverse complement strand
TTGCCGTATAGAGTAATAATATTTAATCATTTGCCGCATAGAGTGCCATGATGTAAGTAACATAGTTTGACAACAACTTTAACGAAAATGAGATACTACAAAGCTGTATTGATAAGGTGTCGTCATTTGTTTGAAAACTTGATTGAAAATTTTACTACAGATAGTCGTCACCACCGGGAGCGCTATATGTCCTAAAGAGGCCGATAAACGAATACTTTGGTACACCAAAGGGGAGGCCTTCAAAATCTTGAACTTCAAGACATTGAACGTCGATATCTTGACAACAGTATTTGCAAGAACAGCGAAATCTTGAATAAATAAATCTTGAATATTCAAACAGTTGAATGGCAAAATCGTGAAAGGCTATATCTTGAATTAATAATTCCAATAAAATCTTGAAAATGGAAACCACTGAATGGTAAAATTTTGAAAAGCAATATATTGAACGGAAAAATCTTGAAAGGCAATATCTTGAACGTCAAAATCTTGAATTAATAATTCCGGGAGTATCCAAATTCACCCAAAATATTTTTGTCACAATGTACAATTTTCCCAATTTTGGAATAAAAGTTAATCCGAGTGATAAGCACTTGTCCGAAAAATGATAAGGACCGATAAGAGTTGTTGTACGTACAGTGGTTAACCTGTGGTTACCCTGTGACCAACTTGACGTGGTGTTGCACAGCAAGTCGGGGGATATTTTCGATTTGCGGAGCGGAGCGACGGCGCCGAGGAGCGAAGCGACGAGTGCCGCTAGCATGGCATCACTGTATGAGTAAAGAGTCCATAAAAAAAAATTATCGAAATCGTTCACTCTATACCGGACATGCAGGCCCCTTAAAAAATTCAAGATTTTAACGTTCAAGATATTGCCTTTTGATGATTTATATATTCAAGATTTTGCCATTCAATGGTTTGTATATTCAATATTTGGTCGGAATTATTTATTCAAGATTTTGCTGTTCAAGATTTTACTATTCAACGATTTGCATATTCAATATTTTGTCGGAATTATTATTTTTATGTCGGTTCAAGATATTGACGATCAATGTTTTAAAGTTCAAGATTTTGCTATGCACCCGATTTATGTACTATATTATAGTATTATACACACTACGACCAACAGCTATAATATATTATTATAAAATATACCTACCGGTAATGGTATTAGAAATACGGTACGTGTGCGTTCATTAGAACAAACGACCTGCGTGCAAAGACACCGTTTCATCGCGATAATAATTGGCCAACCCACGAGTTTAATTTAATATTTTATATGGGTAATCACACAAACCGACATAAATTACATAATATAAATTAATATGCAATTGTTAATATACCAGTATTATACAACAGCATTCGTCTTGCGGGCTAGTTGATGTCAAAGATCAATAATGATTAATAATTATTATTATTTTCGGGCGCGCGAACATCGTCGGTGAAATACAGAGTCTAGGTTACAGAGTAGTACACATTTTTGACGCAATCTGCCATTTGCGTTTGTAACTCTACTGAATAAAATCCACGGTCTATAACAACCAGTCACACGA
>NC_042494.1:113862725-113864223 GCF_005508785.2 Acyrthosiphon pisum | reverse complement strand
CATTATTCAACTGCATATTTTAGGGTATATAATTATTATAATTTTAAAAATCTGGCAAAATGTTCTCTTCTTTTAAATAAAAAAAAAAGTTAACGAAATCCAACTATATTCTAAAGAGCGTGAGAGTTTTTCCTATAAGACATGTTTTGTACTAAATATGCAACGGCTCTGACACCCTTAATTACATTTAACATTAATTTTTTTTTTTTTTTTTATTAAGGTTGGTTCAGTAAAACACAAAGCGGTCTTTCCGCGCGGACACTGTAAAATAATACAGCCACGACAGTCCGTCCGCCGCGGATAGCGTACCCGTACTGCGTACACCATGGCAGACCGCTTTCTGTTTGACCGAGCCTTTAATGATGAATAAATAATATTATATTAAAATTTTATTTTAAAATTACATAACCCCGATTCTTAATTAAATCCTTACACTGTTATTTGAGTTTTTACATGAATATAGCTACGTGTATATAATAGAAAATATGTTAATTGACTGCTGAGTACCTACAAGAAAGTGTATATTAGCTATGCAATCATTTTAAAAATATGAACAATTTTATGATCACATTATACTTGTCGTTTGTTATGAAAAAAATTACATATATCAACAAAAACTGAAAATATTAATCATCCTTTTAAGTTTTAAAAATGATTTATAATATTAAATAATTTTCAATAGTACAGTTTGATTATGTGTCTGGTGAAGCTGAACCTGATCAGCTTTTGAAAATAAAAAAAATATTGCAACAAAATTAGTAATTAAATATGTTTTAATATTATTCAACACACATGCTTATACACAATCCAGATTTTAAATAGGGAAAAGGAATAATTAGTTATATATAGAATAAATGTTCAAACTTGAAGTATTTTAATATTCCGTAATATTATTATTATTATTATTATTATGCCGTACTTATCATAATAATATTATTACGGGCGAGGCGTCTCTATACACTGTGTCAATATCAAGTTTACGTCGGCGTTTTCCGCTGATAAACAAACGCAAGGTATAGGTATTATCAGTGGCGTAATTAAGGTAGGGGATTTGGGTGTCGTATCCCCTATGACTTTATTTTTTAAACTGGCGAATCATATTTATTGTTTATTTATGTTCCTACCATAGGCATGTTTACGGGAGGGGCCGGGTGGGCACTGGCCCTCTCCGGCAGACTGTGGCTCCAACAAAATCATGCCAGGATAAAAAAAAAAGTCGTGTGCACCCTGCAGTTCCTATAGATTCTGATTAATTGTAATTTTTAGATCCTGAGTGAAACGATGAATGTATTGATTTTACAATGATATGTTTTTTTTTTATTTTTTTTTTGTGTCTGTCATCACCTTTTAGGACAGTAAAAGTGCTTGGATTTTCTTCAACAGTAACTTTTCTGATAGGAAAGTGGATCTAGTTGGTACTTTGGGGGAGTCAGAAGTAAAAATTTCCCAGTAGTTTTCAAAAGCTATGTAAAAAACAAAAGAAAAATTAAGGAAAAAC
>NC_042494.1:113859515-113860764 GCF_005508785.2 Acyrthosiphon pisum | reverse complement strand
TTAAGCTACTATTTTCACCAAACTAACTTCTATCCAAGTTAGAAATTTGGACAATTTCAGAAACTAACTTATATTCTAACTTAGTTAGTTTTTTTTATTAAAGTAACTTAACTTCAACTAGTAGAAAAAAATGACTAACTTGCCAGCTTTGTTTAAATACATATTTATCACTTTTATATTACACAAATAAACCAAAACATAAACTATTATTTATTTAACGTAGGTAACTAGTTACAAAATGTTCACTTTGAATTAAGGTAGATAATAAAATATATAATTTCAATAAATTGTATATGAATACTAAATATATGATATGAAATTAATTATTCACTATATTTAGGTACCTACCATATTTAATCTTTTTCCTGGGGAATGAAGGTTTTCTTCAGATAAGCTAACATTTTTCTCAGCATTTGTATTAGTGTTTTTCTAATAAGCAGGTACAACAATTAGTACCAAAATAAATTTAATTTGCTCAATAATATAATATTACCCTCGATATTACCTTAATAATTAATTTAAAAATTAACCTACAGATCAAATATAAATTGTTTTATTTGTCAAAATTGTAGTTTCAATATAATATAAATCAGTAATATATTTGTAGAGCTATTTTAAACTTAATGCATACTAAATATGTGTATTAAACAAATATACGAATTAAAAGAAAAAATACACACTTACTTTCGACTTTTCGATATTTTTGCAAAAAATTTATCCATTTTAGTTTGTTAAGTTGTAAAGTTGTCGAAACACTTTTAATTTTGGATCGTTCACGGATAAGAAATAAATACAAGTGTCAAAAATAAATGCATGTATAAAACAAACGAATAATAATTTTAAGCTATGAAACATGTTTTCACTATCAGCTGCCATTGAGACTCGAGTCCACTGATCACAATAAAATATAAATGCCCATATTGGTATAATAATAGAAAATGGTTAGTCACAAAACTAAAAATAAATGTGGAAATTATATAATATTATAATAATTCCAGTGCTTCAAAACAAAGTTAAACATTGGTTCTCAAAATATAAATTAGTTAATTTATTATTATATTGATATATCAATTTTTTGAAAACTGAAATCGTGATTTTTGAAGTCGCAAAAAGATACTCTTGCGACCCCGTGCGACCCCCAGTTTACGCCACTGGTAAACTATAATTGTATACGAAAAACGAATCTGAACGGAAACGTTTTGTCTGCCTAAGGAAATTTTTTTTTTTTTTATAAAAATAGAATATTTAC
>NC_042494.1:113856156-113857011 GCF_005508785.2 Acyrthosiphon pisum | reverse complement strand
GGTATTGGACAGGAAATTGTATCTTTTTTTGTCGGATGGCAGTCTAGTGTGTTGCCAGCGTGAGCGTGCACGACGCTTTTCGATAATTAGGGTTTTTTATGTTGAGAGGTATATCGTATTGATTTGAATTTGGTGGTTTGTTTGGATTAGGAGTATAGGATGAGTCAGAGATCGCTGCTTTTATTGAGTTGACAAAGTCTTGGGACGCTATTTCAATTTCACTGCAGGTTTTTAGAGAGATTTTTAAGTTTGTGTTATTTTCTAAGATGGTGGAGAATTTTTCCCAATTGACGGGACCTTTTGCGAGGGTGGATCGAGGAGGTTTGCAGGTTGTTGAACAGGATATTTTATATTAGATTTATATTGTTATTACTTATTGGTAGGTAGACACCAGTGGCGCAACAAGCGGGGGTGTTGGGTGGTACTTACACTAGGGCTCCAGAGTACCTGACATTTTCGAGGGCACCATTTGATGTGTTAGTGGTAACGGAAATTCCCAAAAATAATATTTAAAAAAAAGTTATTACGTTTTAAAATAATTTACTCAAAATATATTGATATTTAAAAATATTCTAAAAATTAACAACATGACTTAGATGAATGTTTTTATCATCAAAAATGTTCTTATAATGAGATTTACAAATTGGATATTTTGAATTTTTCAAAAAAAAAAAATTTTAATACGAATTTAAAAGTTATTATTTTCAGTATTAAAAATAAAAATAATTTTTTTTATATTATACGTGTAACGCAAGTGACTATAAATTATATAAAACATTTTTTAAATGTTGATTAGAACAAAAGTTATTTCATCTGTCAGGTCTTCCTGTTACACTCGCTGTATATAATTTAAAA
>NC_042494.1:113855100-113856056 GCF_005508785.2 Acyrthosiphon pisum | reverse complement strand
TCATTGAGTTTGTTAGGTAATTTTTGATAAGTTTCTATTTAGAAAACCATCTTTCAGCTGATGTAACTGTTATAGGCAATGCAAAATAAATTAAGATTGGACTTATAAATATCATAATGTGATATACTTACTATAGTAATTTTAAATTATATACAGCGAGTGTAACAGGAAGACCTGAGTACCTGACAGATGAAATAACTTTTGTTCTAATCAACATTTAAAAAATGTTTTATATAATTTATAGTCACTTGCGTTACACGTATAATATAAAAAAAATTATTTTTATTTTTAATACTGAAAATAATAACTTTTAAATTCGTATTAAAATTTTTTTTTTTTGAAAAATTCAAAATATCCAATTTGTAAATCTCATTATAAGAACATTTTTGATGATAAAAACATTTATCTAAGTCATGTTGTTAATTTTTAGAATATTTTTAAATATCAATATATTTTGAGTAAATTATTTTAAAACGTAATAACTTTTTTTTAAATATTATTTTTGGGAATTTCCGTTACCACTAACACATCAAATGGTGCCCTCGAAAATGTCAGGTACTCTGGAGCCCTAGTGTAAGTACCACCCAATACCCCCGCTTGTTGCGCCACTGGTGTCTACCTACCAATAAGTAATAACAATATAAATCTAATATAAAATATCCTAGGCAGACAAAACGTTTCCGTTCAGATTCGTTTTTCGTATACAATTATAGTTTACCAGTGGCGTAAACTGGGGGTCGCACGGGGTCGCAAGAGTATCTTTTTGCGACTTCAAAAATCACGATTTCAGTTTTCAAAAAATTGATATATCAATATAATAATAAATTAACTAATTTATATTTTGAGAACCAATGTTTAACTTTGTTTTGAAGCACTGGAATTATTATATATTATATAATTTCCACATTTATTTTTAGTTTGTACTAACCATTTTCTATATATACCATATGGGCATT
>NC_042494.1:113853510-113854471 GCF_005508785.2 Acyrthosiphon pisum | reverse complement strand
AAATATTTGTTATATTTTAACAAAAGTGACATTTCAAAGTTATCATCAGACCCACGCCTTTCATCGAATAATTGGCCTCCTGCACTAAAAAGTCTCTCGACGTGAGCAATGGAGAGAATACTTGTATTATACCATTGTTACCATTTGTTTTTTTTTTTTTTTTCTCCAGTTTTGAATCGACGGCGCCGCGGGAATTGCTTGCGCATTACTTCCGCGACGCCGCCGTCGTTTATTGAAGTAAACAACAATATATATATACATACGTGGGGGGTAGACGGGACAATTCCCCGACTTACCCCCCTTTATACATGACATAACATAACAATTTACAAATTAATGTTTTTCCTTTTTTCCATGAGTAGGTGGGATGTTCGTCTTTTGGCGGGCCGACCGGAGTCCGCCGCCCTAGCAGTCTCGTACTTGTCCGTATAGTCTTCTTCGTCCTTACGATGCGGTGATCGTCGTCCCTCCCGTGGTGTCACAAGTGGGGGGGATGAAGAACGTGGTCGGTGACACCTCCGACGTTTCGCGATTCCGCGAACCGATTATACCATTGTTACCATATTGTTCTATGATTATACTTAATATACAATTACCACCGATAACACTACCACGAAAATTCGGCATCGTGTCTACACTAATTGGTTAAGCCACCCGTATAGATACTATTTATATCTAGTAGATATCAACATTGTACAGACTACGCGGAAAAGCCATGGTTCCTGTGCGTGTATTATTATAAATAATAATAATTAATAATATTTATGAGCCAATAATCTATATAGGCATATAGCCATAATATCATGATTGAGGAACTAACTAGTTAGTGCCCAGCTTTGAATGATCATATAATCACTAATTAATAAACGCGTAACTAAAAAAGGTGGGTAAGTGGATGTCGCTCTGCTGTACAGAAAGTTACAAGTGGGTCACTGTATAATGGATAGTATTAAATTTGAAT
>NC_042494.1:113850748-113853410 GCF_005508785.2 Acyrthosiphon pisum | reverse complement strand
TCAATGATATAATATCACTGTATAAGAAAAACGATTCTGAGCGGAGATGGTATGTCAGTCTAGGTATAAGATATATTATATACTTATCTATATATAGGTATTAAAAAAAAATTGACTATTAATAGGTATCTATAATAAATTCCAAATTAATCATATCACAATATCCATTAGGTACTTATAACGCGTTATACATCAACAACAAATCGTGGTACTATCATAGATATATAATAGTATGCTTTAGAAGTTTCAAGTACTCACGAATAATATTATACAATCACAACAAAATAACTAAAATAATTATTCCAGGTTTTTTAATATGTAATTTCGTCCAAATTTGAGCTTAAAATGACTATAAAAATAAACTGAGCTTGTCTTTTTTAGATTTTTTGGTAACAGAATTAACTTCTTATGTGGAATCTTCTTTTAAATTTTCAATCCTTGGATATAAAAGTTGAACATTTTATACATTTTTAACTACCAAATAATTATTCAATTTTAAATTTGATAAATTTTGTCAAAATTCAGTCTTTAAATCCTTATAAAAAAAATTGTGACTAAGGATTTTTAATTTTTTTCATCTGCCTTTGAAACAATATACAGTCAACTCGCGATATAACGAATATCGATATAACGAAAATCTTGATATAACGAATAAAACTACCGGTCCCTTGAAAATATCGCGGTATAATTTAATTTCGATGTAACGAACTTTCGATATAACGAATTTTTTTCTCGGTCCCTTGAAATTCGTTATATCGCGAGTTGACAGGAACCTTCTATTAAATTTTCAAGCTTTTTTCACTAACAAATAACATTTTCTTGATATTTATAGAAAAAAAACTAAATAAAATGGAAACTGAAAACGTCTATAAACAGCTCAAAATAAATCAAAATATTTTTAAAATGTTATGGTGTATAGAAAATGCTAATTTAAACATTCAGTCAAAATTGTATGTACCTATTGTCATTTGTTTTAGAGTTGTACCAAAAACCAAAATCGATTTTCTCGAAAACAGATTTTACGTAAAAATTCCTGTTTTTCCTTAATTTTTCTTTTGTTTTTTACATAGCTTTTGAAAACTACTGGGAAATTTTTACTTCTGACTCCCCCAAAGTACCAACTAGATCCACTTTCCTATCCGAAAAGTTACTGTTGAAGAAAATCCAAGCACTTTTACTGTCCTAAAAGGTGATGACAGACACAAAAAAAAAATAAAAAAAAAACATATCATTGTAAAATCAATACATTCATCGTTTCACTCAGGATCTAAAAATTACAATTAATCAGAATCTATAGGTACTGCAGGGTGCACACGACTTTTTTTTTTATCCTGGCATGATTTTGTTGGAGCCACAGTCTGCCGGAGAGGGCCAGTGCCCACCCGGCCCCTCCCGTAAACATGCCTATGGTAGGAACATAAATATGATTCGCCAGTTTAAAAAATAAAGTCATAGGGGATACGACACCCAAATCCCCTACCTTAATTACGCCACTGATAATACCTATACCTTGCGTTTGTTTATCAGCGGAAAACGCCGACGTAAACTTGATATTGACACAGTGTATAGAGACATTGTTCTATGATAGAGACGCCTCGCCCGTAATAATATTATTATGATAAGTACGGCATAATAATAATAATAATAATATTACGGAATATTAAAATACTTCAAGTTTGAACATTTATTCTATATATAACTAATTATTCCCTTTCCCTATTTAAAATCTGGATTGTGTATAAGCATGTGTGTTGAATAATATTAAAACATATTTAATTACTAATTTTGTTGCAATATTTTTTTTATTTTCAGAAGCTGATCAGGTTCAGCTTCACCAGACACATAATCAAACTGTACTATTGAAAATTATTTAATATTATAAATCATTTTTAAAACTTAAAAGGATGATTAATATTTTCAGTTTTTGTTGATATATGTAATTTTTTTATAACAAACGACAAGTATAATGTGATCATAAAATTGTTCATATTTTTAAAATGATTGCATAGCTAATATACACTTTCTTGTAGGTACTCAGCAGTCAATTAACATATTTTCTATTATATACACGTAGCTATATTCATGTAAAAACTCAAATAACAGTGTAAGGATTTAATTAAGAATCGGGGTTATGTAATTTTAAAATAAAATTTTAAAGCAATTTTTAATATAATATTATTTATTCATCATTAAAGGCTCGGTCAAACAGAACGCTGTCTGCCATGGTGTACGCAGTACGGGTACGCTATCCGCGGCGGACGGACTGTCGTGGCTGTATTATTTTACAGTGTCCGCGCGGACAGACCGCTTTGTGTTTTACTGAACCAACCTTAATAAAAAAAAAAAAACAAAAATTAATGTTAAATGTAATTAAGGGTGTCAGAGCCGTTGCATATTTAGTACAAAACATGTCTTATATAGGAAAAACTCTCACGCTCTTTAGAATATAGTTGGATTTCGTTAACTTTTTTTTTTTATTTAAAAGAAGAGAACATTTTGCCAGATTTTTAAAATTATAATAATTATATACCCTAAAATATGCAGTTGAATAATGCAGAACATGAAAATTTGGGTATTGATCAGACTTGAAAAAAGTTCACATCTTTCAGATAAAAAACATTGTCTGTGAGACTTGAGCGTTTTTCCTTTGAAGTCATTATTG
>NC_042494.1:113819478-113850042 GCF_005508785.2 Acyrthosiphon pisum | reverse complement strand
AAGTTAGAATTTACTTCTAAAAAAAAGTAACGCGTTAATTAACTTAGTTAAAAGTAACTTAACTTTTTAACTTACCTTTAACTTATTGACTCGTTAATGCCCAGCCTTGTATTTAAACATACAAATAAAAATTTAAATAGGTAGTACATATTATAAAAATCTAAATGGCAGCTGTTACATAAATTTTATTAAATAAAAGAATTGTTGTATTTTATGTATTCATATATTCTTTAAGAAAATTATACATATTTTATTGAAGGTAGTCAGTAAGTACCTAATTATTACCCTATTAATGACAGTGCATATTCATAATATATACCAATTACCAATAGATACAATATGACAATATGTGTTTTAGCATTTAAGGTTAAAATAGTTTTGTTGAGTTTATGTACTTGTTATGTGAAATATAGAATAAAATAAAACATTTTAGGGGGGAGGGGAGTTGTGGGGGCTAAGCCCCATAAAAGTCTGTCCAATCTAAAAACTTATTGCAACCCTAATAATTCACCCCAATTTACGCCACTGTAGTTTACGATACTATATTATTGAATTCAAATTTAACACCATTACAGTGACCCATTAGTAACCTACTGAACAGCAGAGCGTCACCCACTTACCCGCTTTTTTAATTTTAATTTCAAACTTAAGTAGGTAATTAAAATTTTTATATTACATTTTAGTACGTTTTGGTTGAACTATTTCACTTCCCTATACCTACAACACGGATAATAGTACATATATCTAGACACAACATAAAAAAGTACGTTTTGAAATAATTTAGTTGTAAAAATAGTTCGTTTTGGTATGGTTATAAAATATATCGGTTAATGGTTGGTGCCCATATGGACCAATTGCGCCAAAACAAAATTTGTATTTTAGGGTCAATATATCAATTGCGCAGCTTATATTTTAGGGTCAGTGTACCAATTGTGCCTCTTATATTTTATGGTAAATAAACCAATTGCGCTTGTATTCAAATTTTCCGCCTGACGGCTATCTTCAGATTTCGAAATATTGTTTTTTGATCTAATTCCATCAACATCAACATAAACACACTAAAATGCTTGAAAATTAAAAACATATTTATTGATCAATTGATTACTGGTTAGAGTGACTGGTTATAATACATTTTATAACGGTATCGGGAATTTTACGAAACATTATTATTACGGACATTTGATCACGGAAATATGCATTTGAGTGATAGATTAAAACAAATTATCATTATCATACATTTTATATAATTGACGATCAAAAAGTAACTTGTTAAATGTGAAGCAAAAAAATGTTTATTTATTTATATTATATTATGTATTAATACTCGCATAAAAAAATTATAGCTAACTTATAACTTTTCCTTATGTATTGTAAAATGTTTTGAGCGCAATTGGTATATGAAAAGGTAATTTTAAGCGCAATTGGTAAACTCCCGGTGCCTATTCTTTTAACATGAGCAATAGTATAGGTTTTGGCGTAAATCTGGAAAAAGTACGTTTCTAAATATAATTTGTACGTATGAAAAAGCCCTAATTTTTCCTTTTCGACCTAACCTAACCTAACCTAACCAGTAATTTTGAATGACGGATTTGACCATGAAATACTACTTTTTATCTATTCTGACGACATCAATCGATTTACCATTTTTTTTCTTTAAGAATCGATATCTAACTCGATTTTGCCAATTTTGGCTAAAGTACGTTTTGGATTTATACCACTCAAGTTAACTCGCCCAAACAATCACCGCCCGTACACGAATGTAATGCGCCTGACATTGGTTTATCTTTCGTGTCTAATGTCTATTAAATATGTGGAGTAATTTTATTGACTGATTTTTCAAACAGTGAATGAAAAAGAAAAAATAAATATGTAAAAATATGTAAAAAATTTATTTTAAAAAAGGTGTAAGGTAGGTACCTACCTAATATTAAATTTCACTTTACGTAACAAATGATTCATGATTGGTTTTTTTTCGAATTCATATTTTGCTGTCTATGAATTTTAATAAAATGGTAAATTATTATGTAGTGTTACGGGTTTGATCGTTTCGTCTAGACATTTCCGTAATGACATTTAAACATACCGAACCGCAATAACTCTTTTATATCTTTTAGTATAAATCAAAAAATGTATACGACAGTCGACAATTGACATTATATTATATTCTAATACATTAGTGTGGAATTAATGTATGTATATAGTTATCTACTTATCTATAGTGTATACATTGATGAGCCTACTGAAACATTGAATCTTGTTCTTTTATCATGTCGTGTTAGGTAAGTAGGCTTTGCATTCGATTTAAAAATTGTTGATTTGTAATGTTTATGTAAATATACCTAAAATAACTACCTACTTAATATTATTTGAATTATTGAAGAATTGTGTTTATGTAACATATAGGTATAGGTATATATAGGTACATAATATTTTATAGGTAACGTCAATACCTATGTCATGTGCAGTGTGTAGGGAAAACAAGGGCAAAGCATATATTAAACATTAATCTATGGGCAAAAGTGAATGAAGATTTTCAAGAAGAAAAATTCGATACGTATCGATATGGAATAGTTACGTACCGACAGGAATTGTTACGTACCGGCTCGTATCGAAGTCTGAGTCCGATACGGGTCCCATACGTATCGTTTGTATATTGCACATGTAACTTCTTGAATGCTCTTGAACTCAAATTTCTTCCTTGAAAATCTTGATTAATGTTAAACACTTTTTGAATATTGGTAATTAAATAATAATGATCATATAAGTTGGCAGCAATGTCGTTGCCGGGATAATCAATCACTAGTTTACATTTACCATAAAAGGGTTTATACGAAAATAGTTAAATTTCTCAAAAAATACATGATAAGAATTTAAGGTTTTTAAATAATATTTATAAATTAACTTTTTTAAACTTGGTTTATTATATTCATAATTATACATTTATACTAAGTTTATATAGTTACTAAACATTTAAATTTTAAACACAAGTTCCTAAACCACGTCACTTTTTTTTTTATTTTTACAAGATATTTACAATCTATTCAGAGAACAATAAGCAAATTAGATAAGAGTAATAAAAAACATGAGTAATATGACGGAAGACCGAAGAAGCCACCCAATGGTGACACTACCTATTTTGTTTGGAGTTTAGTAGGAGGATTTGGTCTAGGATTCAAGCATCCAGCAGGTCAAAAATCACGTCACTTAAAAAAAGAATAATGTTTATTCAAGAAAAATTTAATCCAGGCAAAGTGGAAGTATCATCTTTTTAGGAAATATTTTATTTTTATTTGAAAATCTGAAAATGTCATATTTCGTTTATATTATAATATGAAAAGATAATTTTTTATTTCGTCTTTATTTTACTAAGAAGAATATTTCTTAAATGTTTTTTTATGATTGTGAAAAATTAAATATAATATTTAAAAATATTATTTTTTTATTGTGAGTTAAAATTTATTAATATGTGTTCGCATTCATATTATACAATTATTAAATGGATTAACATAAATTATTTATTTATCTCATTGTTTACCACTTTGCCTACAATATGTTTTCACTTTGCCTTAGTATCGGGGCAAATTGAATAAAATTCCACTTTTAAAAATGTTTCAATTTTTTTATTAATTGAGTGCTTATTACATTTTTTGAATGAATAAATAATGAATTTGAGAAGTCAATTTATGATTACCTATATTAAAAAATAGTTCTTAAAAAAATAGTTTGGACACAATATTTTGACACATAAAGTTAACCTATGCGTTTTGCCCTGGTCTCCTCTACCTATGTCCTATATAATAATATAAGGGCTATACCTACAGCCATGGCCGGCTATAGCCATGCATGGCTATATTTTTTTCTAAATAAATGTGCAGGGCTATATGTGTACGGCGTACCTATATGCCTATTGTACACGGTTTCTGTACCTATACATTTATAGTATAGTTAGTATCGAATTATGTGTTTTGATTTTTGGTAGTTTTAAGAATTAATAACTAATTAATTAATTTATAACTTAATAAGCATGTTATAAAGCATATTATTATTAATTAAACTTTTTTAGTATATTACAGTCCGCCCTTTAGTGATTAGGTACTCTGCTTACGTCGTTATTAACAATTAATAAAAATAGTTATAGGCTATAATAACAATAATAATAATAACTGAACATATTTAAATATGAGATGAAAATAATAATATTACCACAATATTTTGCCCCGGGTTTTTTAAAAATGTTCCAGAAAGGAGGCGGGGAAAAATATATCATAATTTATAATATATATATAAGCATAGGCGTGTTCAGACTTTGGTGGCCGAAGGGGAGCAACAAATTTTTAAATTGTGAGACATATTTTTATTTTAGATATGAACATTGGTAGGAATATTTTTTAATAATCATGATCAAAAAGTATAACCATTGTCAAAACAATAAAAATACTTTTTTCCCATCCATTATACAAGGTAAACACAAGTCTGGATTAAGACATTTTGAGGCCCAGGGGCCAAAGTTTTAAATGAGGCCCCTATACAAAAAAAAAATATTAATGTGTATAATGTGTTCCAGGGTGAAGTAACCAGCCGACATCATACCAAAAATGATGAAGAAATAAAAAGTAAACTATTAACTAATCCAGTAATAAATATTTTGAGTTTCTGACAAAATTTAAATTATTTAAAAAAGTAGTAAAATGTCTAAACACATTTTTGAAATGATAATCGGTAGGTAATTGAATATTTTTAGCTAATCAAACCCTCAGAGTAATAAAAACCATATTATCACAGGTTAGATAAAATTTCATTTAATCTGTGATATCACAGTGTAAGACCTGGTAAATGGGCAAAACAGTACCATGTTATGTAGTTATAAAGAATTGATGAACATAATATTATATGATAATATAATCACTAATTAATGAATGCGTAACTAAAAAAATTACAATTAATCAAAATCTATAGGTACTGCAGGGTACACACTGCATGATTTTTCTTTTTTATCCTGGCATGATTTTGTTGGTGGCACAGTCTGCCTGGGGGGGGGGGGGGCGCAGTGCCATCCGGCCTCTCCTGTAAACACTCCTATGTATATAAACACCTACCTTATATGTCTTACTTGTCTTTACCTATACTGCTATACCTGCGTGGCTACACGTGAAAGTGAATTTGGATTAACAGTACGACGATGGACTGTACGACACTCTAATTAAGTAGGTATTGTCTGTACTCAATAGTATATGACTACTAAATTCCTGCAATATATTACCTTAGGTAGGAACTACCTGCTGTGGCTGATTTTATTTATTACAGAAGTTAGGAAAGGGTGGCAGGGTTAAATTTAATTTTTTACTAAATACCCTTATTCATAATTAGGTATAATATTCTACTTTTTACTATAAAAACCTCAGCCTGCTTATAATAAATTAAATGAGATTTAAAAAAAATTAATTTCACTAAAGTAATATGGATAGGTATGTATGTATTATTTTATATATTTAATCATATCAAAATCTAAATTTCTTTTCTTCGTGGATACAAATGTGCAACGAATGTAGACAACTATAATGATCATGAGTCATGACCCATATACCACCACCATACAGTGCCATTAGGTACAACGTTCAACTTTAGTAACTTTACATGCAACAATTATTATTATTAAATCAATTCACATCTAATGTTAAATACATTTTGTTCAGTATAAATGCATAATTTAATATTATAATTTCTCAATATGCATCAGATTGTCAAAATTATAGTGAGTACCTACTTACTTACAATGTACATCTAAAATAATATAGGTTATAGGCGTGTTCAGACTTTGGTGGCTGAAGGGTCACAACAAATTTTTAAATTGTGAGACCTATTTTTTTTTTGAGACATGAAGAAACATTAATTTTTTATATTGCAAAATTCACAATGGTGGGAATATTTTTTAATTATGATCAAAAAGTATAAACATTGTCAAAACAATAAAAATAATTTTTTCCCATACATTTTACCTGGTAAACAACATACAAATTGTAAGACTATTAATAACTAATCATTAATAAATAATTTGAGTTTCCGACAAAATTTAAATAATTTTAACAAGTCGTAAAATATCTAAACACATTTTTGAAATGATAATCGGTAATTGGATATTTTCAGTTGATAAAACAATATTATCACCTGTTAGATAAAATTGTAGGTATTTAATCTGTGATATCACAGCGCAAGACCTGGTATATGGGCACAAGAGTACCATTGCATGTTATGTAGTTATAAAGAATTGATGAATATAATATTATAATGATCATATAATCACTAATTAATAAATGCGTAGGTAACTAAAAAAATTACAATTGATCAAAATCTATAGGTACTGCAGGAGGGTACACACGACTTTTTTTTTATCCTGACATGATTTTGTTGGAGGCACAGTCTGCCGGAGGGGCCAGTGCCTACCCGGCCCCTCCCGTGAACACGCCTATGATATAGGTACCTATACTATTTCTACCTCATATTGAGTGTTATATAAAATCATAATAAATAAATAATATAGAAGGATTTTATCAATTCTCGACGGTTAGTGTAATAACATAGTAATTTATTGATTTTCTGTAAAATATCTGTATTAACCTAATGTGGTCACGCATCTGGGGTCCAACTAGTATTCATAATAGCTTATGGCCTTCGTCTACGCCGTCAGAAGGAACGGGTGACCGAAAAAGGGATCTGATGAGTGATGACCAATACAAAGATAGTCCTGGAAAAGCAGAACCCTTTATTTAAGCCGCCTACCACTATCTAGCCAGCGTGATCGAATCATCACATCCACAGTGCACGCGTATCAACCACTTCAGCTACAACCCGTTTTTGAATACTGAATTCTATACGAGTGACAACAGGACTTCTTTACGAGCAGTAATCAGTGAGTTTTCTTTTTCGATTCACGAATTTTGAGTACATTTTTAGTATCACCTAATCCAGAAACCTACTACATCACACAACCGATTTATTCAAACTATATTTACGAGTATATATGTATATAATATATTATATTTTAACTATAATTATAATTATAACTTATAAGATCGACATTTTTAAATAACTACTTGTATAAAATATATTAATTTTATTATTAGTATATAATATTAGATTGGCGCTTACCTATTTCAGGGGTGGCTCCAGGGGGGCCCTAGGACTTTCCCACATTTTTGATTTTAACTTCTCCGAAAATTGAAGTATAACAATTTTTCAATACTCTTTTTTAATATGACATTTTAAGGAATTTGGGGGATAATATCAAAAATGTGAGAAAGTCGATTTCAAGTAGACTTGACGAAAAATTCAAATCTGTTTTCAGAATTCTTATCGCTTCATTAGATCAATTGGTATGTTTGGCAAAAAACACGTCTAAATACTATGTCACGCGTGTGTTCGACAAAAACAGAAAATCACGGTATCGATTATCGAATCCCCTTAATTTATAAGTTATAAAACAATACGCCATTTTCGTCTGAAGTACCTACCTACTTAGTACCTACCCCATTATTGGTCAAATATAAATAATAATAATATTATATTATTGTATAAACAATTTCGATTTCGATGGCTTTCGGGTTTGTAACTCTTTTTTTTTTACGAAACCTTTGCGAAGCATCGGAATCAAATCGTATTCAAAAACAATTTTTTTTATATAATATTATATTATACTAACCGCCCTCTTCATCTCCTATAGTGTGTGTATATATTTACACGGTGTATTATTATTGCTTTGACAGCTATATTATGTTACACGCCGCGGTTGCACTTGCGATAATGCTTTGTTTTGTTAAACGTTAATTAATAATCAGTAATGAGTCGGAACAATAACCGTCGTCGTAGTAGTAACACTATATTATTATACATCTGTAACTGCTTATGTAAAATTTATATATATATAAAGAGCGTCGGCCATTTTTGCAATTAATTTCTCACAATTAATATTAATATCACAGGTTATAATAGTATTGCGGCGGTGTTAGGGGCTTCTCGCGGCCGACGTGTTTGCTATAATTAGTAATTACGATACTCACAATATTATTATATATCATTATATCATTACGGGGACAATTTATATACCTAGTGTAAGGTAATTGTTTTTGTTTTTTTCCCTGTGACAAACGCGAAATGAGTCCGCATATACTATATACTGGTAAATTAGCGCTCGTTATTTTTCCACCTGACCACCGAACGACGACGACGAGGTGCTTATTACTATAATATAGTATATACCTGCTGTGTTTCATAGGTCGTTGGCCGTTTCCATCGCGCGTGCTTCCCTTTTTTTTTGCCTTTCGAGTCCGTCAAAGTGATATCTAACTATATTATTTACTAGATATATGTCAATTTGTGTACAGGGTCTTAAATAACGTCTTGTCATCTCGTTAGTATACACTAGTTACCTTGGGTAGTTCGTAATTATTTACCGGTTGCCTCCCGGCTCCCATATTGAATTAAGTACTTATTAAATATTAAATAGATGAATATTATACGTCATAAGATGTATCGTGTTATAAAAAATTAAGTTTACAGTAATGTATAATATTTAATACAATATAATTAGGTAGGTAGTCAATAAAAAAACATTTGGTAATTTAATGAAAATTATAAATATTTTATTATAATTATTCTTACCTATACAATATTTATACAATATTTCAATCGTTTTAAGATTTTAAAAACCAACTTATAAATTTATTACTTGTCCATTGGGGGGCAACTAGTACTAGACCCTATATTTTTGCTAACGATAAAATTTAGGGAGGCAAATCGTATTTAGTCGGGAAGAAATGTGTACATATTTCAAAAAAATTATTAGAAATAAAGTTACCGACGGTCGACGGGGATAGACACAGTGAGACAGTGCGAGATATCCTGTTTAATGTAGCTTGTAACTACACAGTTATATCATATCATATGGATGGCTATATCTATAATATTCAGGCCACTCAGCGCTTAAATAGTTATATTGTTATTTGTTATATAATATACTACACTATATGACGTATACTGTATAGTAAATACTAAATATATATAGTGTTATGTCGATAAAAATCCCGTAATTATTGTGTGCTGCCTTGGAAAAAAAACGGATCAGAAAGAGGGGAAAAATGCAGGAAATCAAAATGATGCTAGGAAAAAATTTAATAATAAATAATAATATAATATATAGTATATAAAGTCTCGTGTTATGTACAACTACCGTCTGTCCAATTATTTCGATGCGATCAGTCGATCTCAATTATTATCATACGATACGTAACGCACCATGGCTATACACATTACAATTTTCAATATAGGTATAACATACCTACACAACAATAACGATTAATATAACGGATTAATAACGGACGCAGTGGATTTAGCTGCATGTTGCATCGTTGCCTCCAATATAAAACGGACAGCAGTGCCGTGACATTGCACACTCCAGTCGGATACCACACACACATGCAACATTGTGGAAGTAATGTGCACGCGGACTTGCATCGGATCGTCTCTTTGTCACCGTGTGTGTGTATACTGTATATCATATTATATAGGTATATTATATAAATATTATATCGTCTGCTTTTGGATCTATCCCCAAAACAGGGCCTTCCTATATTTTTTTATCGCGTACCTACACAATAGTGAATAGACCATGGCTAATAACAGCCCATGAGTAATGATTATATACGTTGAGTATATAGGCAAGTCGCATTATAAGTTTTAATTGTAAGCAAGTAGAAAAGAATTATCACTACAGTAATTACTAATTATCACTAATAGCGATTTCTATGCTTGAATTTGGAAACAAAATATGTGGCAATAATGATAATACGACGAGCGCCGCCAGTGCTACAGTTTAAAAACCATTGTTGCACAACTTGCACACTTCACGGTTTAGTATATACTACCTATATATTATGTAAAAGTAAGACCACTTTGTTCATGGTGCATTTTAATTGTGATTTGCGGCTCTTAAAGTATTGGTAGAGGCTCCCGGAGTATGATGTTTACTACTGAAAATAAATTGAGATCGCTAAGTTCAATTAGGCAGATTATCGAAATTTGACATATTTTAACACATGGGTAAATGGGTTATTACTTATTAGGTACTAAAATGTTAATCAATGTGTAAATCATTATAATATAACGAATAACGATTGTCGATTACTAATCGTTATATTATGGTGTGCATGATTATTTTTGATAGTAAAAATAATAACAATTCAATTAGATTAAATTTAATTGTAGGTACTATACCAACACATTAAAATGATTCTCTCGATCTCAATAGAAATCTAAAAAAGTAATACAACAAATCAAAAATGTAATTGGTGGCTTTTATATTGTATTAGCTATAATATTTTTAAAAAATAATACATATGAAATTCTATAAGTCGTAAAACAATTTTTCAAAATTTAAACTTACATATGAAAATAATTTATAATCATATAAAAATGAAAAAAGCCATTATAAAATAAAATTTGGTATATTATTATATTCAATAAGACATAATGAAACAGATTTTTGCAATAACGAACACGAAGCATCGAATACTTACTATAGCTCTCACTAGAAAAAAAATGCAAGTTCATTGAAATCCCATACATAAAGTTTTATATTTTTATGTTTATGGTAAACGTGTGTAGATAAGTATTCAAGTAGAGTTACGCATATGATATATTTTGATATGTGCTCGCAGTGACTGACGACCGTATAAATAAGTCGTGCCTGGACGGGTGTTAACGGTGAAATGAAAACGTATTACAATAATTAATAAGACAATTTGAGATCGTGCAACTTAATGTTATATTTTATTTTAATAATAATACATGCACACGAGTTCACGAATCACGATACACGTTGACGGACCATCGCATGCCATCCAAGTTTATCAATCGAGAGAAATACGGTGATTTATTGCCTCCAGATAATCGCGTGAACTTTGAACTTCGGGAGCATAATTAACGTAATAAGTAGTAATAAGTAATAACGTTTGAACGTAAAAAATATCGTCTTAATAATAACGATAATTATTTACCCATGTAGGTTTATAGATCAGCGTGGGGCCTGTACCTATATATTATTATATATTTATTATACGTGAGATAATTTACTATATAGGTACTAATATTTATAATCAATGGAAAGACGTAACTATATATACTATACCTACAGTGGCGTACTTAGATTTTGTTATGGAGGAGGGGGTACTTATTTTTATTAAAATATTTATATACCTATTACCTAATATTGTTATTCAAATATATAGTTACTATAATATAATATTATTTATAATATATAAATGTATGTTATATAGTTCTCTACATATAATATAAAATATAATACGTATACTAATGAATATATTATATAGATTAATGAATAATGATTATGTACCTTGTACCTATTATATATAACTATTAACTATACAAGATGTATAATCAATTTACAATTATTTTATCCTATACCCATATTCAATAGGCTATAGCTTCATTCTTCGAGGCAAATTTTTCTGAGTTACTAATGTCCCACAGAGAATCCTTCTTTTCGTTTAACATATTCTACAAAGCTATTAAGTTAATTTTATTTTTATTTTCCCATAATATTACTTTTTAATATTTCTGTATAGGTTATAAATAGGGCTAGGAAAATAAAGGACTAAAAACCTACAATTAAAGGAATTAAAAAATTGCCAATAATGCTACAAAAAAAAGCATTTTAACCAAGAAAATGCAACTAAAAAAGACTTGAATATTTTTAAGTTTAGCTGAAAAATATTTTTAATATCAAAAAACAATTTATTAAACACATTTTTATATGTTCACACTAAGTAATTCTTAGAACAACTAAGCACAATTTATAAATATTGAAAAAAATAAATTAAAAACCGTTTTATTAAATGTCGATAAATGTTAACGTATTACGTAACCACTACTCCCACTCGGTAATCACTTTGACAAAATCTAAGAATCTATTTTCAGAAATATTTTTCGATAAAGCGATAATATTTCACTACGAAATCACGAAATAAGTATATATAATAATACAATTAAAATAAATTAATAAATAATAATTTAGATAAATATGTATATAAATGTACTAAAAATGTTAAATATGCGTATAATTAACAAAAATTAATTAAAAAGCTAATAAACTGACAAAAAAGTACCAAAAAAGCATTTATTTACGAATATCATTAGAAAATGCAAAAAAAGCAAAATCAAAATTGCATATTTGAATTCTGTGATGAATGAATCGAATTTTGTTTTTGATTAGCTATGTCCTGTAGAACTATGAAAGAAAATGTAAATGCTACAAAATCCTAGCCCTAGTTATAAATGTATTAAATAAACCGAAAACATTAAAAACTATCAGGTTAAAAAAATTGGAAACGAAAATTTGACTAATGCAATTATTTGAATATTTACTACTATTTAGTCCCTAATTTCCAATTTTTTTTTATCTATAAAATATGATTTTATTTTAGGTACTACAGTTGTTGAAGTAATATTATTGTAAATATACATAAAGTTAAATTTTAACAATACAAATAAATAAGACGACGATGAAGTATTAATATTGTATTTTATCTTAACTTATAAACTATAGTAATAGTACCCTATATAGTTTAATTTGCATACATTTTAGTTTTATTACCTAACTTTATTCTATATAAAATAGTATTTATTTTAGATTCTGAGCGGAGCGAGGGTGCTATTGTTTTTACAATGGTGTTTATTTTTTTTTCTTTTTCTTTTTATATCCTGTATACAAAATTTCTTCCAGAAGGAGTGTTTCGATTTCAACATATAGTACCTTATTTTTTAGCAAATTGGATCAAGATGGTACTTTAGAGAGGTCATTTTTCGATTTTCTCAATAGTTATTTAATGCCACTGGAAAAACCACCGAAAAATTACGAAAAAAAGCTAAAAATGGGATTTTAATTTCTAACGCTTTGTCTATCACCATAGAAACGAATAAAAAATTGTAATATTTTAATATTAGTTCAACTTGATCACCTACATGATAAAATAAATAATAACAATATAAAATATCCAGACTGACAAACCGTCTCCGCTCAGAATCGTTTTTCTTATACAATGATATTATATCATTGAATTCAAATGTAATACAACCATTATACAATGACCCACTTGTAATCTACTGTACAGCAGAACGACATCCACTTACCTGCTTTTTAATTTTTAGAAAACATTTTAGTTTTTGAGAACATTTGTGGAGTTTCACTGAGTACTTAAAGGTCCCTCGTCGGGTAGGTACTCAGCACACATCTTCATAATGCAATATCATATAATATACTATACTTATAAGTTACAACGAATATCATTTAAAAACTTATTCGGCCGCTTTAAGTTCCGTAAAACAAATATAATACGGTTACTTGCGTACGGTATTGGAGTCTACCTATGTATATGGTACATATATTACTATTTACTATATTATACACTTATACTGCTTGGTTAGTCGTGCCTACACGGCTACACCGTGTTGTAGAATATTTATATTTATATAATAATGTAGTCCCCGTTCTTCAAAAAGTGTTACCATTAGGTAGCTTCTTCAACTCCAACCTTTCGAGCGATTTTTTTGTATAGGTACATCTCTACATTACACACCTAATATTATTGTAAAAATAAAACTTACATACCTACTTTCTCGTATTGTATATTCTCTAATATATACCTATGTAAAAAAAAATATATAGTGGTAATGCACTACAATAGATAGGTATCACAAAAGATAGACCTATACCTAATATAGTATACTTAGGACCTAGGTACTTAATTTTAATTATAATATCGATGTATCGTACCTAATTATGATGTTATTACTTATTAAGTTATTCAATTGTTATCTATGCCGTTAACACAGGAGAATCATTATTTATCAAGTTGTTTATTAGTTATTAGAAACTCTTGCGCGTTATTATTATTCATTATTATACACATCTTATAATGTGTATTAAATATTAATATAATATGTATGCACAATAAAAACACGAATTTGAATAAACTCGATAAGGCTGATCGTCGGTATAATAATTATTACTCTCCGATAACAGTACATAGTTTATATATATGTATATGATACAAACCCATTAATAATGTAATATTATATTAATGTGTTATTGTGATGAGCAAGTCGACGACAGCGGTACACGGCGTTCGGACGAAAAAATATGATTTAGATAAGTGAGCGAGTGTTTGGAGAAGACTTCTCGTCGTCATACACAATATTCGAGTGTGTATCTATAATGTTTTGTGTGTGCATAGGCCGATTGTGTGTACGCGCCACGCGAAACGATAATATTATTATAATAAGTATGCCAGGCCGGCAGAAACGTGATCGTTTACCGTTTATTAGGTGTTATAATATTGTATTATAATATATCTCTTAAGTTTTGGTATAGAACAAAATATTAAAATATTAAAACATAAATACGATTTCTGACAGCCGCTGTCCCGCTAACGTTTTTCTCGCGTTGCTCGATACGTCGCCGCAGAAGCCGATAACGGACGTATATACCTATTATTGTCGTTGTATATAATATATAATATACTTATATAATTATTAATTGGTGAGTAGCGCATCATTTATTCGCATGTAATATACACACAATCATAAGAGTAGGCCACACAGATATTTTATCGATTGGGTAGTCATAAATAATATCAATATTAACGTTTTAACTTTTAACTTGAGCTCTATTTCGGGTTCCCGATGACTATTCAGGTAGGGCCAATGGGCCAAGGCCCAAGGGTTTTTTTTGGGGGGAGCCCATCAAAATCCTCAGAACCCCTTAAGTTGAATATATTAATACAAAATAAAAATAATTAATAAAAGTAATACTATTATAAGTATTGTATTATAATTTTCTTATGCAGTTTATTTATTTGAAGTTGAGATACTGAATCACTTAAACAGCCGTGACCTGACATTTTTGAAAGTTTCATATAAAACAAAACGTTAGTCATAGTTTCAAAAATGGTAATGGGCCTGGTTCTTGTTATATTAACATGGTTAACTTGTGGACCGAGGTATCATGTAATATTATATTTTAACAATTTCAGGTTTCAAAGGTTTCTTTTACAAGAAAAATTAATAACAATGTTCGTTACCTATTTTGGAACAATAATATATCAATGGTGTCAAAACTTATGAAATTAATACATTACCTATATTCTATTATTTACAATTAATGCTTATTTTAAATTAAGTTGTGTAATTTTGTTTGATGTTGTTTATTGTTTATATTATAATTGATAGTATGTAGATCAGACTAGATCTGGTTGTAGTGCTGCTTCCCCTATTGTGGACTGTGGTATCAGGTGTGCGGTGTTTGATTCTTATAACCATATAGTCATATTTTCCACATTCTGTTATTATATGATTAATCGTAAAATCAACTCCACAATCCACAGAATAACATATGGCCATTATGGGTGTATCATTTTAGTGTGTTGTGAAATTGTGCCCTATTTATAATAGTTTCGTCTTTCTTTTTAGAGCTGGGTTTTACTGTATTTGAATGCTGATTTTTATTGAACATGGTTTTGTTTTTTTGGTTTTTTCAATGCTTTTTCCATTTAAGATTTAGGACTTGATGTATTTGTTTCTTTTTGTCCATATAATATGTGAATAGCTTTTTGATCGGCTTTTTCGTTGCCATTAATGTATTATATTACACTTTTATTGTTATTTGTTGTGCGTGTTAACACCTAATAACATCTATTACCCGCATATTCGTGAACGTTTTGCATAATATGATAAATAATAATATAAACTATACGAGTGTGGTGTAGGACTCAGGTTATATTATTAATTCGTCCAAGATGGGAAGTGGGATGGCGTTTAACACACAAAAAAACAGTACATACACTGTCACACCTGTTTTATGTGCTAAACGCTTTACCCGTTTCTGTCTAACTACGAGTAGGTACTTACGCCAATATTTACATAAAATATAATATATATATTGATAAATACACATATATTTATATTATACTATGTTAAAGGGACGAGTAACAAATTATTATATGCAGCTATGCAGAGAACGTACACAAGGTGGGTTTTTTTGGTGAGCCCCCCACCCTATCACAATCCCCCGTATTAACCCTCCCACGAAATGTTTAAAAAAAAGTTTTCTTGACATGGCCATTGACATGTACGATTAATCAGTTAGTTAATTAAAAAATATCCCACTCTCACGGAACTATTAACGTGCTTATAAGCACTGTAATCGTGTAATATGATGTTATGACTTATAAGTTACAAATTATGTATATAAAACGGATACGTGAGATTATATTGACCTCAAAATTTAACTTGATCGTTCAATAATAAGAAAAATAAATCAAATGTATCAATATTAGGTATATTGATTAAATTCAAATTTATGACAAAGCAGATAGCAAAAAGATTTATGATCTAATTATTTTCCACTGATCACTTTGCTGAACAAAATAACAACCATTTTTTTTACTAAATCTAGAAAATGGATTACAGATTTGGCAAAACTTATTACATATTTAAAATTTAAATGTATCTAACCTAACTATTTATAAATTGTATTATAATTTATATTTCTCTCTCGGTTTTCGTTCTAAATTTGTGTGTATGGCGTATGTGTGTACAAATATTTCGTGATGTAGCTTGTATTTATATTTAGCTACTTACATAATGTAGTTATAATCCATATCATTACATAATTACGTTTTTGTATAGATTTTGTTCAGCCCACCGATATTTTCCCGGTACTAGGTAGTTTGCAGGACCAATCCGAGCCTGGGTGGTGATTGCATAATATTAATATTTTCTATTATCGTCCTGATCGATGTTGTATTAATAGGTATATTAAACTGTACAGGCCCATAATATCGTACCTATTATCATATTATTATATTTGTTATTATGTCTAAATATATGTCATATTATCTTACCAGAAATCACATACGATTTTCAACGAATTGTTATTTACCTACGAATCCCGTTCGTTTTTGTTTTGAGTAACATTTATTTTATATACCTGCGATCAGTATATCTAAAACATACCTGGATAAATAACGTATATACTATTAACTATATGCCTCAGGATAGTGCGTGCTACATAAGCATAATGTACAGATATTCATATTTTTAATCAGTATTCAAATAACTGTTCACGTTTTAAAGTATAGACAGGTAGTTAGTGGAGTAATATTGTATGGACGTATAGTTATATGAGTACCTAAATTAGCATGTATTGATGATCATAACAGTCAACAGGTAGTTCAGTAATGGATTGCAAAATTTAAGTAGTAATAGTTCCAGATAATACTACAAATACACATAAAAACAATATTGTAATAATTATAATGCAATTATTAAATAGCTTAGAGACAGTTGATGATCGGGATTAAAATTACTTTCGTATAAAAATATAAAATATGAAAATTTAAAATTTTTTTATGTTTTACATAGTAGGTTAGGTTAGGTAGTTCTTCATTGTTTCAATACTTACATCTCTAATAATAGTCAATAGGTATGATAGTAATAATTTATATGCATCAATTTAGTAATTGTTGCATATTATTGTATTAAATAAATAATAAAATTACTGTAGTTGAGCGGTTCTACTAATGATGAATTAATATTTTATAAGAAATACTTTCTTTTTCAATTGAATTTACTAATTTAATATGTGCTGTTATATTTAATATAATATATTATAATTTGTGAAGGGTCAATATTCAATAATATACTAATTAGAGAATAAATATCTATAAAATTGTATGTGTAGAGATCGTCGATTATTTATTTAATAGTATAGTAATACATTTTTTATAATTATATGTAAGAAAACATGTTATCAGGATGCATTTGACAGTTATACCTCCCGCTGTACATTCTAATTATTTGGTTTAGTAGATATCCGTTACGTCTGAATATTTAAAAACAAATATAATGTCAGTGACGTATACTGTTAAGGTTTTGTATTTTTCCCTCCGTGTGCGTAACAATAGAAGGGCAGCAATCTCTGGTTCAGACAAAAAGGGTGGACATTATTAATTTCCTCTAGGGCAAGTTAAAAACGGATTTAATATTCCAATTTTACAAAAACTTATAAAGGTGTTACCTCAATTTCAAGTATCAATGTATCATTTACATGAAATAATAACAAATAAATAATATTAATTTTGTATAATATTTCAGGAAAGGATCTAAAATGAAGCCGAGAAAAAGACATTATTCACGGTACGATCAATTGTTTAAACATAAATATAATATTGAGTTATGTAATATTACATCCTTGTATAGATAGGTAGATTGTAAACATAAAAATAAAGTTTTATTCAAGTGCTTTATTTCTATTAAGAACCATTTCTAATATTTATTTTATTTGTATTTGATATATTTTTCAATTTACCCACATTTTTACGAATCCTAATTGTATTATTTAAAATATGTACTTATAATAATATTATGCATTTATAAACAATGTACACTAATAATTTTTTATATAAAAATGTTCAAACATTTATAAATATAAATTAATCCTTAATTTGAAAGTTAGATAAAAATATATTTTGGAAAAATCATATTTTCATAATTATTGTTATCAATAAGTATTTTAAGGAATTTAAAAATTCCAAAGTATAAATAAAATAAAACATTGGAGTTATGAAATACACAACAATAATTATTCACAAGTTTATCATAATGATTGTAATATGCCTTACTATAATAGACCTTATAAAATATTATAGAGTGACTGTTTTAATGCATCGCATAGATTACAATCTTCAACATTATTCAAATGGTTCCTAATATTTTTTCCTTCATTGGTTTCTGGTGTATATATATATGTACAATTGAAATCGTTCTAACAAATGACGTAAACACTTGTCGTCAGCCAATGGTAAGGCTCGATCACGTCGCGCAAAACCACCCCCTAGAATATCTCGCATAAGAGATTCTTTAGGACTATTGGATCTGATACTTACAAGTGTCAGTTGTACGTTGCACTTATTTCGTAAAACCTTAGCTTCTGACAAAATTTAACTAGTCATATAATGGCTAGAAATTCGGATTTTGCTTCTTATTGTAATAATCTGTTAAACGATCATAGTGATTTAATGAATTTCGATAACCTGAGTCATGACAGTCCCATGGAACAGCTTGTTTATTATGATTTACAACCTGTATCTGAAAATGTTAAGGAGTAAGTAGTTGAATATCACTAAAAAATCAATGTTTTGTAAATAATTTAAAAAGAAAAATAATACAACATTTTTAGAAGTTCATACAACATACAAAACAGTACCCGACTGGCTTCCTCTACTGCTGACCTAAGTATGGATTTGAGTGGAGATGAACATTACAAAAACAAAAGGAAAGCATCTACACAGTAAGTACTGATAATGTAGCTATATAAATATTCACCATCTTAAAAGACAAAATGATTTTTCAATGTTTATATGTAAGTATTAACGTAGGTATATAACTTTAAATATAATTTTAAACTTAAATTAATCCATTATTCTGTAACTATACAATATTTCATTAATATTTAATTGTTATAAAAATTTAAAATCGTAAAAACGTCATTAAATTTTCAATTGATTGGATTTGTCTCATTAAATGTTCTAAAACCAGTATTTGAACTAAACATGAACTTAAAAAAATGTAAATTTGTTATATTTATACTTATTTTGTTACATGAATTAGTTTTATAAATTAAATATAAAATAAAATAGTTGTATTTATTACAAATACAAGTGATACTTATTATACCAACCTACTTGCATAGGCACATTGTTTATGTGAGCAATGAGCTTATTGGTATACATTTACTGTGGTTAGTGATATATAAACTACTGATTTGATAATATTGTTGTTATTAACCTGAATAAAAATTAATGTTTTAAATTAATATCATCATTATTAAGTAAGAACTTTTAATTTATGTTATGCATTACAATATATTATATTGATACATTAAATTTAGATTATAGATCAGTTAAAATAAGATAGGTAATCCAAATTGAATAATTTTATTATTCGTTCATTTAAAATAAAATAATTGATACAATCTTTTAATAATATTGTTCTATTAATTGGAAATTGTGCCTACAAAAGAAGTACAATTTTTTGATAAATGGTTATATAAACTTGATTTAATCTAAAATAATTTTTAAAACAATTATATTTATTTTAAATTTAATTAATGTAAAGAACAGATTTAATTTTTAAGTACTTATGTGATTTATAATTAGTAATTGTAAACATACATCTAAGTACTTACTATGTTAAAAAAAATTAAAAAATAAATTAAAAACAAACGTTTTGGTTATCGGAACATTATTAGTGTATTAATTATATTTTTCTACAAATCTAAGAACTAAGGCACCTACTATTTAAGCTTAGTAAAGTAAATTTTGATTTTAATTCATACATTTTTTTTTAAAATTATTGATACCATGTTATTTGTTTTCGTTTTTTTTATGTTTATATAGTGGTAGCGATTTTGATGATGACAACAATGATGATTCAAGGTCTGTTCGAAATGACAATAACAAAAAGTAATGTGTAAATTTCACTTAAAAATATTATGCCTGGGATTTTTCTTTCATAAAGCTATGCGAATTACATTTTAAATAAGAATCTTCAAGTAGGTAGACTATATCATTTTTAAATATAGGTGCTTGTTTGATTTTGTTTAAATATTTTTGTGACACAAATGCACAGTCATCATTACATTGAAATTTAAAGATCACCTATCAGTTATCACGTCTTTTACACCATTATTTTATATAAATATTTTCATATTATAAAATTCACTACTTTCCTGTCTTTCGGTATATTTTGTCAATTTGTTTTAATTTTTTCAGTGATCACATATCGTATTGTATTGTGAAGTCTACAGACTGTAAATACAAATAAATATATGTTCATTTCACCCTTATGCTAAAAAATTAGGATTAGCTTATATACAATAAGTAGGTAATGTTAATTTATATATGTATATTGACAGCATATGATTTAAGTACATTAGTTTATAAATGAACAGTTAACTAGCATATATATTTCTTCATTGTAGACATAATCACAGTGAAATTGAGAAACGTAGAAGAGATAAGATGAACTCGTATATTACCGAGCTAGCTAGTATGATACCAATGTGTCATACTATGCCACGAAAGTTAGATAAACTGTCTGTACTCAGGATGGCCGTGCAACATATGAAGACAATTCGAAGCAACGTTAATTCATACACTGAAGGTCATTATAAACCTTCATTTTTATCTGATCAAGATTTGAAAACTTTAATCACACACGTAAGTTTATTTATTAGAAGTTTTAGGATGACCGTTTTTCCCCCAAAAGTATTCAAATGGGACGATTTTTGTCCAGTGGTTACTAAAAATAGTCTAGTTTTAATCCCGTTATCTCCATATTTATTATGTGTGCTTAAAAGAAAAAACCTGTACAAGAAACATAATTAATATATACTATTGGATTATATAAAAAAAAAAAATACTGTAATTGGAATTTACTTCCGTAATAAAGAAAATATAATTATATTATTATTATTGAAAGTTGAAACCAATGTAAGAACCGGTCTTTGTATAATGAGCCTTGGGTTCCGACGAACAATAAATTGTAAGCAATGAGTATGATACATTGAGATTTGGGACATGTATTGACGTATTGCACGGCGTAATAATGATACCACACGATCCAACAACTCACGCCTTATCTAACGAGAAAACATTATTTCAACAACTTCAAATTTGTATAGTATTTTACATCTTTGAAGGGATTTTTTTTTAATTAAGCCAAAACTGTTGCTTTATCAATTATTAGATTCCGAAAAGAGCGATGAATGTATTGATTTTAAAATTATGCGTTTTTGTTCTCTCAGATGTACATAACGTTTTGGGGCAGTAAAAGTGCTTTGATTTTCTACTTCAGCATCTTTTTTGGAAGGAAAGTAAAACTAGTTGGTACTTTTTTTTCAGTGGGGGAGATAGGCGAGGACAAGTAAAAAAAGTCCAGTAATTTTCAAAAGCGTCGGAAAAAATTAAAAAAAAATTTTAAAAAAACGGGAGTCTTTTAAGTTATAGGTTTCTTTAGTTTTTGATCGATTTTATTTTTGTTGCAACTCAAAAATGAATAACTGTAGATACTTTTTATTTTCATCAAATGTTTATAAGACCATTTCCCATACATGATAAAATTTTCAAAATATTTTGACTCTTTTTGAGCAATTTATAGACTGAAGACATTTTCGGTTTTAATTACATTTTTAAAATTATTTTGAGTTGGAAATTTATAAAAATGTTTATTTTTTTATCTAAGATTTGAAAATGTAATATACTTACAAGATTCCCCATAAGTTTTTCTACTTTAACAAAAAAAAAAGTTCACTGGAAGTCACAATATTTTCTTATGATCGTTTTTATATCACATTTTTACGACATTGGACATTCAACCGTTAAGCGTTAATTATCGATTTCTAATCGAATGATTTTCTTATTTTGTTGTTATTCAAAAACGAATAACTATAGATACTTGAAATTATCACTAAATGTAAATATATTATTTTAATTTTACTATACACGGTATAATGTTTTAAATATTATTTCTCTTTTTGAGTTATTTATAGACATTTGAAATTTTTTTCTATATATATTGATGAAATAATTTTGTCTGTGGGCCATATAGCTTAACAATTTACAAGGTATATGTTATATGTATAGGTAAGGTTATACAAGGTTCCAGGTTCCTTATAAGTTGCTATAATACCAGTTAATTATAGGTTATAATGTAAATAGGTATTTGTCTTATTTATAGGTACCAACTTTAAAATATTAGTTTAATATATAAGTTAGTTATAACTATAGGTACTCAGTGGCGTCATTTGAGGAGGGGACTGGGGCATTTGCCTCTGTCTAGTATTTACATCAACCTTAAGTCAACACATTTATCACACGATTATGCTAAATTCGTACAATGTGGGTAGAGTGACGACCGTACCGTACCGCTTATAGTTTAATACTTAAGTTAAAACATTTCAATACCAATATATTTCAGGCCGCTGAAGGTTTTGTTCTCGCTGTAAGTTGTGATCATGGGAAGATACTTTATACATCGAAATCCGTGACTCAGGTTCTGAACTATATGCCAGTAAGTACCTATGCAATTTTAAAAATATCATATAAATTTAATATTAATTGTTGAATAATACAGGAAGACTTGGTTGGAAATAATGTTTTTGATTATATCCATCCGAAAGATGTAGCTAAAGTAAAGGAACAACTTTCCTGTTCAGACTTTGGCCCTAGAGATAAATATATCAATGCAAATAGTAAGTTTAAATGTTAATATAAATATTATAGGTATAACAGGCGGTAATTTTTTTTTGCAACAGCAATGTTACCTGCCCGTGCTGAAATGATGAATACATTGTCAAAAATGTGTAGTGGAGCTAGGAGATCATTCTTTTGTCGAATGAAGTGTAAAGTATATGATATAAAAGAAGAAGCAGACACGACTACAGGATCAAAGTACACTCAATCAGGTATACAAATACGTTATATATTTCATCACTGTGTATTCAATAGTAGGTAAAATAGTAATAAGGATCGGTACCATAGTTTGAATTAATAACAAAATTATGATTTGATTATTGAAAATACCAGTTTTTTTTTTAACAAAGTGTACCTAATAAGATACTTTTGAAGAATTGTGTCTATATCTTTAGATAGACGATATAATGTAATCCAGTGTACTGGTTACTTAAAACCCTGGACACAGATAAATGAATGTGAGGATGTATCTGGGAAGAGTTTGGGATTAGACGAAGATAATGATGGTAATGGTGTTGGAGGGGATTCTGGATCTCCAAAAAATACATCGTGTCTGGTAGCCGTTGGTAGAATTATTAATAATTTGGCTTCCTCTTCACTTTTATCGGACATAGTAAAACCACCATGTTTTACCTCAAAACACACAATTGATGGAAAATTTCTGTCCGTCGATCAAAGGTAAACCGTTCATAATTAATTATGGTCAACTTTTATTGTATGCTTAAGCACTCGATACTGTTACAGGGTGACATATATTGTTGGGTTTTTACCTCAAGAATTATTAGGTACTAGTATGTATGAATACTTTCATCAAGATGATATTGCTAGACTTGTAAATATCCACAAAGCAACACTTCAAGAGTGTAAGCCAAAAGATACAGAGGTAATTTGCATGTAAAAGTTAATTCCTAAGGTATTGAATTTCAAAAATTAAAATAATATTTATTTACTATAGATTTATAAATTCCGGGCTAAAAACAAAACATTTGTAAACTTACGGAGTTCATGGAAAAGTTTTCGAAATCCTTGGACTAAAGATATAGAATTTATTGTTGCTAATAACATTTTGACTAGGTATCAACTGTTATTATAAATTGAATGTTGCTTTTAAATTTAACGCTGACTTTTTTTTCTTAGGACAGATTTCAAACCCGATAGCAGCAACAAATCAGAATGTTCTTCACAAGGACAATCTCAAAATAACCATGATAGTTTTACAGACCAGCAATTATCAAAAAGCCAACAGCAGCTGGGTAATAGAGAAATACAAAATTTGATTACTTCACATATAGAAGCAAATAAAATCGGAAGACACATTGTTGATACTACTTTGGATGTAAAGAAGGCAATGTGTGATACCGACAGTTCTCCTCCAAACTCTCTAAAGGATACAATAGAAAAAGTGAGTATTTATCGAAGCTTAAAAATAGTTTTATTCCTTTTTATACCTAATTATTTGTATTCGACAAAAATAATGATGCAATAATATTTGTGGGAGGGACTTAAATATGAAGTTATGGTGATTGTAGGTTTGTGGAATTACTCTTGAGTTATTAAGCTAAAACCAAATTGTTTTTTTACAATACTAGACTTTTAAGATGATATACCTACAATTTAATTTACTTCAAACGACAAACAGTTAGGACTTCAAAATTGTGCAGCAGCTTAATTCTAATTACGCACATAATCATACATTTACATTATAGTACCATTATACAACCTTTTAGGCAAGTAAAAGTGCTTGGATTTTCTTCAACAGTATCTTTTCTGATAGGAAAGTGAGTCTAGTTGGTACTTTGGGGGAGTCAGAAGTAAAAATTTTCCAGTGGTTTTCAAAAGCGACGTGAAAAACAAAAAAAAAAACGGGAATTTTTACGCAAAATCTGTTTTCGATAAAATCGATTTTGGCTTTTAGTGCAACTCTAAAACAAATGACCGTAGGTATATAAAATTTTTACCGAGTGTTTATATTAGCATTTTCTATACACGATAAAATTTTGAAAATAATTTGACTCTTTTTGAGCTTTTTATGGATATTGTCAGTTTTAAATTTTTTTAGTTTTTTTTTCTATAAATATCAATATAGTCTTATCTGTTGGGCCAAAAAGTGTAAAAATTTAATACAAGGCTCCTGATATATTGTTACAATAGCAGTTGAAAAATATTAAAAATACATAGGCACAATTTTGTTCTATAAGCATTTAAATTCAAATATTGACAAAATACGTAAAAATGACGAAAATGTGCAAATTATTTTGTAGTTAAAAATTTATAAAATGTTCAACTTTTGTATCTAAGAATTAAAAATTTAAAACAAGATTCCACGTAAGTAATTAATTCTGTTACCAAAAAATCTAAAAAATACATTTACACAGTTTATTTTTATTGTCATTTTAAGTTCAAGTTTGGACGAAATTACATATTAAAAACCTAGAATAACTGTTTTAGTTATTTTGTTGTGATTGTATAATATTATTCGTGGGTATACTTGAAACTTCTAAAGTATACTATTATATGTCTATAATAGTATCACGGTTTGTTGTTGATGTATAATGCGTTATAAGTACCTAATAGATATTGTGATATGATTGATTTGGAATTTATTATAGGTACCTATTATAGGTCAATTTTTTTTTTATTACCATAGACTATATAATATTATGTCTTATACCTAGACTGACATACCGTCTCCGCTCAGAATCGTTTTTCTTATACAATGATATTATATCATTGAATTCAAATTTAATACCGTCCATTATACAGTGACCCACTTGTAACCTACTGTACAGCAAAGTGACATCCACTTGCCCACTTTTTTAAATTTTATATAAATAAATTATACAAATAAATAAATAAGTTCTACAATCTACATTCTACATTGATAATCAAATATTTAATATGAAAAGGTTGGGTTAAATTACATGTGAAATAATTTAATATTGCTTAAAATATATATTCATATCCGTGACATATACAAGGGAGGACGTAATGGTCAGACGGGGGTCTTTCGTCTTTGGACTTTGGAGTGGATAATCTTCCATATTGTGTTTGATATGAATTTTCAATCAATTCAAATTATATTTATTGTTCCTTATTGCTAAATATTTTACTATTTAAATAAAAAGTTTTGAGTGGGTAGTGGATTTTCCAATTTTCCCCTCCATTTAGTTATGTAATTTTCTTTTTTTGATCCCCCCTTTAAGAAATCATGTCTACGTCACTGATTCACACTAAAATATATTGAATACATTAAACAAATAATAGTTACTCTCAATATTCACAAATTTACTATTTATTTTTTGTTGTAATTTATAAAATACTCGGAAACACCGATGTTATATATAATTGGTTAATGTTAAATAATTGGCATTTTAAGCATATTGCTACCAACGGGATTATTCTAATTATTACAATTTAAACAAGCCAGTAGCCAGACGGCGTATTTCAGACTTGAAATTTCAGAAGGAACAAAATGTAGAAAATAATAAAAACTCGTTCAGTAAAAGTTAGGCACTTAAGCGTAGTATGTCGTATGTGAGAGAGTTTTTCTATTAATTATAACATTTTTATAAGTGTCCACTGTTTCCAGGAGTCCAAAAATGACAGTTTACAGTTCCTGAGTTCACCGCTGGCGATGCTCAACGAACCAGGCACGTTGTCGAGTAGTGGTGGCGACGGTGGCAGTGGCAATACAGATTCATCGTACACCGCGATCCAGGACAGCGTGAATCTGTTGAACTCGACCAATACCAATAGTATTCAAACTTCAACCGCACTCCACTTTCGAATTTTAGTAAAATCCACATACTTTTAATTCCAGATGACTCGGAGACCATGCTCGGTGAAATAATGACATCGTCCCCACAACAGTTATCTAATTTAGGAACTAACGACGAAGCCGCTATGGCTGTCATTATGAGTCTCTTGGAAGCCGACGCCGGACTAGGTGGACCTGTTGATTTTTCCGGGTTACCATGGCCTCTGCCGTAACGCGTATAATAATGGTAACGATCCATACTATTTATAATTAATAATAATAATGTTTAAAATAAATGTTGAGTTGATTAAAATTAGTCGAGTCAATAGCGAAATAATGACTAATTATTAATTAATTAGCCTGTAAAATTAAAAATCTATTTTTTAAGAAAGAAAACAACAATATATTTTATTTTATTTTATTAATTTATAACACTTTTTGTTGAATGTGTTTAAAATAGAGTAGAAAGAATATTTAATGAGGAGAATTTGAGTTAAAAATACCAGAAAAGTATTTATATTACAAAATACAAGTGTGGACAAAATGGAATTGTCCCAATTTACATTTTACATCTTACATAGGTTTCCCCTATATAATATTTATTGTATTGATAGAATACAAATCACAAATGTACAATAATTATATAAACACAATTAAAATGTAATATTGTTTGAAATTGTATATTGTGAGATTGGGTATTGGTCGGTAATCCCGGCATGTTATCTTAAAAAAAAGAATATCACATAGTGTTCACATTTAATAAATCAATAGGTACCTATAGTAAATAGTATTTTTTTATAGGTAGGTACTGAATAATAATAAAAAAAATTATCAATACACAATATGAAATCTATACTTAAGTATGATATTGCTTATTTTATCATTTTTAAGGGGGCTTTAACTTTATATAAATTATGTTAGTATATGTTATATTATTGGATAGAAGAATGGTGAATATTATCGTTATGTGCAGAAAACTAAGTAGAAGGAAGAGAAATCAAAGGAAATTGGGGAGTTGTATAAGATAATATACTCGGGTAAGACTAGTATGACGAATGGAGTGAGTAGTTAGTGTACATGTAGATGAAAAGAAAGAGGTTACGAGGGAAAGTGATTGAGTAATAATTTTTCTAAAATTAATTATGAAGAATAAGTATTGTTAAATGAAGTAGGTGTATAAGCTTCATATGTAGAATGATTTTTGTCTCAAATTAATTGTTTTATGTGAAGACGATAGAATTAAATAGGTGCAATTAATATTGCAAAATAATTTCAGGAAAAAATGTATTAACATGCATAGATGTCATAGAGTGGTGGTGTACCGGAAGGATAAAGAACAAGAGAAAAGTTGGAACAAGCAATGGAAGAACACGGAGGAAAATATAAATTTAGTCTGAATTAGATGTGGATGGATGAAGTGGAGAGAAGTGTCAGATATTTTGTGTGACAACAGAGGATGCCACTGAGATCAACATGTAAATTTTATAAAATACAGTTTGTGAGGTAACTATTTATTAAGGGTAGGAGTGATATCAATTATAAACAAAATATGGTAGATATAGTTTGATTACATTATGGGAAAATGTGACTTAGAGGCAATGCGAGTGGCGGTGGAAATGTAGAATGAAAGAGGAAAAGACCGAAGAAGAAGTGGACAAACAAAATAGAGAAAGATATGCAAATAGCTGGTGTTTGTAAAAGAGTGGTTGGGAACAGAGCCCTGTGGAGGTGTAATCCAAGGATGACCGATCCAATATTGTTGCGAGAAAAGGGCGGAGAAGAAGGAGGATAGTAATAAAAAGAAGAAGAGAATATTTTTATTTATAAAAACGATGTATGTATTATTTATATTTATTTAATAATTTACTTTAAAATAAAAATCTTTAAATTATAATTTAAAGTACCTTGTACCTAGCTGACGAGAGTGATTTTAGTTTATTTAATAAGTACTTTAGTAAATAATTTCAAGTATTTTTCAGTTTTATAATTTAAGTAATGTCTGACGAATAATTAATAATAAATTATAAACTATTTTACAAAATGGTATACCGTCAAGAATGATTGATTAAATCAACGTTTCATGTGTCTTTTGATGGACACAATATATTTAATATATTCATTATTGAGTGTTTAAAGAGAAAATAGTTTTTATCGTTATTTTATAAATATTTTACTGAATAATATTTTAAATTTTTTTGTGCAGATTCAATCAATTGATTAGTTTTTCGTGCAGCTGAATGTAGTATTATTTTTTCATATTATTCAATAATTAGCTATCTATGTTAATTATTTACATTGTATAAAAATCGATTTTGAGAAAAGTAACTTAGAAGATTTGTTTTTAGCTAATTGTATATTATATTAAGACCTATGTTATCTTTCTGTTAATAATACATACAGGAGTTAGTAAAAATCTAGGAACTCGAAATTATAAAATAAGTACAAGAGAACGTTTATACACATTACCTACTTATTGATTTATGTTTTTATTATTATCTTTTATTAGATTTGTAAATTGTAAACGTGTGTTTATGTTTTTTTTGTAATTTTATTTTATTCAAATGTTTTATTTGTTGGATCATTTAAATTTATCAATTGACTGTAGTATAATTGTTAATACTCATCCAAGATATTATTTTAATTAAATTTTCCTTTTTATATGTTTTATTCATTTATTTTAGATTTTTAGTGGAGCGATGAATGTATTGATTTTACAACGATGTGTGTTTTTTTTGACAATAGTAGTTAAAAAATATTAAAAAAATATATAGTCATAATTTTTTTTATAAGCATTTAAAGTTCGATTTTTGACAACATTTATCAAGTTTTAAATTTTAAAATGATAAACTTTTATAGCTAAGGATTAAAAATGTCAAACACAATAGGTTATTCTGTATATATAAAAATGTAAAAACACTTTTTTTTTATAGTTATTTTATGTTCAAATTTAGACGAATGTACATATTAAATAACCAAGAATAACGATTTTAGTTAGTTTGTTGTAAATTGTAATTTTATAATATTAATCCAAATTACCGACTACCGTATTAATAATAAGTAATAACAATAGGTGTAAACTTAATATAAAATATCCACACTGACAAATCGTCTCCGCTCAGAATCGTTTTTCGTACCTATACTACAGTGATATTATATCATAGAATTCAAATTTAATACCATCCATTATACAGTGACCCACTTGAAACCTACTGTACAGCAGATCGACATACTTTTTAGATTCTGAGTGGAACGATGAATGTATTGATTTTACAATGATGTGTGTTTTTTTTTTTTTTTGTGTCTGTGTACACGATAAGTAGTCGAAATAATGCTACGATTTTCAACTTCAGTATCTTGTTCGATCAGAAAGTGAATCTCGTTGGTGCATTGAGGGGGTCAAAATTTAAATTTCCCAGTAGTTTTTCA
>NC_042494.1:113750772-113819201 GCF_005508785.2 Acyrthosiphon pisum | reverse complement strand
ATTTTGTTGTAATTAAAAAACGAGTGACTGTAGAAACTTGAAAATTTCACTGAATGTTTATATTAGCATTTTATATATACGATAAAATTTTTAAAATAATTTGACTCTTTTTGAGCTGTTTACGGACATTGTAAGTTTTCAATTTTTTTAGTTTTTTTTTTCTATAAATATCAATAAAGTTTTATCTGTTGGGCCAAAAAGTGTATAAATTTAATACAAAGCTCCTGATATATTGTTACAATATCAGTTGAAAGAAATTAAAAATACATAGGTACAATTTTTTTTTATAAGCATTTAAAGATCAAATTTTGACAAAATTTATCAAATTTTAATTTGAAAAATTATTTTGTAGTTAAAAATTTATAAAATGTTCAATTTTTGTATCTAAGAATTGAAAATTTAAAACAAGATTCCACGTAAGTAATTAATTCTGTTACCAAAAAATCTAAAAAATACATTTACGCAGTTTATTTTTATAGTCATTTTAAGTACAAATTTGGACGAAATTACATATTAAAAACCTAGGATAACTATTTTAGTTATTTTGTTGTGATTGTATAATATTATTCGTGGGTACTTGAAACTTCTAAAGTATACTATTATATATCTATGATAGTACCACGGTTTTTTGTTGATGTATATCGCGTTATAAGTACCTAATAGATCTTATGATATGATTAATTTGGAATTTATTATATGTACCTATTATAGGTCAATTTTTTTTAAATACTATAGACTATAATATAATATTATGTCTTATACCTAGACTGACATACCGTCTCTGCTAAGAATCGATTTTCTTATACAATGATATTATATCATTGAATTCAAATTTAATACCATCCATTATACAGTGACCCACTTGTAACCTACTGTACAGCTGAGCGACATCCACTTACCCACCTTTTTTATATTTAAGCTATATTAGTTACACTGTTTTTAACTGGAATATTATTTTTTGATTTTTGTTCAAAGTGTATTTTATTTTAAATAAATGTCGTGTATGTCTGGACGGTATGCTTCGTAGATCGGAAACCGTAGGGTGGGGATGGTGGAATGGAAATGATATTAAATCCCGACAGACGGGCTCTTTGTGGTTTTACGTAGAGAGGTATCATGCGTGTCAGTCATACTCATACCAGTTGTTTGATTTTGTTTTTCACGTGGTCACTTCTCACAGTGGTGTATAAGTATGGAATTTACTAGAATTGTCATCGAATTTATTATATTAACAAACACAGGTAAAATTTTATATTTAAAAACTTATGTTAGTTATTTTTAGGAAAAACTACTAGTTTGATTTCTGATTGCCATTGCATTAAGTTTTGATTAAGTCAGTCAGCCAGTTAAATTGACTTATTGAGTATTAAAATATAATCATTTTGAACAGTAAATAAAAAAAATGGTAGCACGGTTTTAAGAAAGATTATAGAAAATAAAAGTTTGTAGTCACTGTTAAACAAATTAAAAAATATTACTTAAATCTTATAAACATATTATCTTATACAATTTTAGTTGATTTAACATCGTTATATCATCGTTAAGTTTAATAAATAATTATTATTAACTATATTAGTTACTAAATATTAATTTGAGAGGGGTTTATGAATCAAATTATCAAAGTTTACTTTAATAATGGAAAGTTTAGTAGTATGTTTAACAATTGCTTAATAATATAAATAGGTATTCTCTTTTTTTTGTAAATAATCTTCAGTTTTTACATTTTTAGGCAAATTCAATCAACTAATATGCACATGATAAATGTTTACATACACGTGTTATTGATAGAAAACAATATATTAAATGACACAATATTATTATTAAGGTATTAATTGAGGAATCCTCGTACTATTATTATCCTATATCTATTTTGTTTTAGATATTGTGTGTAATGTGAATATTTATTGCATAGTATTAGAATTTTAATAATTTCTTGGAGGATAAAAAAGACTTTAACGTTTATATTAATTGACGAGACAAGGTTACGTGCTTATAAACAATGTTAGACAGCATTAAAAGCAGTAGCATAACATAAAAATACAGGTATTCAAATAAATAATGAAAATTGTAAAAGTGTTTTGGAAACACGTAGTAAAAATTAATTAATATATATATAAAAAAAAATAATATACATACCAATAATCAGTAGTTGAATTAAGTAATTAATAACGTGGTCCATCGTAGCACCCACGAATACACCCACACGTCAGCTAAAAGGTTAGGTAATGATATTATATTATACATTAAAGAAATAATTCTAATTTTGTGAAGTGTATGATTTTTATATTCTTCGTTCAACGTTGAAATTGTGAATCCGTACAACATCCTATTGCATTACACTCTGCCGCGCGTATAGCTATTAAATGGCATGCGAAAGGAGTATACAGTTGTTCAGTTTCGAATTATTGATATAATGATATTACACCAACACGTCATGCACATTACACAGATTTAAATTCTAAATAAAAAATGGATAATATTATTTTTAGTTCTGAGAAAACGTAAAATAAGTGATTTAATTAATAATGTAACCCATAATGTTGGACTTTGTCTGCATTATAGGCATTAGCTTGTTTTTGTTGTTTAATCGTACAAATTATATGGTACCAAAACGGTAAGTGAGATCACATTTTTATAAGGTATGAAATATGTGCTATTTTATATAATTTCTTAAAATTAGACGGTGGGTACCTACTGAATTCGTCTACATTGTGTTGAGTAGGTAATGATGACCCAACAGGCGTACAGACATTTAACTATGGAGAGGGAAATCAGGGTATTCAACTAATTTTATAATTCAAAATATGTATTAAAATTTAAAATTATGTTATACCTAATAGTTTAATAATATTTAAAAAAAATAAAGGCTTTGTTCTATATTATGGGATGTAGACTATTTAATTTTATTAATATATAGTTATAATTAATTATAACTATATATTAATAAAAGTCTTAAATGTTTTTAATTAATAGGTCGTAGGCGGTGATATCACATTTGAAATGTTTCCATATTATTATGTCATTTAAATCATATCACCTTAATACCTTATCGTAATATCATATTATTATAATTTATAATATAATATATTGATGTTTATAAATTATAAAAATAATATATACGGAGATGGAAAGTTCTTGACAACGTAAGGGGGAGGGGGACTACAATGACGGAACTCGAGATAAATATATATAGGTATATATTATAAACATGATAATATTTTACTATCCGTTACGCACATCTGTTATTATTACCATTATTTTGTTTTATCCATTAACTATCATTTAAAATATCGTATAATGTTTCATGAGTATTTAATAAATCCAATGGTACTAAATAATAAATACATGCGACTATGCCTATTTACACAGCTTATGTACCTAAATATTTATATTTTTACACTATTCAACAGTTTTTGTCATTAAAAAGACATACAAATATTGAAATATATAATATAAAAATATTGTAATAATAGTCAGACATGTGGGGTGAGTGCAGTAGTCCTGTAAAATTACTCCGGCGATATTACATTATTGCATTTATTATAGCTGCAGATATTGCGTAGGTGTATAGCTTGTTTGATTTTTTTAAAAAACTTAATGTTGTAGTCATTACGTTTATTTCTTCCGAATCGTTGGATTGCGAACCCCGACCACGACCAGATAACGGGCAAGCGATTTTCACGGCATCCAAAAATTGGAGAAGGGCTGTGGAGGTGTATCAATGTGATGCTGGATACGTTCTGACAGGTCAAACAAAGCACACGTGTATCCAAGGAGAATGGTCCGGACATGTGCCTTCATGTACACGGCCTACTAGTTCCGGTAAGTGGATGTATTTTATTATTATTGTTTGTTATTACTATTACGCGTATCAATAAAACGTTAATATTATTAGATTATACTGATACAAAAATCAGCGGGGAACATATAAAAATATTTGTCAACATAATGTATATATAATAATATTATCCCATTTGAATAACAACCTTATACTTATACAATATTATCATACTTACCCTTTATTTATACGCTGCAGGTTACAATAACAATATTATCAGTTCGGCACAAGGTTGGTTTCCGTTCAGGTAGGTACTTACCTAATACCTATACTGCATTACTGCATAGTTATGAATCATAAGACATTATTTTATAACGTTGTAAATAAATAATAATTTTATTAGCTGTATTATTGTTTCTGTAATGTATTCATAAGTTTTGGATTAAATCATTATATTTGAACATTTTAGACGTATATTGAAACTAGACACAAACAGGAAAATTCAGGATAACGAAAAGCGGTTAAAAAATAAATCTGTAGATATTGAAACACCTGAAACACTTCAGCAGACATCAGGTAAAATTTGAATAATATAATTGTTATGAATAGTACAAATAATTTTTAATCTTGTCGATTTCATGTATTCATTTAATAGGACTTGGTACATTTCAACTTCCGAAACATATGATTAGAGACTCGGCTAAGGAATATTCAGTAGGAGACTATGATTTGAGCTGTCTATTTAGAAAACGACACGGCAAAATTTTTTTGAGGGCACCTAAGTTACCATTTGCACATGTGGTGAAATATTCCAAGTAAGGATCATGATTTTTATGAGATTGAAATAATTTTATCTAAATACAGCAATTTATTGTACTTATAGGTTTATTATATATAATATATAAATATTTTGAATTCCAATATTTTAAATGTTTTTTATACAATTATTAATAATTGTATAGTTTAATTAAATGATTTGTCTATTTATAATCATTATTCGTTATCATTATTACGATACATTGTGTATATTAATATTTAATATTAGGTTAAAATTATTATAATCTACAAAATTGAAGTATGAGTAGGTATATTTTGTATTTATTTTTAGATTTTGAACAGAGCAATGAGTGTAATTTTTTTCTTAGTGTCGGTGTACATTATAAGTAGACGAATTAATGCTTCGATTTTCAACGACAGTATCTTTTCTAGTTGGTGCATTTGTGAGGTAAAATGGAAAAACGAGAATTTTTACGTTTTCAAAAAAATCGATTTTCTTTTTGGCGTAACTCAAAAACAAATAACCGTAGATACCTACTTAAAATTTTCATTAACTATTTATATTTGATTTTTCTATACATAATATAATTTTATAAATATTTCAAATCTTTTTTTAGCTATTAATAGATATTCAAAAAAAATATTTTTTTCTATGTACAGGTATTGATGAAAAATGTTTTTTTGTTGTAAAATAACTTCAATATCTATTACAAGATTTATCATACGGTGTTATAATAGCAGCTCATAAGATACATAGACAACATTTGTACATACATTTTTAAAGTTTAAACTTCAAAATAGTTCACAACATTTGCTCATTATTTTGTAGTAGACAATTTATAAAATGTTCAGTTTATATAGGTAGCTAAGGATTTAGAGTTTAAACAAGGTTTCTCATAAGTAAGCGATAGTGTAATCAAAAAATCTTTTTAAAAATGTATAGACATTTTAAGCTTTTTATTAGCAATTTGTTTTGTCTTGTCATGTACCTTATAAATATGTATACCTACCAAGTGTGATTGTCATAGTTGCGCTACACTCATAGGTTATAATCGTTATTAGTGCATTATTATTACAATAAAGATTGTGTTTTCATAGGAATAAAAATACTGTAGATCCAAAAAACAAATATTTAGAAGCGATTTACCATTGTATCAAAGGGCATGTGTTCGAAAACCCTTCACATACCAAGCTTTATTGCAGTAATGGACATTGGGTTGGTGTAAAACCACTATGTGTTCCAAAAACGACACCGATGACTGTAAGTACCTACTATATTATTATTATATTATTATAATAGTGGAATAACAACTAAAATTATATTTAATTATGATGACCTAATAGATGTACCAAATGGAATGTTATATTAAGTGTCCACCGGACAAGAATGTAAGTTTAGCTGAAGGTGAAAAATTTATAAATTTCGAAGTGGAACAACCAAACACGAATTACGATTGGAACAGGTGTTGTATGCTACATATTATATGATATTATAATATTTAAATACTCGATTGTATAGAAATTGCTTCATGTAAAGTTCAGTTAACTTCAAACTTAATACATGTAGGTACAATGTACATTATACAGGTTCGGTACATTGAGTTCCGGTTGGTCTAAAAATTCATCGAAAACTTTGGTACCAGGTTTGTATATAATCACCTACACGGTTCGAGATGATGAAGACATGGATATTGCATCATGTAGGACTACTGTACGAGTGACGGGTAAAATAATATAACTATACTTAACTAGAAAATTAGTAATATATAATTTATCTATGTTTGTACAATCGTTTTGTTGTTGCAGATGACGAAGTTCCGTCTGTACAAGATTGTCCATTGTATTTGGAGGTAATAGAGGACTTTTCGAAAAAGAACACTGTTCCTGTATCATGGCCGGAACCTCGGTTCTTGGATAACATAGGCGTAACACAAGTGGCAAAAACGATGGTGTGTGCATACTATGATAACCTCGAGTCTTATTATTTTTATTGACGCGTTTTAATTGGTTTAGGAACCGGGTCAGCTTATGGGCCCAGGACTGTATAATGTATTGTACATGGCTATGGATGCATCAAAAAATGAGGCTACATGTAATTTCACTATTGAAGTTAAAGGTATCAATGTAAACACACACATGTAATATAATATATTATACCAGGTGATTAATTTAACGTGGAACACTCATTATTCAAAAAGTATTAATGTTTTTGAAAGTATTTTTTTTTTAGTAGTTTATGAGTTAGGAATAATAAGTATTTAAAGTATAGTTAAGCGGTGAGTAATGGACCAACATTTGGCGAGGTACCACTTCACTCGGTTCATCTATACTTTAAATCCTTATACTTTTAAGCTACTTGTCCTAAATTCGATTTTTATGTATCGAAATACTTAGAAAAATATTTTGCTTTTTAATATGAAATTAAAATTGTACGTTGTTATTCAAAAAAGTAAAAACTTAAAAAATATTGAAATATAGGTTAGTATATATACTTTTTAAAGTTGTTCTTTAACGAAGAAATCATGCAAAAACTTTTTTAAGAAACATTTATAGTGTTTGAAATAATGAGTGTTCAGTTATAAAAGAATCACCCGATTTATTATACTTAGTATATTAAAAAAAAAAATTAATATAAATATATTATTTAAATGAATATGTTTTGTTTAGATCGAGCAGTAATTGAAATTGAAAACGGTAAACCAAAAGAAACGTTAAATAGAGTCATTCAAAAGAGCGATGAATAAAAAATAATATGTTTAACTATTATCATTGATTATAAATACTATTTATATTATAATCAATGCTATTATTAATTTTTACCATAACCATTATTTGTTTGTTAAAGTAAGAGGTTGTTTGATGAGATGAATATTTTTATACTAATAAATAAATATTTTATTTTATATTTTAACACATAAAAAAGTTTAATTTTTAGTATAGTAGTTTCAATTCTATTTGAACTTTGAAACATGGAATATTTTTTCAATTGGTATTTGAGCTTTCTTAACTATGGCCATTAGCTTTTTGTGGTGGAGGGGGTTGCGGTTTGTTGTGTAACACATGTGCCAACCACCGAGCAACACCAGGCTCCAGTTTTATATTTATTGAAGTGGATAACTACAATGTTATATAGATTTCTTAACATTATTTTATATTTTCTTAGATATATACTGTATCTGTATAAACTCTAATGTTAGGTATACCAAGTGACAGCTATATAAGCCTAAATTGACTTTAACTTCCCTTTTCAGATTTAGTTTTTTAAAATCGATTTGTTCATTTATTGTCTTTGTAAGTATTATAGAGCAATAATCAATGAAATTGATTTGATATATTCAGGTTTTCAAACGTACAGAGAAAATTAAATAAAACATTTATTCAATAATATTTTATACATAAAATAATATGTTAAATAAGCATGACCTATACTCAATTTTTTGACGTTTTGATGGTTTAAATGATTGAATATAGTGTTTTTACGTATTTTATGTTAATAATATAACTAAATATATTGCTGATTAAATAACGGGTTAAATATAAAATACATATCATAAATATTGTGACAAACGTAATTATATATATATTATTATTTTAATGGTAATTATTAGTCGCTGAGTTGTAAGGCTAGTGCGTGTATACTATTATATAGTGTATACAGTATACGTCATGTGTATTAAAAACATTTGTAAAATATCAAAAGCATAAAAAAAATTAACAAATTATGGTGTAAAAAATGATAATAATAATAATAATAACAATATGGGACCAATGGGTTATATAATAATTAATAACAATAGCCAACAGACAACAACAACAACTGCAACAACAACAACAGCACTCTGACTAGTAAATTAATATTGGTGAGTTTTAGATAATTATCGTGCGTATGCTGCTATAACAGTGTAGTATTAATCTTGAATGTGGCTATATTATAGCACCGTACAACATCTATAATAATATAGCGTAATTCATAATGTAGGCATTAGGCACTCTACGTCACGCATTTATATGAGCCGTACGTGTTGAGACACGTCAAACCGCGTTCGGAGCAAATGTGCGGGGACTGTTGCAGCTCTGGGTCCGAACACTCGTCCACGTCCACGCACGTTTTCCAGCTGTCGTCCAACTGCAATCCATCCGGACACACGCAGAACGCGGATCCCACCGTGTTGATGCACTGGTGCGAACACCCAGCCGTGCCGTCCCGACACTCGTCCACGTCGTCGCAAGTGTGCCGGTCGTTGGCCAACCGTGTGCCTGGTATGCCGTGACACGAACACTTGTAACCGCCCCAGGTGTTGGTGCACGCGCCTTGGCATGGCCCATGCCCGTTGCGTAACAAGCATTCATCAATGTCTGAAACCCATGTCAGGCAAAATATATGAGTACTTATAGGCACTTTTCAGTTGTACGCATTCGAGGGTGCGTGAGATGTATGGGACGCAAAAAAATCGGAAACTGATCCGGTATTATATTATTATGTAATCTAAATAGGTACCACGAATTAAGATACCTATACAGGATACGGAGCGATACCTCGCTATCAATGTTAATTTGAAGTTACATGTTCTCAATTTCAAATTAGATTACTAGCGCTTTCACAGTTTTCTATTGGTCAGTCACAGTAGATATAATATGTATATTATATCCATCCTAATTCATGAATAGTACAAAAACTATCTACCGTTGATTACCCATCGGCCATCGCTTTGGGCTATGAGTCAAATTTGACTCAAATTTGAAGAAGCTTTTATCATTAACTGATAAGGTTTTGTTTAATCATTCCGTATCCTGTATATATCTTAATCCACGGTAGACACTATATTACCATAGTCTACATATAATTATATTTACGGGGTTCGTCGGTTTGCTAAGTTCTTCCACGAAAAATATCAGGTAAACGGTTACTATTACAACTTCTTACAGGGAAAACAATCTCCTGTAAGTATGATTTTACACGATCAAAAAATAAAAATACAGCCATATGCCTCATAAGTAAATTCTACATGAAGATAATCTTAAATGCATTACTTTTGTCTTTCTGTATTCTACTACTGTACAAGTGTAAACATAATACCATATGACATTTTAACATATTAATCTTAACTATACCTATTAACTATCTATACTTATATTTATTACCTATAATTATACGGACATTATATTTTGTTAAATCGTTAACTGTTAATTTAGTACTTGTTGATTGTTGAAAATTAGATAAAATACGTTTTTATGGAACGAGATAACAAACAAATTTCAAACAAACCAACTAAATTTCTGTTGTCGGTCTTGAGTCTGATTAAATAAGAGGGAAGACAATTTGTTTTAGTATCGAAATGCGGGTCATTTTTGTGTAGAATTATGTTTTTAGACGTAAGCAGGGGCGGATCTAGAAATATGAAATGGGGGGGGGGGCTATAAATTGTATTACACAAAGACAAAATATATAATTTTAGTACGTATGTATATTAATTATAATATATTTTAAAATAATAAAAAAGAAAATAATAAGTTAATTAGCTGGTATATCTTCATCATACATTAATACGTCACGTAAGGAATAACATATTTTGATTTTTCTATTCGTGTAGGTTATGTATGTCTGTATGGGTAATTTGTATCTGTTATATCTTGTGTGGGAACTTAGACGAGAAATACATCCACCCTTACGTGCACGGTACGTTATCCTGGTCAACTTTCGTGGTTTAAACTCATACAGTGTTCGGTGAACTACTTTTAAAAGTTGACCAAGTCAACAACTCGTTATAAAATAAAAAAAAAATAGAATATTACTCCTTTGTTCATATTTATTAAACGCTTTACGTTAGGTACCTACGTTAGTAAAAATTATGATGTGAGATATAGGTACTACATTTTCAAGAAATTCTGAATCGAACTTTTGAAAATATTTCAAAAACATTGATGATATTTTTACAATAGTCAAAAAATTATTAATAATTACCTAATAAAATAATGATTACCTACTGTACAAGTAATTGTGTCCAAACTAATACAATTAACCACGGTATAGCAACGTACCTACTACGTAGGCATATGCCATGTAGTATAAATATATATACGTTTTTATAATATCTGAATAGTAATAAAATAATATAGTACACTGTCACCAAATGTATTATAATTTTTCCATAAGGTTATCACACCTATAGTAACTCGATTTAAAATTGAAAATGTAGAGTTGACTGTCGTTAGTCTCTAATTCACGATCCAAATCTCAAAACCTGACTCCTGTACAACCACAAACTACGTATCTATGTAACTACGTATGTCCTGTGACTATCCTGTGTTCTGTCATTGTCAACCTGAGTAAAATCACTCGGTGAAAAATAAACGACGAGTTAGTATTTTGTAAACCATTACAACGTATGTATATAAAATTAAATTATATGTAAAATATTACCACAGAATAGAATATTACTTAAAAGAAATATTATATATAATACGCGTTTTCGAACGACTCTTTGTCGTCGAGGCGAACATCAAGAGATCGCGTATAAGTGCGTGGTAAATGGTAATCAATATATATAGGTATATATAGGCATATACATAGATAAATAAAGTGCGCGCGTGGGACGTTCATAATTTATACATGTTGTATGATACATCATATACATATTGTTATGTTATATATGTACATAAAATTACCACAGAATAGTATGCACAATGCACCATACGGGATAGCTGCTATAACAAGTGTCGGTTGCAAGTCTGATGTAATTATATAATATCTGTATTGATTTAAGCACCCGAAGATATCGCGTCAATCGATAATTTATCTGGTTTATTTAGATTTTCATACAAAATTGTATTTAATATCTATTCTATAGATATAGGTGTACTTAATTAAAGTGTTTATTTTAAAATAGTTTCTAAATCTAAATCTCGACCCGATATTTATATTTATCAGATACAATGTGTTATAACTTAAAATATATAGAATGTCGCTACGTTTGATTCGTAATACCCAACCATACATTCTATATATAATATGATAGCATGATACATACACTTCTACCCACCTCTCCAGCCTTTACTTTAAGACTTAGCTTACATGATCACTTAATGGAAATTAACAATTCAACTTTTAAAATATGTATATAATTGATAATAATAATAGGTACCTAAGTATAAATATAATATGTTTGATATCACTATACAGTCTGCTGATTTTTATTTTTAACTATCACGATGATGATAATAAAAATATATTTTATTTTATTTTAGATAAACCAAAAAATACCTAAAATTATAGTAAATGTGTGGATCTTAATTAATACACTAATTAGTTACAAAAATGTTTATTAGTATTAAATAATTACTGACATATACTGCATGATGAGACGGTTCTGTGTAGGTACCTACATATTAATTATTAGGTATATAAGGATTATACTATTATTGCCCATGTGGATATAATATATAATACTAGCTGATCCAGGGCACTTCGATCCCCGTTAAATGTACCAACTCTTTATGACTCAAACTTTCTTCAATTCGTTATTTAATATTCGGTGTATGGTGTTCAAAACTTATCTTAACTTTTCCGTTGCCAGGAATAAAAATTCTGATTCGCGGCAGTATAATATTCTCAGGTAGGCAATCTACCTGCGATATATTGCGAACCCCGTGCTGTTTGTACGTAAGTGTATGATTTAACACTAAAGCATCAAAGACCAAAGTTATGCAAAGTTTATCGTTTTTACTTAATTCCACCTACGGCGAATTAATATAATCAATTAATGCAAAATCCTAACCCAACCGTACTAAAATCTGATGAATAAAAAAAAACAAATTTAACACTTTTTAAATTAGCCTAACTTTTATCCAGAGGTTTAATCTACACACAAACATTATTTTTTATATATATAAAAAGAAGAATGGGCTGAGAGAATAGTCAAACGACCAATGTTGGCCGAGTCTCCTTCAGTAGCGATGGCGTTACGCAAGTGGATGTACTCGTCTGATCGTAACTTCGACTGATTGAAACGAATGAGACTGAGAAGCTCCATTAATATTCAAATTAAATAAAAATAATAATAAATAAATATTATTCTCAACTCCTATAACCCATAGCAATCATTAATAAACAAAAATTTCTATCGTAAATCTCAAAATTCTTGTTTTAGCACCTACCGGGGGTGATCAATTCCTTTTTAAATTATTAGCCTATGATACTCACAAAGAACGTGGCTTTCCATTGGGGAAATAATTTTCTAAATCAGTTCAGTAGATACAGAGATTACTTTCGACAACGGTAACTAGCGACTCCTCTTTATATAATAGTATAGATTATATTATATAGTGTTTTCATATATTATTTTAAATTACCGTTTTAATTATTACCTAACACCTAATTAAAACAATATATTTAAATATAAAAGATTTGAAATTTAAAAAAATGTTGATCTTACACAAATAGATATAAGATCATCAATTAAAAACTTATGATGTAATTTTGTAAATTTTTTTAGAAATATGTATTAAATTGTCAATAATTGAATTCAAATAAAACTCCCCATCACAAGCTATGCTTATAGGGGAGTAGCAAATCTTTGTATTTTTTCTTATAAATATATTATCCTTTGTAGGTACATGTTTCTTTGATTTGCTTAATATACTATTATTATTATTTCATAATGTTCCTACGCACACCTTCATTAAAAATGTTTGTGGAGTTTTAAAATTCTTTTTAAAACGTTGAATACCTAATAGCTACATATTATTATATATTTATTTGTTTACCTTCGCATTTGGTGTCAGCTACCATAAAGCCGGGCGGACAATGACACCTGTACGATCCTGGAGTGTTGATGCAAAGTCCTTCACAACCTCCGTTATTTGTCAAGCATTCGTTTACATCTACACGAAACATTAAGACAATAAAGGTTAGTCAATATTATTACTACCATTCACCCGGTAGACTACGCATGAATGGAGCATAATCTTATTGTTTATTTATAAAATCCAACAAAATTAAATTAAATATACGTTTAATAAGTTATCTATACGAAATGAGTAAGGCGCAAAACAATGTTTGGGCCTCTGAATACGAAGAGCATGCGTGGTTTCATCAGAACGAGTGCAGTAAAAAAATGGAATTTAAAATGTAATTACATCAGGGACTGAAAAGCGTTTATTAAAGTGACTAATGAAGTCCTTGGCCGTGTTTGGGTAGATAATGGTCCACGGCCAAACCGATACTAAATTATTGATACGTCATACGTAATCTAGTAGTTACATGCATATTATGGTCTTGTAACATTTTGGTAAATATTAGTAATTATTTAGAACGTGGTTGATTTAGTATTTGAAATATAAATTTAAATTTTTATCACTAATCATTTTTTTATAAGTGTTAATAGTTGTTATTTATAATTTTATTATACGTATAACTAGATTGTACATAATAATTAATAATAATATATTATTATGAAATATCTCGACCATGAAATCATTCAGATTGTTAGATCAGTATTTTGTTTTAACGATTCTTACTATATGGACATGCCGTTTCAAAAACAAGTTATAACCGAATATATACATTTTTTTATTATATACGTTTGTACTTAGGTTAGGATTTACGAATAAATAAATAACACTTAGTCAATAAAGTTGATATATTGGATAACAATTTACCTAAGTAAAACGATTTTTAATTACTGTTAGTATGAAAATAAAATAATAATACGTAGGTACCTACGTATAATAAAGGTCGAATTTAACGGTTTATCACGAAATATAGGTACGCGTCAATATCATAATAATTATCATACCTCAAATCTAGCAAATCACCACGTATATTATAAAATATCTTATTGTTATTGCATATATTATTTTAGTATGATTGGCGTGACTCCGTTTCATATATCGGTGGTATTAAATTTTAATTTATATTGTAATAACTTTGATATTAATGGTATTACTGGTTGTATAGTTTGAAATGTTATCCACATGCTTGGTAATCATAAACGAGTCGAAAACTATTATAATATTGGTCAAATGTTTCTTTTTTAAACAATATAGCTAATATCAATATAACAATAGGTTATAATATTACATTTTATACTAACAATATAATTCCATTTTCGTTTAATTTAAATGCAAATGAAATTTTTGTAACTTTTACGTCTTATCCAATGGATGAGATGAAAAGTAAATTCTTTAATCGTACAAAGCAACATATAAATATAGTTTTTGTTAAACCAAAATTAATTAATGTGTTGAGAAAATAATTGAAATACTTATTTACTGAGTTTATTATGTATTGGAACTATCAATAAAATTGAAAATTATCTGTAATACGTTATACTTAATTCTGTATACTGACTACGTATTGTTTAAAATCATAATATCGTATAATTTATTTAACGAATGTAATCGTACCATAAGTATAATTTCTGGATGTATATTTCACCAAGGCTGGAACTAAAGAAGAATTTCTTAAAATTATATCAATCGGCGATACTCTGTAAAGTATTTCGGGTATTGATTCTTTTTTTATGATTTCGTTGTCTTCGGCATTGATCGAAAATTTATCACTGTTTTCGACTGTGGTATTTAATTTTTTACCAGGTCTTGACTTCTTTTTTTTTCTTTCATTTTTCCTGTTCTTTTTTTTATGTTTTTTTTCCTTTTGAATCTTCTTTTCAGATTTTTTTGATTGCTCTGATTTTAATCCTCTACCGTTCAACCAATCGTCATAGTTTTTCCACGGCCACCAAACATTGTTCTCAACTCTCTCAGTTTCCAAATGTGTATCAATTCCTTTCGAATGAACTTTTATTTCTTCTTTCGATAAAACTCTTGGACTGTTCCAACTACGAAAATATAATATAATAATTAAATTCAATATTACTTGAAGACAAATTTAATCAAACTAATAATATGGAAAAATTATAATTTAAAAAAAATGCCTTTGCATTCTTTTTTTTACATTTATTCATCAATCACGTATTATTATTAATTAGTAACAGCTAATAAATATATTAAACAATATTTACATATTGAAACAAAATTATGCTATGTAACTTACTCGAATAGTGTTCTTGACCGGTCTGAAATTTTTTCTTCATATTTCGTGTGATTCTGTAAATTATAGTCCAGACGATACTGTTGGCCACTGAGTTGTCTTGTCTGAAAATATGTAGTATCGTTGGTGACCGATGATACTGAAACAACAAAACGGACGTTAAGTCCATTACGATGATCGTTTTAAATTATTATGCGCGTGGTCTATTTGAGGATAATACAACGACTAATCATAGCAACAAGACAGCTGGAATATTATTATTCCGTTTGAAGAATGACATGAACATTATTTTTCCTTTATTTGAATAAAATAAGAAAATAAGCTAAAAAAAAAAACGTGGCTCTATTGTCAGGTAGTAATGCTCATTTGTCATCAGTCCTTTTGTTTAGTGGCCCTCGAGATTCAACGCCCATCGACTTTCGAGGCAAAAAAAAATAACACTTGGGTACTTATTTATTTAAAAATAAATAAATTTAATATACTATTGAAACAATAGAGAAAATGCTAATCATATTTGTACCTACATAATTGAGGAATAAAAAAGTCTGTGCGAGATGATGAAAAATAAATAAATATTAAATCCTTAATGTCCCACACTAATGTGAGAACTTCAAAAACCAGATTTTTAATAAAAAATTTGAATCCTACGCCAAGAACGGGACACTTTGGAAACTGAAATTGGAGGTAGAGGGAAAAACTTAGGAAGCGATTGTCGGATTATGGTAATCGGTGTCGTCAATTTGTTTGGTTTTAGCGCCTGCACAGTCATAAACTTATCTAATTTATTAACCGGTTTACATATTTAGGACATTACATCCAAATAGATCCCAGTAATGTCTTTTTCGTCTTTGTCGCTTGTCCATTGATATTGATATGAAATATGTATATACATACACACACGCTGGTACAAACACTTATATGCACGTGGATATTGCATATATATGTGTTTATTAAGAGCTATAATAATGTAATTGATTTATAAAATATCCATAACAATTGAATATTTTGAAACTATTCGGTTAACTTATGTTTAGTCGAAGCATATGTTTAGTCATTTCTTCTACTGTAGGAATTACAATAATAATGGAATTACAATATATTTATAATAACTAATACATAAATATTTTGAAACCACTTGAATAACTTCTGGTTAAGTGTTAATTTATAAGTAACTTTATAAATGTTAAAATTATAAAATTCAATGATATTATTATAGCCTATATAGGTATTGTTTTAGAAATGTATATCATTATGATTTACGAATTACAAATAATAATCATGAAGTACATTATTATCTATAGGTATTATAATTTATAAATGCAATAATGAGCTACTTTTAAAATAATGATTTGGTTATGATCTTAGATATACTTGTTTACATATATGTTGATAAATATCATCTGACTTCCTGCAATATAATAAGAATAAAATCGGCATAGTTTATCAATTTTAATACTGTTTTAGAATCTGAGCGGAGCGAGAAAGCTAGTGGTTTTTTATAAAATTTTACTCAACAAAATTGTTATTTATTTTAAAATTAAATTTTAGGTAGCTTGGTATAGTTATATGTAACGGTAAATGAAGAAAAAAAATGAAAATTTCTTAATTTACCGACAATGGTAAATCGTAAATGTACTCGTATATGAAAAACAAAATTATTCGATATTTATCGGTTAACAACGATTTTATCCATCAAATTGGAAAATATTGTGTATTTTAGAACTTCACGACTTTTTTGTTTCAATATTTACCATAAAGTGACTATAATATTGCTATCGCTAGATATCTTATGCGAAAACATATTTAGATACCTATCTATATAATTATTATATAGGCTTTTACGTTTGTATCTTATACAGTTATACACACCAAATGGCTTGCCGCTAGCGTACCACATTTTTATCTTAGTTATCTAAATATGTTTTTGCGCAAGACATTTAATACCTAGGTATTCAAGTAATATGTAGAAATAATAAATGGTGCTGTGGTATGTCATACTTCATATGAATTTTGCAATTCAAAATGTAACCGGGCCTTAACATTTCAAAATAATAAGATAATACAAATAACAAATAATAAATCTCTACAATTTTTTTATCGTCAATTCCCGATAATTAACATCAAAATATTCTCATCCAAATTAAAAATGGATATTTACATTATTCACCATTAAATTATGTAAATTATTATTTTTCGTCCTTTATCGTAACATATCACACATATAATAATATGTAGGTATATACTAATTGTACATTCGTACTCAGTACTCACAGTCCAATTTTTATTTGTGTTGTACAGTTTTTATATTTTATTATAATAACATTAAAATATTGAGTAAAACAAAGTGCTTTATACTGTATGTTAATTAATTGGAAAATCAGTATATTTCACGATGTAGAGCCAATCTTTAGTTGCAGTATTTTTTATGTATGACATGTAGATTTTGGTAAAATAGATATAATGATATGAGTCATATTATATTACATTAAAAATAGTTACCTAAAATATTCACACTATAATCTGAACCAGAGTTACTACATTTCAAATTAACTAACACTTTATAGGTACATTTGTTTACAGATACTATACAATTACTATGATTACTAAAATACATGTTTGAAATTTTTGAAATTTCATAAAATTGTAATCGTTTTTTTTTTTAAATTTTTTAATAACTAAATTACGTAGGTTATACATATGTAATTCTGATATTATAGATGTGTAATACGTATGTATATACATCCCTCCAGGCTCCAATTAAGAAAATGCAGAATCAAATATTATATTTTATTCATTACATATAAATAGCCTACTCGCATACTAAATTATATATTTGTTACGTAGTTTTTAAATGGGTCTATAGGTATATTTATTTAAAATAATTTTGAAATATTTTAAAGTGCCTTATTATGACATTTTTGAACTCTAATTATTATCAAATGTCTCTGCAATAATAATCATAATATAATATCCCCGGTGGATACAATAATAATTGTTTATTTACACTATATACTTAAATAGGTACATAGATTATATACGTACCTAGATGAATTTATATTTCTTCAATAGTATTATTTTAAATACCTATACTAAATGTCTCAATATCTATGACCTAATGTAGTTTTATGAAGACAACAATCAATTATTCAAAGAGTGAATGTTTTAATACTGCTGCGCGATATTATTTATGCAATAATAATCCATTTCATAAATCGTTTATCAGTATAAAAACACTTGTCTAACTGAAATAAAATAGTTTTGTGCCGTTTAAACGATACAATTTATATTTATTAGGTCTATGCATAGGATTAATAAAATAATAAAATATACATCCATCTCATCATTAAAAACAGTATAGTAGATTGATTATCGGATTAATAAAATATAAGAAAATCAATAATCTTCTATAATAAAACGAAAAGATTTATTTAACTGTCTACATTTTTTATCTGTACATAGATATAATTTATTAGTGTGAATTAACTATTACATTGTTAGGTAATACAATTGTATTTTGTTACTGATTTTTGCTTACCGTAAACATTTGAAGTAACTGTATAAATAATAAATATTTGGATAATATTATATTTGTAATTTATTAAACACATAATATTTTGGACGATGATTAATATTTTATTTTGGCATATGAACGGATCTTCACAAGTCCTTAAAAACTTTCTGTGACCAAGGGTGGAGGTATACTGATGCAATTGGAAGGTGTGCCATATGAGAATCTCATCTCAATCTTTCGTTTACTTCTAATATAATGTCCCCTCTAAGATGTACCTCGTTCCACGTTTGAATTTTACGACTATTTTAGATTTATATTTGTTTGTATTTGATTTTTGTTTTATTATTTTTGATACGACATTCAATCTTTATGTGTATTGTTTTCAATTTGAATACTTTAATAGTGTAGGTATTAGGTACTTACTTAATATAAGATTTAATATTATTTTTATTGTTGAAACGTTAAAGACAAAACGTTTTCATTTATCTACGGATCAACTTAAATTTATGTTTTAATGAAGTATAAAATATTTCTTTCATTTATCTACATTTTTATTGAGCTTAAGTATTATAGGAAGTATACATAAAATATACACAAGATAAAATCTGTGTACCTATAATATAAGAAAACAATATTTTTAATTTGATACTTATATTTTTTTCTTTACAACACACATAATGTTAAAATTAGTAAATTATCCTAATGTAATAACATATTATATATCTATTTATTTATATTAATTATACATATTTTTTTTCTATATTGTTGAATATTAATAATAACTAATAAGCGATTGTTATTTTTTATTGCATAACAGTAAATGTAAATTATAAGCAAATTTTCTAAAAATAACCTACATGATATAATTCAAAACAAAAATAAATCATACTTCATTGATTAATAGATTGATGAAAATTACGAGGTATTAAATAATTATCAAATTACGCATCAACGAATAACTAACAAGGATTTAATATTATCTATGTATAGTTAATTTAATTTAACATTCCGTAGACAATTATCTAATGTTATGTATACAAAGAATTTTGAGAATAGACGTTGTGTGTTATAGCCTACCTAATTGTTATAATAATATGTGTATTGGATATAATGTATATATTATATTTATTATTGAGTTTGGCCATTTTGATTCTAGGTCACTATTTGTACGGCCGAACATTGAAAGTGTGAAACTCGGACACTTTGTACTTACTGCAAATGATAGGTATACATAACGTATGTGTACAAATATAATAAAAAGTCTGGAGTTATGACCAATTATATTAAAATTCGTATTGAGTTTAAATGCCATTTGGTATGCCTATCTAATTTGGTATTATAATTATAATTATATAAATATATTATAGCACCAATTCTGTTTGGTTGTTAGGTACCAGCTAACCTGTCAATTAAAAAAGCTTTAATTATTTAGAATTGTTTATGTACTATTTATAAGTTTATAAAGGCATATTTAAATTACTTTTAAATATCAAATAAACAAAATAACGTTTAAATCTCATCAAACTTTATAACATTGTATATTATATCATGTATTTATAATTAGGTACATAATAATATATAAATACTTTAAGTATATAATACTATAATAGTACAAAGTATCCGCGTTGTGCATTTCAAACAATGGACTGGACCGTACCTACAGAGTAGCCGTTTATCGGCCATTTCGTATATTAAGTCTCAAGTCTCAACTGCATATTTTTTTATAATATAGGAATAAATATATTTTATTAAAACGTAGAAATATAATATATAGGTATAAATAAACCTGTTATAGCTTATAAAAACATTGTACCTACACATAGTATGAATTGTTAAAAAATAATAACATAATTTAAAAATACAGCATAACATATTACAATCAATTATGTTTAATCAAGATAATCAATATTTTTTTTTTTAAATTGTAGAAAATAATATTTATAAAAAATGATTAACTATAAATAATAATTTAAAATCAATCATTACAATAAAAATTATTTTTAACACAGTTAGTGTCAGTTACAACAGTAATTTCAATTTTTATGTAACGGGTCGTTAAACCTGCTGTATTTAAAATGAATCTTAAAAATCGGGTATTACTGGTCATGCAGCGTAACACATTTAATGGCATTAGATGAAACTAAAGATGTAACTAAATTATTACGTACGCTATTGGGCAGCGATGAGTGATGACACAGACAGCTTTAACACTAAAAGAGGTACCTATAATTTAAAACACTAAATATAATATATTTTTTTAAGAAATTATGATATCAACTTCGTAACTAATTTAAGACACAGAAAATATGCCAATTAGATATAGAACTTTGATAGAGATACACATACACTTTATTATAAAGACATTAACTATTGACATATAAATATTAGGTATAGGTATAAGAAAACCTGAAAACCTATATCCATTCCAATAGTTCTAATTGAAATAAAAACATGCTACGAAATTAATTCAGTTAATATTTAAAAAAAAAAAAAAAGATGGGTAAGTGGATGTCGCTCTGCTGTACAGTAGGTTACAAGTGGGTCACTGTAATGGATGGTGTTAAATTTTAATTCAATGATATAATATCATTGTATTAGAAAAACGATTCTGAGCGAAAACGGTCAGTCAGCCTATGTATTACTAAGTATATTTGATAATATTATTGTGAATGAAGTAATTTATATAGAACCTATTTACATGGGACCTTGTTTTAAATTTTTAAACCTTAGCTATAAAAGTTTAACATTTTATAAATTTTAACTACAAATAATTATTAAATTTGATATATTTTGTCGAAACTCAAAATTCGAACTTTAAATGCTTATAAAAAAAATTGTGCCTATGTATTTCCAATGTTTTTCAACTGCTGTTGTAACAATATATCAGGAGCCTCGCATTAAGTTTTTACGCTTTTTTACCCAACAAATAAATTTTTATTGATATTTATAGAAAAAAAAAACTAAAAAAATTGAAAACTGACAATGTCCGTAAACAGCTCAAAAAGAGTCAAAATATTTTAAAAATTTTATAGCGTATAGAAAATGAAAATATAAACATACGGTAAAATGTTCATGTATCTACATTTATTCGTTTTTGAATTACAACGAACAAATAAAATCTGCTACGTGAGAAATGGAGTGAATATCCAATCTTGTAAAAATATGAAATTCAAACGCTCATAAAAATTTAATTTGATTTGATTGAAGACATTTTTTTTGATAAAGATTGACAAACTTATGAATGATCTTGTATTACATTTTCAAATCTTAGATTTAAAAATAAAAATTTATATGAATTTCTAACTCAACATTTTTACGTATTTTGTCAATATTTGAACTTTAGATGCTTATTAAAAAAATTGTGTATTGGATTTTTAATTTTTTTCATCTGTCTTTGAAACAATATACTAGGAGTCTTCTAGTAAATTTTCAAGCTTTTTTAAGCAACAAATAAAATTTTATTGATATTTATAGAAAAAAAAAACTAAAAAGAATGGAAACTGAAAATGTCCGTAAAGAGCTCAAAATAAGTCAAAATATTTGGTAAATGTTATGGTGTATAGAAAATGCTAATAGACATTCAGTCAAAATTTCATGTACCTACGGTCTTTTGTTTAAGAGTTGCACCAAAAACCAAATTCAATTTTCTCGGAAATAGATTTTGCGGAAAAATTCCCGTTTGTCCTTAATTTTTCTTTTGTTTTTCACGGCGCTTTTGAAAACTACTAGGAAATTTTTACTTTTGACCCCCCAAAGTACCAACTAGATTCACTTCCTATCAGAAAAGGTACTGTTGAAGAAAATCTAAGCATTTTTACTGTCCTAAAAGGGATGACAGACACAAAAATAGAAAATTAAATTTAAAAAAAAAAACGCACATCATTGTAAAATCAATACATTCATCGTTTCACTTAGAATCTAAAGTAATAATAATAGTATAATACTAGTTAGTACAGTATGTACTCGTATTATTACAATTTGAAAATTAAAAAATATATTAATATTTAATATGTTATACCACTTATTATAGCGTTAATACAATTAATAAATCAAATAATTCAGGTACACCTGCATTTTTAAGGCAAAGAAACTTAATTTTATCAATTCAAATGTTGGTAATTTATTTAAGGATAGTTACTTGTGATTTACGACAATCATAATTTCACTCTAACCTCTTTAGTTTAACCTATTGGTAATTTAATATATTTCGAAAATGAGTTAAGTTATTATTACTAGGTGCTTATATTCTATCCTAACAATAGAACACAATGAACTCTAATCAGAATTATGTACTATAATAAGTTAAAAATAACAGAAATAATTATAAAACCACAGGCCATTAAAACCAAAAATCTGAAAAACACAATATTGAAATTCAATCCTTCATTTTTTCTTATTGTGAAACTTGGAATATAAAAGATTATAGAGTATTAGAGCTTGATTATACCTACTTTTATTCTTCCTAATTCGTATGTCTAATGAAGTAATATATTTTGTTTTCTAAAAAAATTCCTCCCTTAATTCTTGTGTCCTAGATTGCATAAGCGCTACTACCGTTTTTTTGTTCTACTATGATTAAAGACAGTATACTATCTAGTGATGGGCGCAACCGACTAGTTTTGACTATCGATTGTCTATCGATAGTTTCAAAAACTACCGAGTGATTTTTCAATTGAATAGATATTATTATTCATCGATTGTTTTAAAAAACTATCGAGTAATTCACTCGATAGTTTTCTTTCGGTAGTTGCATACGTCTTACACCGACTAGTTTTGACTATCGATAGTTTTCATTCGGTAGTAAATAGTAATACACGTCTAGTACCAACTAGTTTTGACTATCGAGTTAAAAAAAAACAATCAAGTGATTTTTCGGTATTTTCGACCGAATTTAATTGATAATAATTTAGGATAGACATTTTAAAGACAAAAATATAAAAAATGAAATAACCAGCCTTGATACTCGATAGTCGAATCTCGAATGACAATATTAACAACATCATGGCTAAATAGTAAATAATACATAACCTTACCTAAAAAGTAAAAATTTCGATAGTTCGATTAGTTTTCAATAGTTCGATAGTTTTTCCAAAGTTCGATAGTTTTATAAAACAACCGAGTGCCCATCACTAATACTATCCTGGAATATGAAAACATATAACTTTAGAAATTTATTTAATTGAACTAGTGATTATTTTCGCTTTTTTTTGTTTAAGTCTGTTGTCAATGTTTATTTTAGATTCTGAGCGTGAAAGTGAAAAAATTTAATAATGTATTGTATTTACAATGATCTGTGTTATCAACATTTGGGATGGTAAAAATGAGCATATTTTCTGATTGAAAAGTGAATCTAGTTGGTACTTTACTACTTTAGATAAGTTGAAAATTCCCGGTAATTTTAGAAAACGTCAGGAAAAACAAAAAAAGTGAAAAAGATGGTAATTTTTACGAAATACAAATTTTTGAAAAACTAGATTTTATTTTTTTGATGTAACTCAAATACTAATATCCGTAGACACTTGAAATTATCACCAAATAGGTATTTATATAAGAATTTTCCATAAATGGTAACATTTTCGAAATATTTTTTAATTATTTATTTAATGAAAATTGTTTGTTTTGAATAGGTACCTACTAGAGTAGTCAGTGGTGGCTCGTGAGGTTCACCTAGGTGGTGCACAAGAAATGTACAAGATACCTATGTAAGATGGTAAAAATATTAATTTTGATATAGGTGCATACCAAAACAATGTATTATAATAACGCAATTAATGGATAATGTACAGTGTTATCGTTTCGATGAACGACGCGACATCGCGACAGTATAAAAATAGGATCGGTGCACACATTAAATGTGCTCCAAAGTACCATATATTACTAACCGACGTGCGAGGCAAGTAGCTAATATTATTTAATCGTTCATAGACACACTTCTCAGTTTTCAACATGAAAAACTGCAAAAACTTTTTTTTTATTACAGACCATGTGCATAATAATCAATTATATGTTACCATATGAATATAATTATTTTTTTATTTTTTTGGATGGTTCACGTGCTCCTGTGCACAATACCACGAGCCGTCACTGATAGTATGGTTGGTCATTTAACATTTAGATGTATAATATAAGATGATTGGATTAACATAAATTGTATTGGATACAGATATTTTCAGAAATTAAGTCATTCTAGGTATAGGTACTACTGTACTAAGCAAAATACGGCGATGTTGCATCAAATAATAATAGCATAATATAATACGATAGTCGATAAAATGAACAATAGAAATAAAATTATTATTTTAAAATAATAAATAAGATAGGTAATTAATGATATAAGTACCATTAATCATTATGATTGTTAGTTTAAGAATTACATTCAAATGACGTTGATATGTTATGATGTTCAAAATACTTTCATTGTATCATTTTCAATTAAATTTTACCGATTTATATTTATATACTGATACATACACGTAAACAGTAAAATGTACCTATATAACATAGTTTTTGTTTCGTACCACCAATCTTTAGGTTTTAAGTTTAGATGACCTGCTGAATACAGTATTTATAATTGAAAATGTTTAAAGCATTAAACAAATTATTGGCATTATATAATTTAATACCTATTATCATTAAATATAATGTTTTGATATATTTTTTTTGTATATCCCTATTTCCATAAAATATATGAATTATTTGATAACCGACAAGGTCACAACTATTGGTATTCTTGATTATATTACATGCAGGATATTTTCCTTCACATAAATTGTGATACTAAAAAACATATTATATAAGAAGGATGAGAAGTAAAATCAGTTTCTTAAAATATTTGGGTACATAGAAATATTCTACTATTATTATTTACCTATTTAAAATGTCTCCGATAGAAATTGGTTTTCATCAAATTTATTGGTTTATCGTTGAATTGAGCACATCATCAAGCACGTCATCCAATACTCCAGTGACCTATTCAACGGAGAGATGCACTTGATACCTACTTTACGGCAAAGTGAGTTCCCTGGTTTTTTTTTATAATATTGAATGCCATTCTCGATACGTCATCGTTATGATCATCATCATTAGTGGTTGGGATTAGATTTATGCGACGTACTAAAAAATCACATATTACATCTAGTACGGACCTATAATGTCACTTGATGAAAATTCTTTAAATATCCTCTGTATTTATGATGTTTAAGTGATTTGTTGGTATTGAAGAATTAATAATAATTTGAATGTAGGAAATTAATTATTTTGCATCAAGTGGGATTGAAATTTTCATTTTCACATTTAATTTAGAATAAAAATTCATAACATTTGATTTAATCATATTTATTTTTAAAACTCCCCCAAGATAAAAATATTAGAATTAGATTTGATTGTTCTCCGTTATAAGATCATATATATATGATTAAGTATACTTAATTTTGCACAACATTTAACTGCCTTTTTTAGCCGTCTTTTATATTATTAAGTATTAAAGTAGGTTCCTATGTATTTCTAAAAAAAACGATTAAAGATATTTTATCAACCAATCATTATATTTTACATTATTTATACTTATGCAAATGATGGAATTATTTATTTATTGCAACAGTAGTGACTGTAGTAATTATCGGCACTCCAAAACAATAATTTTGATGAATAGTAAAAATCTGGAAAACTTGGCTTAAAATTATTTTTATACTGAACGACCAACAAACTATAGGCTATAATATGGTCTTCTATTTTCTTAAGTGTGTATAAACATTTATTTGAAGATGTTTTAACGTTATTTTCAAAACAACTTAAGAGTTATGAAGAACTATTGCAATTTTAAAAAGCGTATTGCTTAGAAGTTTACCTATAATTATGTACGTTTTTGTGCTACGCAAAATCAAATTTAATTAATTCAAAATCAAAACATATATTTATAAATTTGAATTATAAATGTAATTTATATTATAATGAATTTATTTACATATTTATTCTTGATATAAGAAACAAGTCTCTTGGATTATGATGAATGAACCGCTCTTATATTGTGGTTGGTTTAATATTTAATCAATATTTACAAGTTGACTACCGTTTCGTACAGATATTAACGGGGAACACCTACCTTGAAGTACCACCAATAAAGCAAACTAGTTGCATCATAGACATCTAATTGACTGTGAAAGTAGTTCTTAATTTTTCGCAACAACATAAACACCAAATACATTATACATATCTATTAATATGTAAAATATCGGCGCACTTATCATGCATTTATGAATCAACTTGAATAATTAACATGATGTAGAACTTGTAGGAACATAGAACATATAATTACCCATGTTATATATTTTTATTTAGATAATAACTATGTGTGTCAAATAAACATCAATCTTGGAATCACGCTGTTCTCAGAATAGAACCAAATTATGATCACGTCCATCAATTAAATGATTACTATAAGAATATAAATTAATAAAATATTGCATCACACCGTGTTTAAGTGGGGAAAATTGGCTTAATAAAACGGGTTTAATGCTTGAATGTTTATATATCAGCTTTGACATATTAGTACAAAGCATTATCCGTCCGTCGTTTGAGTGGATAGGTACTTACTAGCACTTTTATATTTTTACACGATGAACGGACACGCTGCAGTGATAGAAAATAGCTTAGGGGTAAGTTATCGACTTAAACAATATTATATTATAATACAGATAGTTACAACTATTATTTCATATTTCAAATTAAACTATTTTTTTTATTTTTATTATTTAGAATATTAAATTTGTCTTTTAAAAATATTATTATATAGCTATTATATTATATTTGGTATTGCTGTTTTTTGATTCATTACTCGTTTATAGTGAAAATATTTACAATAATTCAATTAAAATTTAAAACTAATGTAAAATTATTATTTTTTTTTTTTCTGTGTGGTTTATTCCTTTTGGCTTATACTACCTTATATATTTTAGATACTTCATACTATATAGTATATATAGTATCTAACTCTTAAACATTTTATAACGATTTTGATAGTAATACATTTAAATAATACGTTATAATTCAGTAAGAAATAATGATTTTGTCTCAAAATGTAGGTGTTTAATATTTAACTCAACGTTTAGGTATATTGTTTTTTTATCTTTCTATATTCAATAAATTACCAATGGATAAAAGATTTAAATTTATATTATGTAATATTACTCTGAACATTTGCGAAATTTGTTTCGTATGATACATGCAAACATATTGTTTTGTCTTGTAGCAAGAATACGGAAAAAATAGATCTGTTCAAATACATTAACTGTCCATAGGTATATATTATAGACACTTACCAACTATATATCCATATGTTTGCTAATTAACGATGGTGGAATTTTGAAACAAGGATGACATAACAAAATGACAATTAATATATTACCCATTCTCTTATTATATACTGATTAGTAATTACTATAGTATTTTGTTTGAATAAGTTGTATAACTTATACTTAGGTAACAAGAAATTAAAATTTGTTGAAATATATATTTGTTACTAAAATATATTGTGTATTACGATGTATGAGTATATATATTGGAAATACATACTATTTTGTTTTTAAGATGGAATTTATTAACATAGATGTACCTAAATATCTAAGTATATATTAAATATTATATAGACACCTAATATAGGTACAATAATATAAATTATTAGGTATATAAAATGTGTGTTACGAGTATACACGGAGAAGCGTTGTATTGATTTAAAATTATTCATATCTAGTTATAATCTGGCATAGAAATAAATAACTAAAAAAAATGTTAACATTAATTTAGGCACCTAAAATGCGAAAAGGATCATACATAGCTCCTCTTGATGAAGAATCCATCACGCTGATATTTTCACCGGGAAATGATAGCGTCGGGACACTGGCCAAGGCATTGAAACTCTTCAAGGTAAATGCATTTACAGCAAACTATTTCAAATTACATTAAATTACTAGTTTAATTAAGTAAAATGTTTGACTATTAACAATTAACATACAATAATACTGTTAATGGATTGAAAGTGTATGTACGCGATACCACTTGTCACTTGTTTGTTTGTTTGATTTATATATAAATATATAAATATATATTTTACAGTAGGTACGTCTTAATGTAGTGAGGATTCATAAAATAATTAATTATTATCGTCGCATAACTGACAGTGATTAAGCAAGAAATGTAAAATGTGTGATTTTCTATTTATGTATTTCAAAGTTTTGTACATTTTTAATAAATGGAAAAACTAACCTATTACCTATAATATTAGATTGTAGTTATTCAATAACAATAATAATCATAATAAAAAAAAATGACAAAGATTTCAATTTTTATGTCCCGTACAGGAATACAACGTGAACCTGTTGCATATCGAATCCCGGTCGTCGGACAGGATACCGGACCAGTATGAGTTTTTCGTCGAATGCGCGCCTGGAGGTAATGTCCCGAAGGTGGTGGAAATATTGAAGGGCACAATGACTTACTGTTCGGTAGTATCCAGGAACAACGTCAACGACAGCAAAGTGAAAGACAGTAAGTGTTCTTGGGATGAATTTGCTGGAGGGGTGGATGGAGGAATCTGGGATATGGACGCACGCAAACGGGAATTTTGGATCTTTTAACCTCGGCGTTTGTCTTGTAGATTACGTACCGTGGTTCCCGTTGCGTATCAGGGACCTGGACAAGTACGCCAATCAGATCCTATCACACGGAGCTGAACTGAACGCCGACCATCCTGGGTTCACAGATCCTGTGTACAGAATGAGGAGGAAGTATTTGGCCGACACGGCGTTGAATTATAGACAGTATGTGGTCGAAAGCGCAATATTCATACAATTTACTTATAGCAATAAATTACTTAGATCACTATAATATTATGCAATTAAAATATTTTCATGAATTATTAAACGATATTACACATTATATAGTAATATATACAAGCGTACTTTAAGTATTTTAATTTACAGTGGAGATCCGTTACCTTATATCGAGTACACCGAAGAAGAAGTGAAAACGTGGGGTACCGTGTTCAGGGAACTAACTAAATTGTATCCGACGCATGCATGCAATGAATATAATCACGTGTTTCCCCTGTTAGTTGAAAACTGTGGTTATAGAGAGGACTGCATACCGCAGTTCGAGGATATCTCCAATTTTCTGAAGGGTAATAATAATTATAATTTCTATACGGGTCTCATATTATGACGTGTGCAATCCCATATTTCGAAAATTAAAACTTAGAATTATATTATAATGCTGTAGTATACATAAAGTAGGTATTTCAGAGATTGTTTTTAAAGATTTTAGAAAAGTTTAGAGAGTAAGTAGTTTAAACCACATTAAAAAATATACCAAGTGCTAAATCCAATCCACAACTAGCAGTTTCTCATTTTGGTCAAATTATTTCACAATGATAGGTACACGACGTCGGTTTAATCCATGAACCATTAGTACACTAAAACTGAGATACACTCGAACCGAGAAACACTTATATAGTGTATTTTATACGATATAGGATTTGCCACAAAAAAAAAAACCGTTTGATGAAAATTAAAATGAATTCTTTTATTATTTTTATAATTTTGTAAACTTTATAACATATTTCAGACAGTACCGGATTCACTTTAAGACCGGTTGGCGGGCTTCTTTCGTCCAGGGACTTCTTAGCCGGACTAGCTTTTAGAGTATTCCATTCCACACAGTACATCAGACACCACAGTCGACCATTGTACACGCCTGAACCAGACATTTGTCATGAACTATTGGGTCACGTACCGTTGTTCGCTAACCCAGCTTTTGCACAATTCTCTCAAGAAATTGGACTAGCGTCACTTGGCGCCCCCGACGATTACATTCAAAAATTGGCCACGGTAAATGCACATACAAATAATACACATTGTGTGTATATACTGTATATATATATACGCGTCATAAACCTCATGCACTTGACCATAAAAACTATGTTTCGTTGCGCTGAAATACTTACGTAGATTTATTTTATAACTGCAGTCACGCATTGGTTTTTTTTTATGCATCGAAACACCGTTAAAATTTGATAATTTTAATTTATTCTATGATACAAGTCCGACATCGACTATGATCAAATTTAGATTTCATTAATTTTATTAATAAAACATAGGTTTAAGCGATCAAAACATAAAAATATTTTAAAACAGCATTTTCCATTTACTATTTTATACATTCACGTAGGTACCTACGCCGTACATACATAAGAGAACCAAAAATATTTTCTTCATGGTCACAATTACTTATACGAAAAAAATCAAAACGCACTCACACGCATCATATTATGAACCACAACAATCAATTATTTACTATTAAAACGATTAAAACGTAAGCAATCTCACACGAATAAAATATTTTTTTCGTCAAAAATGTCATTATAATAGGCTGAAAAAAAGAATAAAAATGATTATTTCCCATCGAATCGGCATAACACGTTTAAACACTTAGTCTACTGTGCATTACCTACCTACGGTGTGTGTATATATAATATTATTATTGTGACCGAATCATAATAGGTAATTATAATGAATAATAATATAATGTATGCACCGGATAACAATAATATTTCTAGTCTATATATTATATTATATAGGTACAGATAATGCGTAACAATCAAACCGTACACAATATATGTATAGTTTTCACGTGTAATATATAGATTATAAGAATTCGATATCGTAATATCGTAATGGTAGCGTATCGACTGCGATATTAATTTTCTTTTATGACGTACAAAAATATACGTGTGCGCGTTATACGATCGTTTTTGCGTTGTTGTGCAGTACTGACACAAACAAGCACATATACACATTAATATATAGGGTGATTCGCCAAGCATGCACACCCCCATTTATTCTTTAATAATGAATTCATTTCAATTGTGATTTTTGGAACTTTGAAATATATTTAATAGCCATATTTGCAAACACTTAGGTTTGTCCCGTGGTGATACCAATTTCTTGTTTTCAATCACCTTTTTTTTTGTAAGTTGTTAATCAGATGACTTTTTTTAAATTGTTGATATATCGAAATTGATATTAGAACGATTAAGTACCTAGTTTTTGAGTTATTTGAATTTGTATACCAATGATAATAGGTACATCGTATTCGTCCATGATAATGAGATTGGAAGATACGGGGGCTACAATGATTCGAAAATTTGAGTACCTAGGTAATTCATATACTCTATGAATATTTTATAATTTGTAAAAATTGTCAGAGCCTAATAAATACTACTTAGATTCAAAACTAAATCTATTTTATATTTATGTAAGCCATTTAAGGACGATAATATTATCCTTAGTATATACCTACATTAAAATAACGCAGAAAAAACTAATACAAATTTCTTTTTCTATTTATTAACATTTTTAAATAATCACGTGCTTAAAAATGTACAGTAAATATTATGGTCTCTTAACAAAAAAAAAGAAGTTTGTACCACTGTGGACTGTAGGAAATTATATATTATACATGGTATTCAAATTCTAAACAATCGAAAATATGGTACTTAACAATGCCTATTCTAATATTCCAAAAATCATGATGATCTTCAAAATTTGAATACATTAATTTAAAAAAAAAATATTGATTAATATATGCCTCTGCTAAATAACCAATAATCATGTACCTATATTATAAAAAAAATGTACAGTACATATATTATTATATGCAAAGTTATGTATAACATCATGTGCACCGCGTTGCAGTGTTATTGGTTCACCGTTGAGTTCGGGTTATGCCGTCAGAACGGCGAGCTGAAAGCATATGGCGCCGGACTGCTGTCGTCGATCGGTGAACTCCAATACTCATTGTCGGGCAAACCAGAGCTGAAGCCCTTTGATCCCGAGGTGACCGGCAACCAGGAGTATCCGATCACCGAGTATCAGCCCACTTATTTCGTCGCCGAGAGCTTCGATGACGTCAAGGACAAACTTATGTGAGCAGCATTAATAAAAGCGTTTATATTAATAGTATTAGGACCCCAGACCACCCACACCAATACACTTATCACTATCTGATCACTAATCAGCACCAAGCGGCATTTTCGTTTACTTCTCAAGTGTTTTATATGTGCGTTTTTTTTTTTGTTTTATTACAGAAAGTTTGCAAGGACGATACCGAAACAATTCGGAATCCGTTATAACCCGTACACGCAGAACGTACAGGTGCTGGACTCGAAACTGCAACTGCAAGAGCTGGCCAACAACATCAGCAACGAGCTTCAGATATTGCGCTACACGCTCAACAAGATGGATTGAATATTCTCAAATGCATCTCCACTACCTGTGTATATATCATAATAGTGTAGTTTCCATTATTAATATTATTATTGTTATTATTATTATGTCAACGTTGCTGATACTGTTGTTGTGTTGTTGTTGTGTCGTATCTACCATAATTATATTGTTAGGTCGTTATTATCATTATTATTGTACGTTGTAGTTTATACAATACACAGCAGTAGGTATCCGTCGGAAAAGCCACATTTTCACAGCTCTGATAGCGATATACCTACCGCGTTACGCAATCACCCAACGCGAGTTACAACAGTTAATTGGGTCCAATTTCCACCTGTTATGATATTGCACAACTCAAAACCACCCTTGACTAATTTTGTTTAATGAAACCGAACGAGCGCAATGTTTTCACGACAAAAAACATTCTTTCACGCTACGAAAGCCTAGTTTTAGCGAAATATACACACACTGACACACACACACATTACACATATTATTGTACACAATGTTTGTTCGTTACTGCGTTTAATTTAGTTTTTGTACCTATATGATGGAATAACAATTTATCGAGACGGCGCGTATAATAACGTGTTATTTTTATTTACATTACAAAATATTGTATAACATATAATATTATTATCCTTTTGTGATGCAAACATGTACATGTTATTATTATTATTATTATTATTATTATTATTACACCTATATAATAAGATAAATATTAACAACACATGATATAATATATATTATATTTAAGTAATGTATATGTTAATAATACAAAAAAAGTATACATAAATAAAATAACATTTATAAGTAAGAAAAAAAATTATAACATTCTTATGGTATATAGTTATTATAGTATTATTTTAACAATGGGTATACCGTGGCAAACGTAGACGAATAACAAGTTTGATCGCGTCAAGTTAATCATTGATCGCGTTCACTCACTTCACTCGGTCGTGCCAGCTGTGCCGCCATAATCAGCGATCTCCACCTTGCTGAACATTTCTTCCAACGGCACGCCCTCAAGTTTTGGGGCTGCCGACGGCGATGTTTCCTGCACGGCAACAACGGGTGCCTTATAGTACTTGCTCAGTCCCTCCGCAGGCACCACGCCGTCGTTCCTCTTTACCAGGTACCCTATGTGGCCACCGTGGCCGCCGTGACCACCTCCTCCTCCGCCTCCGCCGCCTCCGTGACCGTCGACGCCGTGGTGATGCGAGTGTGCGTGATGGCCCGAATGCTTGTGACCGTGAGATGCCTGTGCGTGGTGGGCGTGCGTGTGCTGGGACTTGCCATGATGCTCGTGTCCGTGCCCGAAGCTGCCGTGGTGCCCGTGTGCGTGTTCGGCCTGTCCGTGGTGCTTGTGGTTGTGGTCTGCGTGTCCACCGTGTGCGTGCGAGTGCTTGGCGTGCCCGAGGTGCTTGTGCGTGTGGCCGGCGGATCCTTGGTGCTTGTGACCGTGCTGACCGTGCAGTGTGTGCTTGTGTCCGTGTTCCGCGTGTGCCACGTGGTTGTGCGCGTGTTCCGCCTGTCCGTGATGGTTGTGCGCATGTTCCGCCTGTCCGTGGTGCTTGTGCGAGTGTTCAGCGGCGCCTATGTGCTTGTGCGAGTGTGCACCAGAACCCACGTGTTTATGACCGTGCTCGGCCTTGCCATAATGTGAGTGCTTATGCTCAGCCGCGCCGTGGTGCTTGTGGTCGTGGCCCGCGTGGCCCGTATGCTTGTGGTCGTGGTGCGCGTGCCCTGCGTGTTTGTGGTCGTGCTCGGCGTGGCCCACGTGTTTGTGGATGTGTTCCACTTTTCCCTCGTGCACGTGCCTGTGTATCACTTCGCCCTTGTGAATGTGTTCACCACCTCCGTGGCCACCGCCGCCACCACCGCCTCCACCTCCTCCTCCACCATGTCCGTGGCCGCTGTGGGTGTTATGGCCTCCCGAATGGTGATAAGATGACAGATCTCCACCCGTCGAGAAGTCCCCATGTCCTAGATAACTATTAAAACCGAACGCCCAATCTCATTATTATACACATTACCTGTAGTAGTCGATTCTTTACCCGGCACTGATAATCATTCACACGATTCCAAAATAATGTTCAAGTAAGTACCGAGTTCGTGTTTAGAATAAATATGATAAAATTGTAAAACATATTCACAAATTACAAAAAAGAATTCCTTTAAATAATTGCTAATACATCAGGGACATTATTATTATAACGTTACGTACTCATAGGTACTACGATTTATTAATTTAAATGTCAGAATTTCTCTGTATTTGTTTCCCTTGTTTGATTTGTAGAGAAGTTCACAAGCTCAAACTGATTGGTTTTGTTTCAAATATACGGTAAACGATAAACGTTCAGTGAATAATATTACTCTTTACAAAATATTTTACACGTGTGTAAAGATATAGGCACCGGTAAAGAATATCTCAGGTAGACACTAAAATAATATTTTATTATATATATATTATACAACCAATTCACCTTTCTTCGCCAAAAGAACCGCCGAAACAAAATAAAGCTAATAGAATAAAGATGAACGCCCCGACAAGCTGAAACATTAACAATAGCAAATTTTGTTTAAATATGAATTTAATAATTATTACGATTACACATTGTAGTGTAGACCTTACACTGTACATTTTTATTTGTTTAAGACAAGATCAATGAATCAATAAACCACTATACAATCGCGTAATATTGTTAATATATACATTAACATTTTATTTTATCGTCAAAAATGTATTGTCGCGTTATTGTCTTCATTTATTAAATAAAAAAAACATCGAAGCAAACTTTAACACATTCACAATTTTATTTAATGGTTTAATTTTATTTTATTCACGTACCTATTTAGTTCAACTAGAATGATTTCTATACTTATTATTTATTAATTATTATTGTCATTAGTTATTTCCAAATTATGTTTTATTAACTATAAGAAAAAATTATCGTTACTCTCATTTTATTTATCGATTCAAAATTATAATTAGCTGTATTTTCAAGATTAATTTTTTTTAAAGTATAAAAACTTTGATCTGGTTAATTTTGATAAATCCTACAAATAAATATTGTCTTTAGAAATATATTTTATAATTTATAGCGTTTTAGAAAAGTAGAAATTCAATACGCGTGTTGAAAATCTAAATACTTAGTATTATAGTATTATATACTTAGTATTATCTAGTACCCATATATTGATAAAAGGTAGCAAGACACTGAGACCAATATTTGCTTTGCATATATAGGTACGTTTGAATAAACGTACTTATATTTGCCTAGGTAGATATTTAAAAAAAAATTCTTTTAACAGTAATGAAGAACATACAAAATCAATCATAACCCGAATTTATATGAGCTGTTAGTAACATTTGTTCATTAATGTCTCACACGCATTTCAGAATGTATTTTCAATAAAATTTTTTTTTATCCTGGTACGTTTATACGATAAACCACAACATGCTTGGCAGTTGATATTTATTTTCAGTAATCGTGCTTAAATTAACCAGGTAAAATCATACTACTTGGTTACACTGCAGGTAACATTATCATTATCGTTGTTAATTTACGTCCCCAGAAAGAGTTAAGAACTAGTTGCTCCCAAAAAATTTTATTTCAACTTTTTGTTTTATAATACAGGTACGATTGCGTAACAAATTACTAATAAATAATCATTCTTCCGATAAATAGTTAAACCAAATTTTATTTTTGAGTAGAAATGCTATGTTAATTAAAACATAAATATTATTTATTTATTTTTATGACAACGCCTAAGAACATAAGTACAATAAAAATATAGATAATACATACAAAAAATATAGAATACATAGTTAAACATAATATGAAATTAAAAACCAAGCTAATTAAGTAAAATAATATTATCTAGAATTTAAAAAAATATTTTAGGCTATAAGTTATCTACCTAATATCTTGTTTTTTTTAATATGGTTAAGCTACCCATGATCATAATAAGAAATAGGTAAAGAGTTTCATGAGAGTAGCAGATGGTCTTAATTGAAAATATTATTTAAATATCTAAAAATAAAAATAAACTTGGTTGACCAACCTTTTACCTTGCAATATGATTATTAATAGGTTTTACTGGAAATTACTGGACACGAATAACCCGTAAAAATATATGTTGTAAAATAACAATTTCGTGATCAGGGATTTAGTTTATTTAGTTATTTTCTAATTAGACGACAAAAAAGTAAAAACATTAACAACAGAGTATGGATATTTAAAAAAAAATTATTGCTCATTAAGATAATAATAATATTATGTATTGATGTGCTTAATATGTTCAGAAGCACGCGTATCCGCGCAAAACCGCACGCGCAGTTGATGTAGATCGGACACGTGGTCGATCGGACACGCATAAAATATATATAAAAAATTAAATAATATATTAATGTTGTATTTTACTGACCATCTCCTATGGGTGGACGACACTTGGTTGCGCTTAGAGAAATACCATCAACGAACTGATAACGGTTAGAGAGAAAAAAACAATTCAAAACAACGTGAAACGGCGACGTTTCGTTACGATTTTTTATTTTTATGTGCGTCTATGGAGACCGACAGATTTGGGGCAAAATAAAACACTCTCAACACAAACACCGCACAGTAATAATAGACGTGTCGTACGGTAGCGCGTGCTGTTTTATGTAGGCAATTTTGTTCCGGTTCGCTTAAAGGTCTAGAGGGGATGATCTACCACGGACGCCTGTTGCAGCTTACGTCACACGACGGTCCGCGGCTGCTACTGCTGCAGAGGTAGGATTCCGTGCGCAGGTATATAACATAATATCGTGTACGTAAATCATGTTGTTTTTTTTTTTTTTTAAATTTTACAATAACTTTTTATTAAATAGCGAAGATCATCCCCAATGAAATATACACTATAGGAGTTTTTACGTGCAATATGATGGGATTCATCGGGTCGATAGCTGAAAGATTGATTCTTACAGGATTATCAAGAATAGGAAATTATTCTCTAAATACCTATTATACATTTTATTGTTTGTTGCTCGTGCATTATATTACAACACAGGCCATATTTGGTATTTCCAATATGCACATTTACATAATAATAGGGAGAGAGCTTAATATTCGATAACATTTGACTCCTCGCCACCAACAAATTTACCTAATACAAACATTTAAAAAATAAATTCTAAATACTTACCTTAAACATTTTTATTAAAAATATAATTAAATATTTATATATTTTTTGATTTTGAGTATACCTCGTCATTGTATCGATCGTGAATCACGGACACTGTGTATTACCATGTATTTCTAAAGATATTTTATAATTTAATTATAATAATAATTACTATTTTAGTGAGACAGCAGGTTGAACTCTTTTTGAATAAAACATTGAATAACATTTATTAATATATTATTATAAATTATATTATGTTATTACACCATATACTAATATTATTGTTACGCGTATAATAGAACGTCTGAATAGGTACAAAAGAAAATGTCATCGTGTATAGATAATAATAGTAATATATAGATATGTATATGTAATGGGGAAAAAGTTCCTACGACTAATATCATTTTAAATTTCAACAAAATAGTTAAAACCGTTGAAGACAAATGGTTATCTTTAATTTAAATGTTTAATTTCGATAGATTTTAAGGTTCAAATATTTAAATAAATTTATATTTTTGACATTTTTAGATTAATTTAAAAAATCTGTAATAAGCTTTTTAACAGACATTAAATATTTTATCAAATTAAATTGGAAAATTGGAAGTTTCAAAGATTAGAAATATAGTTCCAATACAAATAGAGACAACATATTTTGAAAATTATGTCTAGAAATTGCTTAAGCATAAATATTTTTAGAAAATTTCAAGTTTAAATGGTTATTTATTTTTGAGTACTTACAACAAAAAAATCAAAATCAATTTGGTGTTGGTGGATCAAATTTTGGCATTGTTTTATATTTTTTTTCTTAATTTTCCCTTTTTATTTTTCTTCTTTATCTATACATATGTATTTTTGGTTCCTTTTTATTCATCGGATCTTAGTACGGTTAGGTTAAGATTTTGTATTAGTTGATTGTATTAATCCGCCGTATGGTTCAATTAAGTAAAAATGACAAACTTGGTTTATCTTTGATACTTCAGTGTTAAATTATACACTTATGTATACAAACCACACGGGGTCCACGATCTACCGCAGTTAGATTGCCTATACCCGTTAATATACTGCTGCGAATCTCACGGACAACGCTGGTCAGCATTATATTAAAATATAATCTCATTTACACTTAAAAAGACATTGCTACCACAGCGTGTTACACCCAAAAGGAGTAGGCGAATCAACATTTTTTTCCCGTGCAACGCCGGGTAATTCAGCTAGTAGGCAGTAAGTAGTAAGTACCTAGTTAAATAAATTACTTTAATAGCAATAATATCATAAAATATATTTAGTTATATAGTCAACACACCGTCATCGCTCAGAATGGCTTTTCGTATATAATACGACTAAATATCATTGAATTAAAAATTAACACAGCAATTACAGTGACACTCGACACCTAACTGTACAGCAGAGTGATGTCCACTAACCCACATTTTTTTGTTTGTTTTTCTTGAGTATTTTTCAATGTTCTAACCAGTGGCGGATCCAGGGCTTAATTTTGGGGGTCGTGGGGGGGGATGTACAAAAAGTTCCAAAATTGGCTAAATACAGTGTAAAACTAAGGAAAACTACGGTGATTGGGGGGAAAATTCTCCCTTTCCCCCCACCCCACTGGACCCACCCCTGGTACTAACTAGATACAATTTGCTACCATATACCGTTCTAAAAGTTGAAGATTGAAGTTTTCTGAAACTTGAATATTGAAAATTGAACCTAAAGTTTATAATGTAAATTGTAATAGTGTTAGACAAATAAAAACACACTTCATTGTAAAACAAATACATTTTTCATTCACCCAAAATCTAAAATAAAATACAAGCATTATAGGTAAAATAAAAAAAATCATAAAACAGTTTGACAATATGTTATTGTGATTTAATAGGTTTTGAAGTTTACTTTCGTAATTAAAATAAGTAGGCAATGAATAAAGATATACTTGTTCGTTACTGCCTATATATGGTTTGATCGTCATTAAACAATTTTTCATAAAGTTTCATTTAAACATTGCCATGTAATTGTTTTTTCGGTAATATAATGTAACTTATGTAATGTACATAGTAAATATTTCATTATTTTTACGTAAGAATGTAATTTTAATTTAAAAATCTATTTCGTGCTATTCCTTGAGTTTTCAACGTGGTATACTGCGGTATCTATAATTGTATCTTGTTCTCGATAACTATAACCTATATACAATTTTCTTCATTTTATTATTGCAATTGATTGATAATTATCCGTATTCCTTTCATGGTTAATTTAACCTGATCTAGCGGGTAGGCAGGTAACTAAGAGAATAAATACGCACGGAGAACCGAAAAGGTCATTGAACTGCTGTTAGTTTATAATTTTTTAAGTAAAGATATTACAAAATTATAATTCATTGTAATTTTACATTAAAATCGTAATGCAGTGTTATTAACAAAAAAAAAAAAAAATGCAATACAAATTCTTATCTAAGCAGTATAAAACGCACTGTCTTGCACGAGTGAAGCCAAACGAGTAACCTATACCAACCCGGTCTCTTTTTACTATAGCTAATATTATGTTTTTAATACAATTTTTTACTTTTTGTTAAAGAGATATTATATTATTTTATACAAAAACAGTATTGGCATACAATTTAGTGAATAATAAAATTATAAAAGTGTGCTTTATGTGAAAATGTATTCTTTTGTATTTTTATTTGGTTTTTGTTTGTTAAATAATAACAATAATACCAAGAAGTGTACTTTTATTACAAAATATTTTTGTTGTATCAATAACATTTGTTCACTTCGTAAAAATGTATAATCGAATTAAAAAGTATCGAATACCAAAATATTGTGAAAGCGTGTACCTATCTATTATAATTCACAATATAATGAGGTTTCTTTAGTTCAAAACAAATCTTTGAATTCAATAATGTCAAGTACATACCAAATATTTATTCTATATATATTATTATATGGTTTAATATTTGTTTCAAATAATTTTGTACTTTTTCGTTACTAAAATAAGTTATTTTCTTAAGTATGTGATGTTCGATGTAAAAATTGCATTTATCTCATGCTTTGTTCATGTTGGTATTTAAAGCCTACCCACTTGAAGACTCTTGGAGGTAGGTACACAGGTACAAGACATCTTATTTTAAAGATCGCCCAAATATTGCACCATTTGTACTTTCTCCACATACTTCCACCAGAAAACTCTATATTGACTCGTGTATTTCTTCGATTTGTTACAAAATAGTGATCATATCATTATATTTGCTTCGTTGTTTGTGTACGAATTGTTTCTTTTGAAAAATACATACACATACAGATACAATTCGAGAAAAACGACTTATTTTGCCGTGACAAATTTTTGTTTTATTCTTGTTGTATACCTGTATAATAATAATAACAGTACGCCAAACGTAATATATTTTTTATCACTATAGACATATACTTTTATAATAATATACGCGGCACTGAGGCAGTGTACATATATTATTATACAACATATTTTATTATTGTTGGTTGTAGAAAATTTAAAAAAATAATAATTATTGTTATATCAGAGTTTTTTTATTATATTCCAGTACTATTGTCCAGTGTTTAATTACGAAATATCTATGTGCCTGACCTCCGGACGTATATTTTCTGGAACTCAGACAAACTATACATCTAATCTTAATTCTTAACGCAAATATTGCACTAGACGTTTTGTCACGCCGTTAAACAAGTGCGCGTATAAATATTATCGATTTCATGCTAGATTATTGATGGCTTACGTTGGTCTACTTGTCAAGGTCATGTTATTGTATTATGATAATTATTGCTTTAAATACAAAACCACAAATAACCATTTTTAACTTCCGAACCGTTTCATGTTGAAAAACCTATTTATGATTAAATATCCAATCTAATATGATATAATATGAATATTGTGTTACAGTAATAAAATTGAAGCTAAAATATTGAGACTAACGTATCTCGCCTACAGCAAACTACATATGTTAATTCTTATTAAATTATTATTAAAAAAAATCGAAAGAATTGCTTTAGCGAATTAATAAAAAAAAAAATTACGATAATAAGCTCAGTGCCATGCCCGTATTACAATCGTTAAACTAAGATTAAACCACCGAATTCGGCAGGTAAAACAGTGGGTTCAGCGTAACCGAGGTTTAAACAATGATTGTAAAACGGGCCCTCAGACCTTCCCAATTTCCCATTCACCACTCAGAACTACAATAATTAATTATAATAACTTCACTGATACAGTGTTACTAAAATTTTATATTTTTCATATATTGTATAGATTATATATAATTTATTGTTACAATATGATAGAAGTAATATTGAATTGAAATGTCAAGGTAAAAATTCCAACTTAATAAATTGTTATGGATACATCACCTATATACACAAATTTAGAATCATAAGGATGATAATGTTTATTTAAATATGTTGAGTCTTATCTAAGTTATTAATTATTTCATAAGGTACGTCTTATAACGTCAAATGTAAATAATTAGCAGGAGATAAATTTCGATAATTCTTCGAAGAATGACCAGAACAATTGGACGCCAGGGAATTGGGCCACAATAAAGAAACTTTTTTAAAAAAGCCAAAAAAAGTATAAGGTAATAATTACCACTAATTGGGCCACTAATATTATACATACATAACAGATATACACGGTGATTGAGCCACTATTTTAAATGATTTTTATTATTGAATATTGTAAGCAGGATAAGGTCAAGCAGAAGTTTATATTAAAAATAGAAGCATAGAAACATTAAAAGCCAGGTTACGAATTTTAATTTGAAAGAATGTATTCTTGATAAAATTAAAAAATACGAAGAAGGGAAAAAATCAGATTTGAATTTGTGAAATCTGTATTATATTATATAAAAAAATAATTGTAAATTAAGTAATTGAAAAAAAATATTAATAATTATTTAGGTATTGTAATAAATAAATGATATATATATCCATATATTTTTGTGCTATACATACATTTGTGGCCTCATATCCAGGTACCCTTAAAACTATATATTATTTAATTTGTGGCCCAATACCCGGGTAATATAATATTATAATGTAATCAAATATTTTATACGAAGTAGTGAGGTAGATAAAATGTGGACCAATTAGGTACCTACTAGCCACCAGATAAATCGTATATTCATAATAACCATATTCAGAGATAGGTAATAATATTATTATAATATAAAAGTAATATTGTAATATTTAAAAAATCTATAATGCTATTATTTTTATTTGGTTATCATACTGAACTATATAATTATTATATTTTAACCATATTATCAACTCAAAATTTGAGTCTCAAATCAAACATAAATTTATAGGTATCTAATTCATTTACACTAAAAATATATGTAATATTCTAAATTCTAATGTACAACCAAACAAATAATGGCGGTGTCCAAATATGGGAATCTCCACATAAACTTATAAGTTATAAAAAAAATGTATATGTATATCAAACACGTCCTGATCTCCACTGTGTCAACAATACCGCACCTTCCTACTTACAAGTTAAATGGAAATTACAAAGGTATGGGTACAATGTGCTTATTCTGGGTGATTTGTTTAACTGGATACACTATAATTACACTAATAAAATAATTATTATCCTAATCAATATTTGTAATTTTAAAGAAAAAAATTATACAATTTAGTGAATTTTAGATTTATTTTTTTTTTTAATGACAATCAATTTTTTTGATTTTAAGCTGGAAGCTGAATATTTATTATTTCATTTGATATATTTTATATATATATAATGATTGTTGAATAAATAGTATTTTCTAAATAAATATTTAAAGTTTAGATGTCAGGATTAATTTTTTTTAGGACACTCCTCTTACTCCACTTTTATTTATAGATATTTATATAAAATAATCATGAAAGTAAATCTACACCAAAATACACCCCCTCCCTATAAAATATGACTAAAAAATTAGTGTATATAGCCAGTTAAGTGGATCATGCACTCATGCACTTAAATGTATTACCTAATAGTTGGTACTTGGTATATATATATTTGTTATAATCTAAGCTTAGGAACTTATAACTCTAAAAGAACACGCAAACATGCACTAAAAACATACCAAACATGTCTTAAAATAAAATAAAATGTCAGTTGAAATTTGTATTTTAAAAATATTATAATTATTAATTTTTTTCTCTTTGTATAATTATATTGTTTCCATATCAATGCATCTTTTAAAATCGATCTTTTAATAAAAATAAAATCATAAGTGAATAGTGATAGTCATTGGTAGCGAGAGGCGAAAAGCGTACCTAATATAATGTGGAAGTTACACAATGTTGGTAAGATATAGGCATTTAAATTTTTATAACATTTTTTTTTGCAGAATATAGATAGAGAAAAAGCTATAAATAGTACGTAAATATGCTCGAATAAGCAGAAACCGTGATCCCTAAGCCTAATTATAACCGTTCTGAGACTATTTTGTTTTCGGCACCCCACCGTCGAACAACCGTTCACGCTGCGGTTGCAGTGCTACGTCGTTGTAGGGCACGACGGGATCGAGCGTGTAGTAAACGTTGTTGACGGTTGGTGGCGAAGCGATGGCGGAAACCGATGACATTCCGTCCAGCGTGTCACCGCCGCTGATACCCGACGCCGGAGAAGGGTAGTTGTGGTCAACCTGGAACACTTGTGCAGTGGTGGCCGAATGTGGTTGTGGGACCGCGATCGGAGCCATGCCGTCGAAATCTGCTACGTTTTCCTGTACTTGATAACCACCCGTGCTGTGGTGTCCGTAAACGGGGTAACTGAATTTGTGATCGTGCAGTAGTTGTGGAAATCCATGATCATCGAGCTCACGATAAGCGGCATTTGGGCCGGCGGAATCCGCATCGGCTGCACTGTGGCCGTATTGACCACGTGTGGAGGGACCAAACTGTGCGACATTCCTGTGTAGATTGTCAATATGCTGGTACGCTCCCGGAGGTTCAGTCGGTCGATAGTGTTGGTTTTGTACACGGACACCTGAACCAGACGTGTCATGCGTGCGCCACGCACCTCCAATATTTCCGTGACCAACACCGCCGAAGTGCTTGTTAAACCTGTGACCGCCAAAGTGCTCAAAATTGTGACGGCCTAAGTGCCCGCCGTTCTTGTGATCTCCGACGTTCTCGTGCTTGTGGTCGCCAAAGTGCGCATGTCTGTGGTCCCCGAGGTGCATGGGCTTATGGTCGCTAAAGTGCACGCCACCGTGCTCATAACCACCCGGCACGCGCACCACGTTGCCAACGTGACCATGAATCACTTCGACAGAGTGGCCGTGCTTGTGACCATCACCTATGTGTTTAACACCTTCATCAGTCTGCTTGCCATACCATACATCATTGACGTGGTGTTCATGGATAGGGTAACGTGGGCCGTGGACTTGGCGTTGGAGTTGTTGTAAAGCTGCTCCGTTTGCATGGGATCGGTGCGGTCCGTAGTCTGCGGCGTCACCGTAGTGTTTGTGCCGGGTGCCTTCAACGCGGGCACCGTGTGTGGTTGACCCTTTCGAGGGATCTGCGTCACGCAAATGGCCAGGATCTCCACCATAACCACGACCGCGTTGGTCAACGGGTGTCGTTTTGTGACCGCGTTCGCGGTATCTGTATGTCGTTACCGTCTGGTTCCCGTTACCATGTGTCCTGTGAGGCACATCGGGCATGGTGGGCTCCTCGTGGTAGCTGACTTGACCTGCAGACGGCGTCGAGACGATGTCCGCGTGAACGGGTTTTTCGATGATCTTGTAAATCATTTTTGTGTGGTGTATTTTTTTTATGTGCACCGGAACTGTTATTATCACCCGTTCGTTTCTGAAAGTAAAATGATATATTACAAATGGTTGTATACGTATTTCATTATGATTTGTCGATTTTTATGTGTACCTACTATATAATATTATAATATCTAGCAAATTAAAACTATTACAATTTGAAAAACGATAGCTACTGCTGTAATCAGATATGTAATCGAACGAGCTTGCAGGTATGGCTTGGCAACGTAATAACGTAAATTGCAAACAAATTAAAAGTGGGGCACTGATGTTGGGTATTTGCCATCTCACTATTAGGTTCAATTGATTTCGGCTGATGTTTAATTTCAAAGAAAACTTAATTAACAGTTTAGGTGGGCTTACATTATATGTTCTATATTTAAGTTTAATAACAGTTAATACTTAATAGCCTTCAGAGTTTAAAATGATCTGGGCGGGGTGCTGGGTGTCGAGCCTATTTGTTTTTCAATTTTAGTGTACCCAAATCAATGTTAACATCAGGTTGTAAGAGCTACATAATGAGCTACTACAAAATATAAAAACTGTTTACAGTTATTGATTACAAATATATAATAACCTGGCGTAAGAAATATTTTGTTAGGTAATAATAATAATAGTATTTGTTTATTTTGGAATTAATAAAATATGAGCATATAAGAAAAACAATTACCTACAATCAAGCCTATCGTGGTTTCACATCACCTATAAGCATTTGCTTGTAATGGTAATGTGTCTGTTTACAAAAATAAAATGTAAATTAAATATAATATTTAGAATAGTCAAAATTATAATTAGATGTAAACGATAAAATAATTATTTTTTAGTGATAGACTTTTGGACATGTAAAAACAGGCGTTGGTCACCATTTTCATTATTTTGTAAATCATTGGAAAATTTTAAAAATAAATTTTCAATAGATAACATTGTTATCATTGATTAATTTTAATATAGATTATAGGTATAAAATACTTATGATTTTAGATTCTGAGTGGAACGATGAATGTATTGATTTTACAATGATGTGTGTTTTTTTATTTTTTTATTTATTTTTTTTTGTGTCTGTCATAATCTTTTAGGACAGTAAAAGTGCTTCGATTTTTTTCAACAGTATCTTTTCTGAAAGGAAAGTGAATATAGTTGGTACTTTGGGGGGGTCAAAAGTAAAATTTTTCCAGTAGTTTTCAAAAGTACCAAAAAATAAAAGAAAAATTAAGGAAAAACGGGAATTTATACGTAAAATCTGTTTTTGAGAAAATTGATTTTGGTTTTTGGTGTAACTTTAAAACAAATAACCGTAGATACATGACATTTTCACTGGTTGTTTATATTTCCATTTTCTATACATGATAAAATTTTCAAAATATTTTGATTTGTTTTGAACTATTTAGGGACATTTTTAGTTTCTAATTTTATTAGTTTTTTTTTCTACGAATGTCAATAAAACTTTATTTGTTGAGTAAAAATACTTGACAATTTAATACAAGGCTTCTACTATATTGTTACAATGACATTTGAAAAATATTAAAAATCCTTAGTCACAGTTTTTTTTTATTAGCATTTAAAGTTCAAAAATTGACAAAATATGTGAAAATCACGAAAATTAGCAAATTATTTTGAGTTAAGAATTCAAAAAAATTTTTCTTTTTAAATCTAAGATTTGAAAATGTATTACAAGATTCCACATAATATTGTCTACCTTTATCAAAAAAATAAATGTCTACAAGAAAGTCAAATTAAATTTTTATGAGCGTTTGAAGTTCATATTTTTACAACATTTGATATTCGCTCGATTTCTCATGTGCGATTTTCTTATTTTATTGTAATTAAAAAACGAATGATTGTAGATACTTAAAAATTTCACTAAATGTTTATATTAGCATTTTCTATATACGATAAAATTTTGAACATAATTTGACTCTTTTTGAGCTGTTTACGGACATGGTCAGTTTTCAGTTTTTTTAGTTTTTTTTCTATAAATATCAATAAAGTTTTATCTGTTGGGCCAAAAAGTGTAAAAATTTAATACAAGGCTCCTGATATATTGTTACAATAGTAGTTGAAAAATATCAAAAATACATAGGCACAATTTTTATAAGCATTTAAAGTACGAATTTTGACAAAATTTATCAAATTAAAATTGAATAATTATTTTGTAGTTAAAAATGTATAATATGTTCAACTTTTATATCTAAGGATTCAAAATTTAAAACAAGATTCTACGTAAGTAGTTAATTCTGTTACAAAAAAACCTAAAAAAAATCATAACGCGATGTATAACGCGTTATGAGTACCTAATGGATATTGTGATATGATTAATTTGGAATTTATTATAGGTCCCTATTATAGTTCATTTTTTTTTTAATATCATAGATACTATGTCTTATACCTAGACTGATTTACCGTTTCTGCTCAGAATCGTTTTTCTTATATCAATGATATTATATCATTGAATTCAAAATTAATACCATCCATTATACAGTGACCCACTTGTAACCTACAAGCGACATCCACTTGCCCACCTTTTTTTAAAAGTTTTTTTACCAAAAAAAAAAACTTTACATATAAGCACACATTTGATACATCCATTATAAAATGAATCCTAACTTAACTTTACAAAACATTTTTGTCTACTTTTTATTTATAAAATAATAAATCATAATTACATTTCTTATGAATATTATTATATCCCTACAATAAGTTGATTAAAAGTTAGGGACTAGGGTGGTCGGTTAAACGAATGCTTACCTATGTTTTGTAAAATGTGTATATAAATGTACGTCTTTACATGATACATGTATTAGTATTTATAGTAGTATAGTTTTAAAGAAGCGATACTATTGTATTACAATTTAAAATGTAAGACACCTACCCATAAACGATTTTGAATTCCACCATACAATCGATGATCAATATCCACCATATCAAAACAAACATCTACAAATAAACAAAACAATAAAATCAAAGCACAGCACGTAAATGAAAGACAAAGTTTACTTGGTATATTAATGTTTAAGTTGGACAGTCCTTGTACTGCAGTAATTTTACAAAACACATTTATTAGCATCACTACCGCCCTATTACTGAAACAGTAAAACGTTTATCATGAGTATCGTAGGCGTGTAACATCACTGTTATAGATTGCCGTTAACGATGTAGTGACCAGCCAATATGGGTTTTCTTTGAACATTTTCCCAGCCGTCCGGAAATGTGAAATTTCTCTTTCTTGTGTGCTTTAAAACACAATAAGTCACCGTTTACTGTTATTCAATTGTTTTATTGTTGTGTTTAATATTATATTTGTGGACCGACTCATCCGTAATTCGCAAGCTGTGACGAAATCGAAATATTTCATGAAATCGTTCTCAAAAAATTAACCGCTTTTTTTACAACACGCCTTCTCAGAACTCGAGAATCAAAAAAAAAAACACTTTAGATAAGTATAATGATATAACTCTAATGATGCTAACGAAATCGGACGTCGCGGTTGTTTGTTTGGTTGTTTGCATGTGTTCTCCCGCATGACGTTGCAAGCCGGTCTTTAATTTATTATTATTATAAACATCCTCTTACGTTTATACCTGCGCAAAATCGAATTATTATTGTTATTGAAGTTTTTTATTTGTGATGGGAGGGGGGTGGTGGTGAGGGGCAAACTTAAAACCTCACATTGTTGCCATTATATGACCTACCGGTACGTTTGAAGATATTGTTTCGGGAAATTATTGACAAGACGTATCCATCGGGATTATTTGTTTTGCAATATTATGTCGGCGGTTACAGCATCAAATTGGCCATTTTTTACTATTATTATTATTTTTTTTTATCTTTAAACAATAACAGTCGGACAGGGTTTAACGTCAAAATTGTATCAGAGGTATGTAACAGTGACAACAATCTCGGCTGCGACGGCAGTTACGTTCAACGGACCATACCCCCATCTAGAGGCCGTTGTGCAATCATCGTCGTCGGGACCCGATTGACGCCTCTCGGGTGAAAGTAAAGGTAATTTGCTTCTCAGTTTTTCTTTTTGGATTTTCCGGTATTCATGTCAAGGTTAGTGGCTGGACATTGTAAATATATATATATATATATATTTATTATATATACCTACATACATTATATAGAACATTAATATACATCATAGGTACACGTAGGTATACCTACAATATAATATAATATATTAAATAAATAAAATTGTAGCTGACACCAAAACGGAACGATAGACGTGTCAGACGAAACATTTTTTATTATTGTTGTGAAATGTGATGCGATAATGTATGTCTTATTTGTTAGAATAAAAACAAAATTATTAAAGGAAAAAAAATCTTGACATCTACGACGTCATGGAAAATGTCCAAAGATAACAGCAGTCTTTCGCCTAATCAGTGGCGTTTTGATTCCAAGGATTTTCAAGAGGAGATATTTTGTACCTGGACGTTGGGTAGAATTGTAATTTCATATATAGAAATGAGAAAGTCTCAAAGTATTTTGTAAGTATTTAAAACGTTGTAATTTTATTAATATCAATTTATGTATTATTGTTATAATGTGCTTATAATATTGTACATAGGTACCTACCTCAATTTGCATAGTTCATTTTAAAAATATGATATATTTTACTTCAAACAAACAATACAATTAAGTGGTTTTCTTCTAAAATGGCCTAAATGGGTATGGTTTTTAGTTTATATGTGTAATTAATCTCCAAATCTGTAAGTATAATACATTATCAATTTTACATAATATTTGGAAAGAATGAAAGCATTTTCGAATTTCATTCAACTTTTGGTAAGATTAACATATTTAGGTACAGTGAAAATATTATATTATGGACATTTATTTATGTTAAATAAGAAAACAAAATTACTTTTGTAAAGTTTAAATGTATGTTATAAGATGTAGCCATGGCATGTATAATTAATTGTATTAAGTATACATACATATAAAAAGTAGAATAAATAGTATAATTTCATAATTTGTTATAGAAAAAAAATACATTTACACGGGAAAATATACCAAAAATGAATTTTAAAACTCATAATATTATTTATGCAATTTCAAGCTTCAATAAATTTATTGAATATTATTGTTTGATTTTTAATTCAATAGTTGTTACAGTAAAATCTAATAGACGTACATTAATATTATATTATGTTTAAAATAACTATTTAAATTTTAATATTTTATTTAATGAAACCTCACAAACTAAACACCAAAATGTATTACTGCACTGATACATTATTTAAGTAGGTATGTAGGTAACATACAATTACGAAAAAATTATTTGGAAATTATTAGATTATTAATACAGTTTAAACATGGTTAAAATGTAATACAATTATAAAACGAGTAGGTACCTATATTATTACATTTAAAATGTTGAATAATCATAAAAAGGTATTGATAGTATGTTCTTAGGTCTATAGATTTTTCAAATCATTGTCTATTACCATGGTCATAGTTTGGGCATATCAAACAGATATTACATAATATTATGAAACAAATCTTTCATCAATAAAAACTATTAATACACTTTACTGCTTTAATGTATATGGTTTTATTTTATTTATTAAAATATTCAATTATTAAAATGTTTTTTTTATTAACTCAATGATGATTTAATTTAAAATTTTTTTTTTTTAGAAGACCATGTTCATCTGTGTTATATGGATAAAATTATAGGCAAATTGATTGGACTATTCTTGACTCTATTTGGTTATTTTGGTGACTATGTAACAACTAACAAGTAAATTAAAATTAATGTGTGTAAATCTAATCACCAATAGGTCCAATCGCTCAAATAATGGATTGTTTTTAATTGGAGCATATGGCAATTTATACACTTTCACAAGCATCAGTAGGTATATTTAAAGATAAACCATGGTCATATTTTTGTAAGTCACTTACAACGACATTAAAATATGATGCGCTGAGCTGAAACTGTAGAACTTCGGTATCGGATTAAAATACTGGAAAAGGATTTTATATCAGTATATCAATAACAGTTAAATATGTTTTAACATTTGTCTGAAGCTAATTTAAATATTTGTTTTTTAATAGAAGTGTCAATGGACGTAAAAATCATATTTTTTAAAAGATGTTTATCATTTCATAGACAGTTTTTTAAATATTAAAAATGACATCTGTTGAAATTAGTTATTACTAAAAACACAGGTAGTTAATGACGTGAAATACATTTTCAATATTAAAACCGGTCAGCCTCGCAGTCCTACGGTGTGGTATGTGGTTGAAATACTACTTTTTTGTTTTTACTTTAGGTCCCTCTTTAATATATTTTGATTTAATTCAAAATTATAACAATTTCGGAATTCTATATTCATAAATATAAAATAAACAATAATGAATATACTTAATTATAATTGATTACGTACAATAATTACGTATTAATTGAGTGGTGTACCAAATAATTATACGTATATAGTTGTTATTTATTATACCTAGTCAAATGTAATTTACTCCATCGGATACAGTATACAGAGCCTATACTATAGGCAACTAAAGCTACGCACGTACATATTTAATTATCAAAATAGTAAAATAAACTAATTTAAAACTTAGTCTTACGCCCTAAACTGACTCAAACAGGGCCACCCGCAGGACAATTGGAGCTAAACTGCTAGCATTATTACACCTCAAAATCAGTAACTTTAAGGCAGTTTAAGCAGCAGGAATTCAACAAAACCATTATTATGATTATTAAATATGACCATTTTTTAAAATACTTATAAATGTTGATGGATTAATATTAATTACTACAATTTTAAAATTACCATAGCCCCTATATCTTTCAAGCCCATTATAATGAAACCTGGTATTTACTCAATTTAGTACACCAAGTTAAATAACTCAAAAACTACTCGTTCGAATACCTACATCAAAATGTTCAGATATATTATATTATGCTAAATAATTTACAGTAGAAATAGGGGATGGGTTCTCATTCAAAAAACAAAATTTTGTAACTCTACAGGACACTCCTTGAAGGTGGTACAAAAATTTTTAAAAATTGAAAATATGGACTGTACAATTATTTAAGAATTCTAAAAATTCTAAGAAATAGATTATGAATAATTGCATTATAGGTGAAAAAGAGAATGTTGGTAAATCACCATGTTTAATAAACTCCTAAAAAAATTGAAAATGTTTATACAATGTACCTACATGGCTACATTTAATTATCTATATATATATATATAAGAACCTTACTTGATTTTGGAGACGAAGGAAACCGGTTTGTTTGTTTATTTATTATTGTTATTATTATTATTATTCTTAATATTATTATTATTAATTATTTATTTATTTGCTTGCACTTGCATTTTACCATTTGAAACATATATTATTTATTGAACAAATACTTTATTGTTACATTTTTTTCTACCTTATCTCTACTCGTATTCTATAATAAAAATAATACAATTTAACATTCAAGTGGCTGAATTCAAAATGTAGGATATACAATTTTCAGAAATTAGCAATAACAATAACTACAATATGTAATTATATTATATTATTTGTATAGCCAAAAAATAGTCATATGTTTTTAAATTAAATTATAAAAAAATAATTTCTTCCGGTGGAAGGTCGGGCAGCTAGTAGATTATAAAAGTGATAAGTTAATAAAGAGGTATATGTAAATAATGCGTATAATAGAATAATAAAAAAAGACGATATAAATCGTTTAATATTTAAACAAATAGAATAATATCATATAATTCATATAATGTGGTATTGTGGTTCATAATTTATTAAATAATGTCTTCTAACAAAAGGTTAACAAATGTATCATTGTTATTCAATAAGCCGATAACAATATGCATGATTTTAGTAATCTGAATTATGAACCAAAAATAATATAGGTATCATAAACCATAATTACTATTACAAGGGTATTCAACAAAATAAGGTGAATATTAAAACAAATTTTATTTAAAATGATATAGTATTATTTAGTGAACGCATGCAATAAGTTTAACTTTGATTTTTGTTTCATTTATACATATAATATATATATATTTATTATATTTAACTTATAAAAATGAAATGCGTTTATTTAATTTATACTTATTTGAGTACGTTGTTTATACTTACGTTGCAAAGCGAAGTAAGTAATAATAATTTATAGTTTTAATTATATCAAATTGATTTAAAACCAATAATCATAATTGATCCAAAATAAATTGTCAACAGGACCCGGTTACAATCTTTCAACCATTGAAACGTGAAACCCATTTCACCAAGTTTAATTTTCAGTTTAAAAACAAATCTAGCGGAACACTTTACGAGTGTTCATACAAACAAATTGCTTCGAAGCAAATGTTATTTTTCCATGTATTAGTACATGAAAAACTTATTCAAATTCATGTAAGTATTAATCACGGACCACGGTTATTACTTATAGAAATTTGTTATATATTTTTTCTTATAATTATTATCTATACGAGCAGCATGGACGTAACCAGGATTTTATAGTTATAGGGGCTTGAGTCATAGGAAACCAGAGTTCAAAATAACCGTGAGGTGCAAAGCCTCTCACCCCCTTTTGGGGTAATATGATAACAATCGTTTGAAATATTATATTTAAGATACAGACATCTTAAATGTACTGTAAATATATTTTGGAATTCTAAATGATAATAAATGAATAAATGCTGAAGATAATAACTTTTAACTTTTAAATTGTATTGTTAATAGTTAGTACAATAATACTTAATACTTTTATATAATTATATCTAATAGGAAATAAGTAATCATTATGAGTTTTTTTTAATAAATGAAGAAATGCGGAAGATAATAATTATTAACTTTTAAATTGTATTGTTAATAGTTAATACAATAATACTTAATACGCTTATATAATTATATCTAACTAGCCGACCCGTCACAGCTTCGCCCGTGATTGGTTGTTTATTTTGCCTCCAGACGTTTATATGTATAATTTTTTATTCAAATTTTATCGTTTAATGTGATCGGAAAGTAAACATAAAAAATGGTTAATGAAAACGTATTGAAATGTTTCTAGCGGTAATAATGATAAATATATTTTTATCAAAAATAGCTGATCCCGTGCACTTCGTTGCCCGTTAAATGTAGGTACCAAATCTATAAGACTCAAACTTTGTTAAATTCGTTATTTAATAATCGATGTATGGTGTTCAAAACTTATCTTAACTTTTCCGTGGCCCAGAATAAAAATTCTGGTTCGCAGCAGTATATTATCAGGTAGGCAATCTACCTGCGGCAGATCGTGGACCCCGTGCTGTTTGTACATAAGTGTATGATTTAACTCTAAAGTATCAAAGTTATACAAAGTTTATCATTTTTACTTAATTCCACCTACGGTGGATTAGTATGATCCATCAATACAAAATCCTAACCTAACCTAACCGTACTAAAATCCAATGAATAAAAAAAACCAAATTTAGTCCTTATTAAATTAATCTATCTTCTTTCTAGAGGTCTAATCTACACACAAACATTCATACCAAGCTGAACCCGTGCTAGCTTGTACCTGATCTGCCCAAATAAACAATGGAAACCAATAATAAATAAATATTAATTTCTACTGTAGACTGTAACCAATGGCAACTATTTAAAAAATAAATAAAAATAAAATTTCCAATTTCCATCGTGAATCTCGAGATCCCTATTTGAGCACCTCTTTAAAATACGAATTTCGAAAAATCCTTTTTTTATTGCGCCTATACATAGTAATAAGTATATTTACTGAAAATTTCATATCCATAGCTTTAGCAGTTCCGGCTAGGCGATGATGAATCACCCAGGACAAGTCTTTTTATATATTCAGATAGGAAATAAGTAATCATTATGAGTTTCACTTTCAATAATATGCGCATGTAATTTTTGTTTATAGGCAACATTTAGTGTTTTTAAATGCCATGAATTTTATGTAGATTGTGTAAATGTTATATCTTATGAAATTTGTGATCTGTGCTCAAAACTACAATTGCTAACGCATTTTATGAAGTTTAAAAATTCTAAGGAAACCTTAACCGCATGTCCAATAGTGGTAAGTACAGCTGGAAAACTATTTGGTAAATACGTTCCTATTATTTCTGATCGTAGCTCAGTTGATAATTTATCTCATACGATTTTTTTAAAATGTTTAGTGGTTGGACATGAAAGTTTTATCACGGTATTTGATATATTTTATAACACATTAACACTTCTGAAATTTGAATATTGCGTATTGACCATGTTATATATTTATATTCATTTCATTCGTTCTAGTTATACCTCAAATTAACCGGTAAATTATGTTCGTTAGGACTGCAAGAAGCTTATTGCTACTTAATGAGAGGGGGATATGGCAATAAGATTTCAGATTTAAATATGGGATTTTGTAATAAAATATAATATTTATGATATAAAATTTAAAACAAAATTAATTTGGCTTATATATAATAACCTCACAGTAGATACCATAAAAATTATTTTAAAACAAAAAAATTAAATTGACATTTTTAGATATATCGATTATAACTGTTATTGTGCATGTATTTTAGGGTGAATACAACTACAAGAACATGACGATTGAGGCCGATACGTTTGGGTCTATATTTGGTATTCCGACCGAAAATTGGTTCGAATATTATTGGAAAATCAATGTTTTAATATTCGATTCACAGAAAAAAGAATTTGGTAGTTCGAATATCGACCTTCACTTTATACAATATAGAAGCCGAAATCGAAAAAACCAGAAAAATAAAATATAACATATAATATGACAGCTGTTATATGTTTTCACTAAATACGTATTTATAGTATCACTAAATATTATATCTTAACCACGTTTTAATTTTTGTCAATTATTTTATTGTGTTTTTATAATGTTTTATTTTTTAATAATAAGTAGGTAATAAGGTAAATAACTGTAAATGATATTTTTTCTTTTTTATATAAATATTTCAACTTATTTATTATCATTAGCTACTCCTATTAAAATTTCAATTATATGAATACTGCCTCAATGTTACAAATCACGATGTTGATGTTGATCCATATTTTTGAACACTCTTATTATTTAAAATTGATATCTTTGAATCTCTAATACTTTTAATATTATTATCCATTACTTACACAAGAAATTAGAAATTTCTTATGAAACGATAACGTATCGAATTAACTAAAAATATTAGTATAGGTACTGCACTACTGCTGTTAAATTAAGTGGTGTATCTGCAGTGCCCTCTGTACTAATACGCTATACATATAAAAAGTGGGAACCGATGTACTGTCCATTAGGTGTCTACAGGGGTCGCTGTAAAGGTGTTTTAAATTTGAATTCAATGATATAAAATTTATGTCTATACGAAAACCAATTCTGAGATGAGCTCAATTCAATTTTATAATATTAGGAACTAACACTATCAAATATTTGGTATATTTTATGATATCATTGTGAATAAAGAAATTTATTCTACTATTAGGAATAGTACTACAGTAGGTAGAATTAAAGTCTGCCAAAAAAAATGTATTTGTAAGAGTAATTTCCAGTAGGTAATATAGGTACATATTTTGTCAAAATCCTCACTTCAGACGCTCAACAAAAAATATTTCGGATTTACTCTTAACTTTTCTTTTAATTTCCACCATCAAAAACTTAAATCAAAATTTCAAACGTTTTGACCGAGCAAACATTTTCTATGTAATATAATAATAATTAAAAAAAAAACCAATAAAATTAAAAATTGTATGGTGAATAGAAAATGGTAATAAACATTCGGTGAACATATCATTTATCTAAGGTTATTTTTTTTTTTGATTTACACCAAAGAACAACATTGATTTTTTCAACAACTGATTTTGCGTAAAAATGTACTTTTTTCCTAAATTTTTTTTTTGTTTGCACAACGCCTTTGAAAACTACAGTGAATTCACTTTTGCCCCCCCCTCCCCTGACTATAGATTTTTAATATTTTTCAAGTGTCATTGTAACAATATATTAAGAGACTTGTATTACATTTTCAAGCTTTTTTTACCCAACACATACATTTTTATTGTAATTCATAGAAAAAAGTACTGGAAAAAATTGGAAACTGAAATTGTCCGTAAACAGTTCAAAACAAGTCAATATTTTTTGAAAAATTTATCGTGTATAAAAAAAGCTAATATATACAACCAGTGAAAAATGCATGAATCTACGGTAATTTGTTTTAGAGTTATATTAAAAACCTCTTTTGCGTAAAAATTCCCGTTTTTCCTTAATATTACTTTTTTCTGCGCTTCTGAAAACTATTAGGAATTTTTTGACCCCCAAAGTACCAACTATATTCACTTTTCTATCAGAAAAGATACGGTTGAAGAAAATCTAAGCATTTTTACATTTTACTTCCATCTTATTTGTAAACATTTGTAATTTTGGGTGGTAAGAATATCACAATTTAAAACAACACCTTTTGGTAAATTAAAAGTAGTGTGTGGAATTTGTCTGTTTAATTAGCGGATAAAGTGTGTGATTTTTGTCAATTGACCTTTATGGAGACGAAATAATAAGTGAACGGTTTTTGGATGCAATCAAAAAAATTCTCTAAAAGAAAACTCTTATATTATTATAGCATTAAAAAAATTGCCATAATTCATATTATTAGTTATTAATCTGATATTATAATGTTATCATTGTTTAGAATCAATCCACTGTAATACTTAAAACAGTTGTATGATATTTTATAACACAAATATATAAGTTATTTGATTAAATTAGAAAAAAACTATAACTATTAAATACTATTATTATTACCATAAGTTTAATGGATTATATAGACCCTTAAATCATAAATATATGCATTATTGGATGTATAACGTTTTTAAATAGGTTATATATTATATTATATGTAAACATAAATTATGTATTGTACCTATCCAATTAGTACCTATCCATACAGGCATACAGCTATACCATCAAATAAGATACATTTTCATCTCATATCTAATCAAATATAAATTTATTATTAATTACTAAATATACATTAGGCAGTACTTATTAGTAGTAATACATAGTTTATATGTATATAGTTTTATAAAGAAGTTAAGTATGGGTAAGAACACTATACCTACACAAGTTTCAATACTTAATAATATTTTAACTAAACATTTCTCAAAAGACATTCAATTTGTTTTAAGGAGTAACAGTAAAATTAGGATCGCTTTCTAACATGTTTATATTGACATATTTGTAACCTCTCAAATAGTTTACTCACCACTATGTGATATATTGACACACGTTTATCACGCTTTGTAATGTTCACTTGCAAAAAAAAAATGTTCATATATAAATTTTAATAATAAATTTTGCGCCCTAATCACGTGCTTTGGTGGCCTATGGGTAAATCCGCCCCTGAGTAGGTTACAAGTGGGTCACTGTATAATGGATGGTATCAAATTTGAATTCAATGATATAATATCATTGCATAAGAAAAACGATTCTGAGCGGAGACGGTATATCAGTTTAGGTATAAGACATATTATATACTTATCTATGGTATCAAAAAAAAATTGACCTACAATAGACGGTAGGTACCTATAATAAATTCTAAACTAATCATATTTAAATATCCATTAGGTACTCATAACGCGTTATACATCAACAACAAACCGTGATACTATCATAAATATATAATAATATACTTTGGAAGTTTCAAGTATCCATGAATAATATTATACAATCACAACAAAATAACTAAAATAGTTATTCTAGGTTTTTTAATATGTAATCTCGTCCAAGTTTGAACCTATGTATATTTAATATTTTTCAACTGCTATTGTAACAATATATCAGGAGACTTGTATTAAATTTTCAAGTATTTTTACCCAACAAATAAAGTTTTATTGATATTTATAGAAAAAAAAACTAAAAAAATTTAAAACTGGGAAAGTCCGTAAACAGCTCAAAAAGAGTCAAAATTGTATGGTGTATAGAAAATGAAAATATAAACAACCGGTAAAAACTTTATGTATCTACGGTCATTTGGTTTAAAGTTATACCAAAAACCAAAGTCGATTTTGTGAAAAGTCGATTTTGCGTAAAAAATCCCGTTTTTTCTTAATTTTTCTTTTGTTTTTCTTGGCGTTTTTGAAAATTATTGGAAATTTTAAATTTTGACCTCTTCAATGCACCAACTATATTCACTTTCCAATCACATACTGAAGTTAAAAATTGAAGCATTATTTCGACTATTTATCGTGTACACACTACACAGACACACAAAAAAAAACACACACCATTGTAAAATCAATACATTCATCGTTCCACTCAGAATCTAAAATGGTTTATAATAAAAAGATGGAACTATATTTATGACGAATTCTTAAAAACTAAAAAGGTTAAATAAATAAATTAAAAATCGTATTATTGAATTAGATAAATAATGCATAGATATTAGATAATGTGCATAATATATACAGATTTCACCTTAATGCGCATTTTTTGTTTTTGGTATTTGTTATTTTGAACATTGTTAAAAAATAAGCTTAGTGTACATTAATGAATATGAATAGTATAATTTTATAATAATATCAAAGATCTATATTTTTATTCAATTCAAAATAATGTATATAAAGTAAAATTGTTCAAGTAATGAACAATAGTCATTAATAACTATTGTAAAATTAATATATACAATATAAATGTACCTGATTCTGTGATGTTTATCGATGCAATTTATTCAGAATGTTCAGATCACCAACACAATAAATTAAAAGTATAAAAAATAAATGTAGTAAAATTACCTATGTAAAAATATATAGCTACAATTTTTCTATTAGGTACATGGGTATTTCAGTTTTACTATTACCGTTGTAATCAGAGAGTTGACATAAAAACATTTTATTTTATTTTCAAGCCAAATTGTATTTGATTCGTAAAGATGAACTTTATTTGTTTACTGTTTATCTATTTATATGCTATATTTGTTTCGATTCAGCTAATAGTAAGTTACCTATTGCATCTTTAATCTTTATATTTATTTAAAATTAACTAAAAACTATTACATTCATATTTTATATCAGGACTCGATAACGATTTTGTCATCGTTGAAACGTGAAGTACGCTTTACCGTATTTGATCTTGTCAGCCTAAACAGGACGGTTGCAACGATTCAGAAAGCAACATTTAAACAGTTCTACGATAAACAAACGATATTTGTTCATGTTTTCATTCACGAAAGTATTTCAGATATGGAGGCAAGTATATATATATATGTATTTAGGTATTAAGGTACAATGGGTAAATAAGTTTAAAATTTCTGAGGCTGAAGCAAGGGTTAATCTATGGGTGGTAGGCTCCCCGACCGAATAAGTCCTATTCTTTTAAATTTTAATCTTAATAATAATACATATTGTGTAAGGTGATGCAGCATAACCTGATATTATCGATGATATACCCGTTTGTACTGTATTGTAGTGTATTTGAATTCAACAATAATAAACGATGGAAGTAGAGGAGTAGTATTGTTCACACTGGCTCTTCTGCTGTCGGTTATACAAGAAAAAAAGGTAGTGGGACTGTGGTAGGTCTTCTGACAATTATTCAGATTGCTGTAAATGAAGTGTATGATTAGGGGAAAAGATAATTGGGGGCAGGGGCGCCATTTCAGTTTTTTTTAAGGTGTGCAAACAATTAAAGAGGCCAATTTTTTCCCACATCCAGGCCAATCGTTAAAAAAAACGTTTCTAGTGTTTTCAGTTTTTCATTACAGATTTATTACAGTATCAAAAACATACTTAATAAAAACATATTTTTATAGTTAACACATTACATTTTACATTTTTACCGTTCATACATTCTGTGTATATACTGTATAGTGTATAGTAAAGATATTTTTAGATAGAATAGATGCATATTATTATTATTATGTCTTTTGTCTATCAGTAACCAGGGGCGGACTGGCCCAGAGTGCTATACACCAAGTAGCACCCCGGGCCCCCGTTTGTATTTATGATCCGGGCCCCCGATTACCACAGTCAGTATACGGTATAATACTGGTATAATACGGTATTATACAAAATAAAAATAAAATAACATATTTCAACATCTCTACAAATAAACAACATGTTATTTTTAATTTTTTTTTTATATTTACTTATAAAACTAAGGGCTCTTTCTTAATTTAAGTAGGTTTGAAAAAAAATTACGGACCCCTAATTAATTTTGCACCCAGGCCAAAAATAGCCAGTCCACCCCTGTCAGTAGCCACTTACCATTTACACATATTTGTGTGTGCCAGTGGATAAAGTGATACCGATATCATTTTATCAATTATCAAATTAAAGAACACAATATTATAATATTATTTATGATTATCAGTGAATAGCTGCGGTGCACACCCTGCCCCCCCCCCAAATGGCGCCCCTGATTGGGGGTTGTTTGCTTTTATAGAACAGATAATATTATAGTATTCTTCTTCACATCGTACCACAACGATGCAATTTGATAGAAAGGATTTAAGAGTGACACATAATGGAGTGGGTAAGAAGTGCAGTTTTTAAATAAGCTCTTCGTACCAGTAAATATATATTTAACTTTTAAAATTGAATTAATAGAATAAAATAGAAAAACAATATTACTATTTAGGAGTCAGTATTCCGTTCCATATCTAAAAAATGAAGTTAGCGTGTAAATTGGTACATAATCGCGAGATAGTTAATTGAAAAATGGAAATAATTTTAAGACCAATGTTAATAATTCCATCTAAAATTGTTTATTAATATACGTATCGTCAAACTTAATTTTTTTTTATATTCAAGGCAACTTTTATTGTATCCAAATGTAAAGAGCATTTTGTCGATTGTGTCAATGTTGTATCTTATGATATTCATAACGTGTGTTCAAAAATAAAATTACTTACACAGTTTAATGACGATAAAACATCAAACGTCCAAAATGTTAACATGTCCAATAATGGTAAGTGTCATTTAAAATTATGAAGCATATAATTGTATTATAATACGAAGTGCAGAACAACATTACATAATATCTAAAAACATTCAGTTGTTTTAATGATAAATTGGTTTTAATTATTGAGATTATAATATAAACTCTTATTGTGAACAATCTCTTATTTTTAATCATTTTTTTTTTTCAATAATATGGACTATAATTTACTATACTGCATTTATCTGAGATGGTCGTTTTTATGAAGAAATGTAATAATAAAAAATAGTGAGTTTAGTGTATTATTCATTTTATTAAATAACCACCCACGTTTTTTAAGCAGTATAATATGAATAACTTTTCAGATTATTCTGTGGGATAATATTATTGTATATAGTATACATAAAGATATTGGTCAGCAAAATAATTAGTTGGTACAAAATTATTTTCCCAAAATTATATTACCGCTGGTGTTTTAACTAAATTGTAAGAGCAATTATTTTTATAATACCTAATCATATTATTATTATATAATTTTAAATATTTGTAATTGTAAATTATATGATATTTCAATATTTAAAATAAATTGTTTACAACATTTGATTTTTATAAATACCGATACTATATTTAGATAAATTGTTCATTATTAAATTGATTTTTTTAATCTTCAGTATTTTTTGTTTTTAGGGTGATTATGACTTCAAAAATATAACACTTGATGCTGATAAATTTGGGACCATCTTTAGTTTTCCAACAGAAAAATGGTGGGAAAAGAATTGGAGATTAAAAATTTTGCTATTTACTGAAGGTAAAGAATTCGCTCGTGCGAATTTAAATTTTTACTTTATAGAGTTTCGAAGCCGATATCATCAACACAAGGTCTAACAATTTATTTATGGGCTATTTTTAAAATTGGCTGGTATAGTCAACAATTAATAAATTTAATATCAATCAAATCTACACGACATTATATATAAATTATATTATTTCTTTATATTAAACGTCTTAGTCATTCTAGTTCAAACACATATATCACTATATTATAACTGTATAATTGTTTTTCTTTTTTTGATGTACAACTAGTGATAAACTTAAAATATTTGTTTATAATATTGTAGTTGGTAAATAAAACGTTATTGTATTCATATTGTATTTTTTTTGTATTCGTGAAAAAAATTCTAGCCAAAGAATAACTATTTTCCTTTTTTTTATATTTAGAAAAATAAATAACTTATATAATATGTTCTGGTCTGATGGTATGTATATAAATTATAAATTATAAACGAATATCAATAGGTACAAGATAAATCATTATTATTTGTTTGAATATGAATATACTCTGATATCGTCAAAATTTGAACTTAAAAGCATAAAACTTTAAGTTATACCTAAAAAAACTAATAAAAAAACTCATATCATTGTAAAATCAATACATTTGTCGCTCCACTCAGAATCTAAAAAAATTTTTTGTACTAATTTTGATTCGTAATATTTGCATGCTATTATGCTAATTTAATAGTTTTTCATCGCATTTGATTTACAGCTCTGATAATAATACATGGCATCAACATTGTTGTAGTTGTACCCGTTCTATTGTAAAAAAGTAATTCGTACCTACCTACCTACCTAATTATTATAATTTATAAAGCTTCACCACGCGTGATAGAGAATTATAATCTGATTTTCAAATTTTCTGTTTAAATCAGTAATATTCATATGCTGTATGCTGTATTGCTGTGTTACACGCATTATGAATTGAACAAGTATTATATTTTGTGTGAATAACTCCAATTTATTTTTCGTAGCTTATCGTATACGTATTTACCTATTACGTAGGTATACGTCCACTGCACCTACACCTATGCGCAGTATTAACTCCTGTAGTATCACTATCTAGTATCAAACCATCGAGGTTAGGCCATGGTAATCGTGGTAGCTTATTATATCCAAACTAGATGATCATCAAATACTTTAGCTGATTTTTCATTAGTTCATCTCGAGTTATAGATGACTACGATAACGATCACGGAATAACTTATAATCTGTGTAACTGCGCAAGTCATAATATTATATAATTCCCCTTCACCTTTATTCTAAATGATAATGAGCAAAAAATAGATTGAGTACAGACTATAGATAAATATAGGGCAAAAAAAAATACAAGGCTTATATGAGTGTTTTCAAATTTACATAAATATTCAAACAATGGATTACTTAAGCAGGTAGTACAATGTACATACGAAGTACGCACATACACTCTGCTCAAACGCATGTGCCCTACCAGAGCTTCCTTAAATAATAATATATAACATACATTATTATGTCTCTGCTCATTTTACCCAATTGATTATTACATAAAACAATGGTTATTGTTACTAAATAATACCTACTATATAATCAGTGATCTCATATTGTTACATACCTGAGATAAACTTAAGCCGACTGTACCTTGTATTTTGTTTTATCTAATACCTATCCTTCAGGACCATAATCGAAAGATATACCTCAAAAGTCAAAATATTACAACACAAAAGAAAATATCACGTTGAAACGTGTCAATATTATTTATTCTATTACAATATTTATATTTTTTTACAACATAGTACAATGTTATTGGTGAATAACTAGTGCCATCTGTAGGTGTTCAGTTAATTCAAAGTAAATTATTTTATTTCCTAGAGTGTGCTATATGAATTATATCAGTTCCTTCAAGGCCCGATGTAGGTAAAATCTATTTTACCTGTTTTCCCTACATCGTGCTTCAATCGTAAGCAATGTGTTATTAATATATTTTAATTTGTATTTTATATAACTATAGGTATACATATATGATATATTATATAAAACTATAAAAGGCAAATACCACTTTCTCATTCATCGATATATCCCAAAAACTATAAAACGTAGAAACTTGAATTTGGAATAGTGATTTCTCTAATGATCTAGATGTACAATAAGGAAGGATGTTCCAATATTCGCATTTTAATGTGATAGTCAAACGGGGATCTTGTGATTCACGGTGGAAATTAAATATTTTTTTATAAATGTTTGCCATTGTTTACCCGGGCAGATCAGGTACAAGCATGCATAAAATTGTCGCGATTACGGGCTCGAATAAAGAAACTATATCTTAAAACCAAATGTACCTATGTGTGTACCTACCTTATATGGATACTCAAAAATTCTCAATTGAATTTTACGAAAGTCTCAAAGATTGTTTTTGGAGATATCAGAAAAGTTTAGAAAGTAAGTAGTTTAAACCACGTTAAAAACATACCAAGTGCTAAATCCAATCCGTACTTGCGATTGCCATTCTAGGTTAAATTATTACACTGCAAAGCTAGGTCCACTAAAGCCGATTTGTCTGTAAACTAAGGTACACTCAAACCGAGATACACCTATATAGCGTGTACATACTATACGTATAGGATTTGATAAAAAAAAAAAAACTGCACACGGATGAAGCCGAGACATTCAGCTAGTAATGTATACTAAAAAGATAAATTACGTACGATTCAAACAACAATAATTTTGTTGATGATATTCACTATTGGTCTGTTCATAAAATATTAAAAATATACCTGTGGATGAAATGTTTTGATAGATTATAAATAAAGTATTTTTTTTCATAATATAATAAATTAGGTAATATGAAAATTATTTGAAGAAAAATATCCGGTTACGATATTATTAATTTTAGTTGTTAGTATCTAATGTTTCACATCAAATTATCTAAGTTGTTAATACCTAATAATTAAATTTGTCAATGAAAGCAATGCATAGGTTTAGTATAAACTGTAAAAGTAAAACACCATTTATTAGAGATTCAAGAGTCAACGATAAATTGCATTTTCTTTAGAAGAGCACATTTAATAAAATAGTGTAGGTAAGTAGTTATTTATAGATTACTGTTACTAAAGACGTACCTACCTATTAATATTTAAATTGCAATGTAAAAAATGCAGGTAAGTGGATGTCGCTCTGCTGTACAGTAGATTACAAGTGGGTCATTGTATAACGGTTGTATTAGACTTGAATTCAATGATATAATATCATTGTATAAGAAAAACGATTCTGAGCGGAGACGGTTTGTCAGTCTGGATATTTTAAATTTTTGATTCTGAGCGGAGCGAGGAAGCTATTGTTTTTACAATGGTGTTTATTTTTTTATTTTAGATTCTGAGTGGAACGATGAATGTATTAATTTTACAATGATGTGTGGTTTTTTTTTTTTTATTTTTTTTTTGTGTCTGTCATCTCCTTTTAGGACAGTAAAAGTGCTTGGATTTTCTTCAACAGTACCTTTTCTGATAGGAAAGTGAATCTATTTGGTACTTTGGGGGGTCAAAAGTAACATTTTCCAATAGTTTTTAAAAGCACCGTGAAAAACAAAAGAAAAATAAAGGAAAAACGGGAATTTTTACGCAAAATCTGTTTTTGAGAAAATTGATTTTGGTTTTTGGTGTAACTTTAAAACGAATGACTGTAGATACATGAAATTTTCACTGGTTGTTTATATTTCCATTTTCTATACACGATAACATTTTCAAAATAATTTGACTCTTTTGAGCTTTTTATGGATATTGTCAGTTTTCAATTTTTTTAGTTTTTTTTCCTATAAATTACGACGAAATGACATATTAAAAAACCTGGAATAACTATTTTAGTTATTTTGTTGTGATTGTATAATATTATTTGTGGGTACTTGAAACTTCTAAAGTATACTATTATGTATCTATGATAGTACCACGGTTTGTTGTTGATGTATAACGCGTTACCTAATGGATATTGTGATATGATTAATTTGGAATTTATTATTGATACCTATTATAGGTCAATTTTTTTTTAATACCATAGATAAGTATACTTATAATATATATGTCTAATACCTAGACTGACAAACCGTCCCGCTCAGAATCATTTTCTTATACAGTGATATTATATCATTGAATTCAAATTTGATACTATCCATTATATAGTGACCCACTTGTAACCTACTGTACAGCAGAGCGACATCCACTTACCCACCTTTTTTTTTTTTATATCCTGTATACAAAATTTCTTCCAGAAGGAGTATTTCGATTTCCACATATAGTACCTTATCTTTTAGAAAATTTGATCAAGATGGTTCTTTAGAGAGGTCATTTTCCGATTTTCCCCACTA
>NC_042494.1:113714872-113750722 GCF_005508785.2 Acyrthosiphon pisum | reverse complement strand
AATTAATATAAAAATATTATAATTTTTTATTCGTTTCTATCGTGATAAACAAAACGTTGGAAATTAAAATCCCATTTTTAGCGTTTTTCGTAATTTTCTGGTGGTTTTTTCCCGTGGCATTAAATAACTATTGAGAAAATCGAAAAATGCCCTCCTAAAGTACCATCTTGATCCAATTTGCTAAAGGATAAGGTACTATATGTTAAAATCGAAACACTCCTTCTGGAAGAAAGTTAGTATACAGGATATATAAAAAAAAAAAAAATAACACCATTGTAAAAAAAATAGCTTCCTCGCTCCGCTCAGAATCTAATATAATTTCATAGTATTATTGTATTGAATATTTGAATCTATATAATATTTACATTTTGGACAGATCTAAGTGATAAATCATATTATTAACTTGCTTCAATTTTTTTTTTAATTTTTTGTTCATCAGTACTCGCTAAAATATTTTTATGACTAAAATAAAATATTATTTATAACTGTAATTTTCATTGTGTTTTTGATAATTACTATTTTGAAAGAAATTAAATATATCCTCGGCCCTCAGGGATGTGCGGCTGCTTAAATAACTCACTTTTTTATTTCATTTTTGAAACAGTGAGCCTTAAGTAAGCATAAACGACGGAAATTCATTACAATAGTGTGTATATATTTTCATTTATTTGTGCTCGAAAAAGCAACAAGTTAATTATTAATCATGAAACACGTTTTTATAACGTTGTAATGTAAATTCCCTTAGATATTAATTTGACTTCAGAACGTTTATAATATACGTTATAATAATGTAGCAGTTATATTAAATAATAAAATACGTTTAAACAGAATTGTTCGTAGCTTTGTCTACAAACTTTCGATCAATTGTTCAAACTGACGATTGTTTGGCTTATAAAAGTTGGATTTCATATTTGAAGTTCAAGTTTCAAATTTAATTTTTTTCAACCACTGGTCGATTTACTTGGCAATTGTTTTTGATTGGCGGAAAACGTCGAATCAGCATCCACTACCTACTAATTACTCAACAGTTAATCGGGTTCACCGACTTATTGTTCAGTGATAAAATATAAAAATCATATCCTACTAAACATTATAGTTATTAGTACTTTTATTGAATTAAGCAAAATCCATCCATTTTCTGCAGCAGTCTGCATGTATAAGAGGACTAAGAGAAAATTATGAACACTGTACCTAGTCATAAAATATGTTATGACTTTTTAGTTTATTAAATGCATGTCAGCGGCCAATCTACGTCACAAGCGAAGAAAAAACTTTTGAAACATCCAAATTGTGTACCTTATCTAATGAAACAAGATATATTTGGGTTAGTATTTTTATTAAAAAAAAAATATACACACATGTTTAAACATGGAATGGATATGTTACCAAAATCCGTTTAAGACTATAGGATTACTCACTTTAGTATATTATTGCCTATACACGTTTTTTCGTCACTTAAATTTAATTAAAGCGTTTGGTGAATGTTGCCACACCCGGGCTTAATATTTGTTCTATACTGAAAAAAAAATAGCAAACCCATTAAAGCTCACCGAAAAGAGGTCATGTAAACAAAATGATGAAACTGACTTTCATTATTTACAGACTATAGTAAAAACACATATAAGATTTAGAAAATTAGAAAATGTCATCGTTTGAACAAAAACATCAATGCGTACATTTAGTATTTAAGCGAAATACTCATTTGAAATCAAATCACTGATTTTATTACCTATTAATATAGGATAAATATGTGTTTTTTTAAATATTTATTTTGTAAATATTACTTAGCCAATTATTTAGGGCTTGAAACCGTTATTGAATACCAGTTAGTTTTTAACAAAGATAAAATCCATTACAATTCGATATCGATATCGAACCAATATAAAAAAATAACTTGTCTAAAAATAGTCCACTAAATGCCATTAATTGGTGACCACTGACACAGGGTATACTACTAGTTCTCAAGATTTTATTGAATAATCATGCGGATATACCTTATACCATACCATCAGTAATTCGTGTTTAAAAAACTTCTCTCATTAACTTAGTTCAAGTCAGGATTTAAAAGAAAATATATATTCGATCTCTACTTATGAACATATTTCTGAATCGTATTAAAAATTAAGCGGTATATCGTTGTGTTCAAATATAAAACTATGTATAAGATATAAAATAATACGCTCAGCGCTTTTCTGTGATTATAATAAATTTCTCTCTATATTGTATAATATAACAATGAATTATCAAACTAATAATAATAGTTTATATTTTTTACCTGCAGTGGTACATCTAAACCAGATAATTACAAATTGCATGACAATATTACACGATGAGTTCATTAGATATAACTAAATGCCTAACGTTTTTTTAAGACAATACGGTGAAATTAGGGCAATATCATAATCGACGAACGCGGTCAGTTGCAAAAATCTAAGGCATTATGAGAACTTATGAGTTATGATTTGTCATAGTATAATATCTATATAGCAAACGGTAATCGTTGGCGACTAGCTATACCTACTAGGTAAGGATTTCAATAATTTCAATAATCAGACAGTAGACATGAAAAAAATAGTAATAAGCCAACAACAAACGGAAAGTCGTAAAAGCGTACGTAAGTATGTCCTCACACATTTTGTTCCGTTCAGGTTGTCTTAATAAATCTCATATTAATTTTCATACTTCGAGTCGAAGCGGTGAAGAAGACGCAAGATTCAATTCCCTCGGTGGCCCAGCGGGGGTTCACCGCACTTTATATAGGGCATCACAGGTTTCGCCGGAAGTAAATATTTATGTTAGTTTTTTTCCTACTCTTTTGAGGACCTAACCTAAAAGGTCTTAGAATATTAAATATTTAAATGTGTGTAATACAAACATACACACATACACAATTGTACATCCGTAAGCCAAGTGAAATTTAAAATGTAGTATTTTATTTTAAGTAGTTGTACATTTTCTTCGAAACCAAAAGTTTCCACCTCCCCACTCCTCATCACTCACTCAAAGCATGGTGTTCAGGTCTACGGACAGACCGAAGCGCATACATTTAATTACGAATGAATAATCGTCTCCTCGTGCGCCGAACGCGAGTGTAAGTCGTGGAGGCGCTGGTGGTTTCCGAGTGATTTAATGAACATTAAATTAGAAAAAAAACCAAGGAACTCGCTCTACTGTGTAGCAGGTTTAAACTTTAAAGTGTATCTCATCAATGAGTAAGCCACTGTAATGGATATGTTGAGTTTGAATTCAATGATAAATCATTGTATATGAAGAACGATATTGAATGAAGAAAGTGTCAGCCGCTATTTCTAACTTCTGAGTATATAATATATTATAATAACTGAGATACAATTATTTGTTAAAATGTTAAATCTCAATAAAGTAAAAAATGAAAAAAAAGTATAATATATTATTATAGTAATTTTTTTTTATTAGATTAAGGCTTTGACGACTGAGGTCATTAGCGTGTAAGGTTGGTAGGGTTATTAATGTAGGGTTGCGATGGTTGGTACGATTGGTTAGCAACATGTGTATGTGTGGTAAGGGTTTTGCCACTCTAAACCCGAGTGGTCACCCATCCGGGAACTAGATGCAGCGGACGTTGCTTACTCTTAACCACGTTGCATGATTGATTGTAGCCCCTGCGCCGTGCCTTGCCACTATAATTCATTTGTATTACAATAAAACAATATTGGTTAAAATCACAGTCACCCAAGTTATTTTAAAAAACTTATTTTATTATCTATTTGGAACATACCATTCATATACCTATAGGCTACAGTGATTATATCCTAGTTCTTATATCACTATTGGTTTTGAGCACCAGTAAAAACCATTAATACCCGAAATTTAAATAGGAAAAAAAATCAATACCGGTATTCGAAACAAACTGAAAATTTGATTCTGATATTTAAAACTTAAAGTAAAATCTGAAAAAAATGTTTTCGATTTCAAGCCTATGATAATATTATGTAGGTTAATTAAGATTAGAATAATAATATCAGAAAACTATATTAATTTTATCCGAGGTTTTTATGCTATGTGTGGTTATAATTTTCAATGATATTAAAATATCGTCTGTAGCCGTTTTTAATATTTTGATCTGATTTATTGATGAGTACCTAGATGCATCATAAAATTATAAAAAAACGTAATTTTAAAATATATTACACACCGCCTTTTATATGTAATATAATTATAATTAAAAGTTTACATTTTAGTGAATACTTTGACATTATTATGTTGATTACAAAAATAAACGTAACCATAATATAATAATATTATAATATAATAATATTATAATATGATAGTATTCAAATATGATAAATAAAGTTATAGTGTGATTAAAATAAAGTTTTAAATATAAAGTTGTTTATAGTTCGAGAACTAGTTAGTTTATAAATTGTATATTATAATTTAAAAATGTATATATTGTATTTTAAAAATACATATAGACAAATATAGGAATACTGATGTCAATATGAAAAATCGCCTTATTTAAACTTTAAGCTTTAATGAAAGTTGGCTATTGTACGTAATCGCTTTATCCTTTACGTTCTGCAGTAAACATGTAGTAATAACTTATTGTACTGGTATTTTAGTTCATGTGATGAGGGCTGTTTCATCTCCTAAATTATGCATAGTAATTTGCACTACCTATAGCGAATATCTATGATACAATGTAATAATATTACTGTCATCATTGAATTCTCGTGTGCGTTCCACTGAATGCTTGGAAATTGTATTGCGTGTTTCAAACGGGCCTAGGCTGCACGCCTTTATACTGTATTGATAAATCTTTATTATTGTTATTATCGGCATTTTTCATGCTATTTAGTATGGGTTAGGTTTGTTCAAGCTTGGAGGAGTTGTAACGTGTAAGTATCAAGCACAATTACGGACGGTGGTACGGTGGTGACAAATATACTATACAGAGAGGTGGCATTATGACAAAGTAGGTAGGTATATTATATCTAAATTTACACACACAGAAAATAATATGTGTCCTATCAGTACATTTATTACTAATAAATGGAGATGCGTAGAAATATAATGATAGACGATAATATTCTCCATTCAGGTTATAGATCAACAAACAACAAGACAACATTTATTAATAATTTAAATATGGTAATATTATATTCATATCTATGTTGTCTTGTTGATATATACCCTGAATGGAGAATAGTATCGTCTATCATTATATATTGCTACGCATTTCCAAAAGTGTGCGCTCAGCCTTGGGATTTTGTCAAAATATCATATTAGGTCAAATATAAAATACTTTGTAAATGGATACGAGCTCGGTGATTAATAATCACAGATAATAAAGACTTTATTTATTTATTATAAAGTATGCAATATAAAATATTTGTTAATAGTTACTTCTCAGTTAATTTTTTAATATCACAACATGCTTATGAATTATTATTATTATTGCACCCAATAACTGCCAAATCATAAATAAATAATATACTTTTAATAGGCTATAATCCTTAGTATTTAATGTAGAACAACCCAGAAACTTTTCGTTCAAACATCGATTACAATACGTCAAAGTGTTCAGGAATAATCATCTAGTTTATAATTTACATTAAAACTTATAGGTTTTAATTTAAAAAACCAATAATTGTATCATCACAGGTTACTTCGTAAATGTCGTGAAAAATCAGAATATTCGAAAATATGGTCTTTAACTACACTTAAAATTCAAAAGATCAGAATTTTAATACATGCATATAAATGGTAAATTTGAAAATATATTATGAAATTGTAATAATATTTCTTTGAGAAAAAATACATTTTTTTTATTAACATTTATTAGATATTAAAAACTTACTGTTTTACAGGTACTATATTTTGTAAAAAAACGTGTGTGCATTCATATTTTAATATTAAACTATATTATACAGTTAAACAGCTAATAATATGAAATTAAATTGTATAAATATCCCGATAATATAAGGTTAAACAAAAGAGCTAAAACAATTCTTTTGTCACGCCTGCACCGAAAGTTTGGTTTTCGACCACGGTTGAAGCGTTCGAAAGCAACCTTTTTCCGTCCAGCGGGCGGAAAAGAGGAAATCCCCAAAAGTGTCGGGCGGAAAAGAGGAAATCCCCAAAAGTGCCGGGCGGAAAAGAAGAAATCCCCAAAAGTGCCAGCCGCCGCGGGCGCGTATCCCCTGCACAACCAGAAACTAAAATGTATACCTACCACGGTCCTTGCAAAACATAAACTTTTGGTTACATCTTAAATTTATAGTATAACCTCCTTGCATGACGCATAAACATTTAAACATATTTTTAGAATAGTCTATAATTGTTCCATAGATCCCTGCATAACCTTTTCCATGAACGCAGTGGTGTGACAAAAAATAGTATGTGTGGCTCGCGCGGGAAGGCCATTTCCCACCCTTGCCACACAATATACTATTGTATCATATTGTGCACCTTGAACTGATAAAAACATAAGCATGCATAATAAATTAATAAATAATATTTTAGTACCTAACTCATTTGCTAAAAATGTCTTCGAAAAATGTTAGTACATATATAAACCAGGTTGATCCACGTAAAATGATTGACTATTATGTTATTTATAAGTAAACATATTGCAATATTTCTCAAAATAAAATAAAACAATAAATGTCTTTAAGATTTTTTTTACACCAATTAAAAATAAATCAATTGTCGATAATTGATTTATAAAAGTTTACATTTGAAAATAAAATCTTGTAAAAATATTTAAATTAAAATATGAATAATGTCGCAGTTTTCTCATCAGAAGTTAAATGTATTCCAATGGGAAATTTTCTCCTCTGCAAATATAATTCATTTTTAATTCTATTTTTACAAAACCTATCGATAGACATTACAGTACTTGTATTGTTCATATATGAATATTTTACACCATCCAAATACGTTTTACACTTTGTTTTGAATAAATAAAAGAAAATACTTAAAAAGCGGGTACGTGGATGTCACTCTGCTGTACAGTAGGTTCAGGGGCGGACTTGCCATTTTTCCGCCCCTAGGCATTACAACACTAGCGCCCCGTTCATTGGCGTGCTCTCATGGATGGGGGGGGGGGGGGTAATGTCCCATGAAATAAACTATAAAAATTTGATGAAATCTATAAGATTTCTGAGCAGTATGCACTATGCAGGAGACAGGCGACAGTGCCAGCGTCGCGCTTCGTCGCAATGTTTATTATTATTAATTACTTTATCAAGACATCTGATTTCCAGAATTAATTCCAGTATTCTAAGAATGCCGAGTGCGGGGTGAGGCGGGTCAATCCAGTTAATAACAAATAATTTTATTTACTTGCTAAGAACTGTGCGAGCGGTCCCCCACCTAACTAGTAGAGCGGCTATAACAATGTACCCGGCGGCCCGAGGCAGTATATTTGACTGCCTTGGCTGGCGTCTTGCGCATGCGCCATTCACAATATTGTATGTGTTTACGCCGCACACCCGTTACCACCTCCCATGCATTAACATAAGCAACGCCGGCAACTGCCTCATCGAGTGCCGATATCGAGCCTCTAGCCGTGGCTGGTAATAGGATTGAACCCAAACTGCAAGGTTAGGTATTATAGCTTATGAATTAAAACGTTACTGCTATGGGGCTACGAGAGCCATTCTCCACTTTCATGCAAGTTGTATACAAAAAAACAATTAATATCAAATATAAATTTAGGTAAATATAATAAATTATGAAATTATGAAAAACTAAAAAGTAAAAATTAACTAAAAAATTGCGCCCCAATAAATGTTGCGCCCTAGTCACGTGCCTTGGTGGCCTATGGGTAAATCCGCCCCTGAGTAGGTTACAAGTGGGTCAAATGTAAAATGGATTTTATTAAACTTGTATTCAATGATATAATATCATTGTATAAGAAAAATGATTTTGAGCGGAGACGATTTGTCAGTCCGGATATTTTATATTGTTATTATTTATTGTAGCCTGTAAGTTTAATTAATATTATATTATGTTTTATTCATTCCCGTGGTGATAAACAAAGCGTCAGAAATTAAAATCCTATTTTTAGCGGTTCTTTGTAATTTATCGGTGGTTTTTCTCGTGGCATTAAATAAGTATTGAGAAAATTGAAAAATTACTTTTTTAAAGTACCATCTTCATCTAATTTGATAAAAGATAAGTTACTATATGTTGAAATCAATGCACTCCTTCTGGTAGAAATTTCGTATACAGTATAAAAAAAATTAAATAAATAGCATTGTAAAATCACTCCGCTCAGAATCTAAAAACAATATTTTTTTTTTTATTTAAAATAAACAAATATACAGTTTTACACTAATTGTACATTTGAATTATCTATCTTCTGTAAGTTAAGCTTGTGGCGAAGATAGAGAGTTATAAATTGATACATATGCTTAAAAAACTAAAATTTAAAACACTATTATTGCGTAATTATACAATACAAAAGAGATAAATAAAATATAATATGATAAGGTTAACCTACGTTACAGTTAATGATACATGTAGACAATCATTAATAACCGATAAGATTATTAAAAAAAAAATATTAAATGTTTCCATGGTATTATATCTGTGTGGGAAACATAAAATCTGTATCATACAACTATTAGGATATTATTAAAATAAGAAATTTAAATGAATTTTCTTATTTTAAATTAATTAAAGTGATATAAATATCTACACAGAGATATGAATTCTGGCAGAAAATGTATAATTACAAATTTAATAGTATTTTGTATATTATTGTGAAGTCGGATTCATACAAAAATATTTTATATATTTTGTACAACTAAATTTAATGAATCTACTTTCGATTAAACTTAACGAATCAATAGTTGGTATTATTAGTCAGTATTATAAATGTTGTAATGTGTAATAAATAGAGTGGCATTTTGCAAGAATTTGATTTAATTTCTAATATAAATTAAATATAATATAACTACTATGACGGCGCTCCGAATAGACTATTTAGCTACATTCATGTATTTTTATATCATAATTAAATTTTGCCTTCATTTAGTTGATAATATTATAATATAGTACTTAGTGTAATTATATAAATGTTAAACTATTTTGATCATGTTCCATGTTGATCATCATTTTTAATGTTATTAAAACAATAAGTTACAATTATTGTACAATAATTGCATTGTTCTTAGTTCTTAGGTCAACTGATCAAGTTAAGATCACACAGAAATAAAAATTAATCCAAACAAATACTTCATTATTATATTGCTTCATATTGAATTTTTCAAAATGTCTTTTTAGTAATTATTATTAATAGTTTTTGTCGTGGTATTATGATTATATTATAGGTTTTGACCTACAACAAACTCATACAATATAAAATGTATAACAATTTACAAGAAATATTAATTTTATGTTTTTTTTTTATTAGTAGTACCTACCTAGGTACTCAAAAAATAGTATTCAATTAACTTCAAAGAATACGAAGAATGTGTAATTTAAAATATTTTCATTATATTACTAAGTTTACAATATTATATAAATTAGTGATAATGATTTTATTACAGGTTTTCCAAAAAAAACCACAATTATACTATGATACCATTTGAAATTTTAAACTATTATTTGAGAATTATATTAATTGTATTTTATGAAATTAATATTATAAAAATATGATAAAATATTGAGAATATAAATATTTAGCATCTCGTATAACAAACAATGAACGTAATCTTTAAATTCTATTAAATTTATAATCGTTGATCTGTATTGTTACTTCAGGCATGCGTATTATATATTTAAACAAACGTAACAATAATACATTCGTACAAAATGCGTGGAATAGCATGCTCGTCACGTACACGTTATTAAGAGTTTGGAATTGGAAAAAAATTCTTAGTGGGTGCCAGTAAAATATTTACAAAATACAAACAAGTGAATAGTCTTCAATAGCAACATAATGATAATTATTGTCTTCTGGTTACTTTGACGTTAATTTAACTGTTCGCATCGATTACTTGTAGACATAATTTAACTTAACTTAAACGATATTCGTTTATTACTAAGTCATTTATAACTCACAAAGAGACACAAATATCCAGTACCAAAATATTCAAAATTAAAATTCGTCAAAAACACCCATACGACAGGTGTCTAAAACTATTTTCTTCTTACATTATATAACTTCATACGATAAGGTAAACTGAGAATTAAAATTTAACAAACTATGTACACTTAAATTAAATTTATTATAAACAAACATTTAAGGAATATTGACAAAATTGATGTTTGAAAATGATTGAATGTTGAGTTTTTAAGATACACAATCAATATATTTCAACTAAATTTTAAATGAGCATTTGAAAAAAAGTTACAGTTTGTATGTTTAAATAAATGATATATAAATCAATGATCATTTACTGTGGAATGTGGATATTCATAAATTGCTTGTTTATTTATAATAAATATATTATATTTAATACTGTTTATAATGGGTCATACATCAAGTTGTTTACACTAATTATAAATTATAATAATATTCTACATACTACTATTTTGTCAAAATATAATTATTTAAATTATTTATGGAATTGTATTAACGAATGTTACTGTAAATCACATGCATTAGGGGAACACGGGGTAAAACCGATACTGGGGCAAAACTGATATTACTTATTTTGCATTATTCTATGGATGAAAATTAACAGTTTTAAATTTATTTCATTCCTTATCGTGAAACATGTTGTTATCACTGTTAACATCAACTGTAACGTTTTGGTTTGAATTGTTATTCGATTACGAACATTTTAAAGTTAATTATTATTATTATTTCATATTTTGAATTTAAGATTTAACAATGATAGAACTATACTACAATTACCATACTTGTCTAGTATGAATCTACAACTTGTAAAGACTGTTTTGCAATCACTAACTTATTTTTATCTAATAATATTGTGTAAGTTATCAACAATTTCGTAAAAATTATACTTCGGGGCAAAACCGATGGGGCAAAACCGATCAGTTTTTATAATGCTTGATGATTGCTATTTTTTTATTATAGGTTAGGATTAGGTACACCAACCTAATAATCAATTATTTTATTTAGAATTTATTTATAGAACAACTTATGTTGTTAAAATTTGTTTGTATTTTGGTTTTTTGAATATTAATTAAGTTATAAATGTCTTATAATTCATAGGTAATTTATGAAACCTTTACTACTATAGTGACAATACTTAAATACAATGGTTATTTGTATTTGGTTTAGTAAGTTTCTTTGAAAAAAAGGTTAATTTTATATTTTTCTCCATCATTATTTCAGTATCTGTTATACCATGCATCGGTATTGCCCCAGTATCGGGGAAAAACCGATAAAATGTTAAAAATAGTTAAAAAATGAATATAAAAAATGTTAAAAATAAATATAAATGATGTTCCACTGTATTGTAATTCAATATTGTAAACAAGAAGTTACTTAATACAACTGTGCAAACAGATCACGTTTATTTTAAGATCCTGAATTATTATGAAAATATTCATTTTTCAGTCGGTTTTGCCCCGTGTTCCCCTACATTTAATCAGCATTATAGATTTAGGACGTTTAGGTACACACAACTCTTAAAACCATAAAATATATATTTTATTCTCTTTGAAGACATGTTTATTGCTGGGGAAACATTTTAAAATTAGCAATTTAAAACACTCCTCTTTATAGCCATCATTCTCAGGTACAAATACTTACATATGTACACCGTATGTAAATCATAAAGTTAGTAATAAAAAAAAAAATCATTATGTGGCAGAAGGTATTTAATTATAGATTGGATATTTTTCCCCAAGAGAAATACTTAACTAATTATATTACATATCAATACATTTTTTGTTAAATATCTAATTTATGCAAATGTATGGCAAATTCAAAAGTTATCAAAATTATAGCCATAAATCGATTTAAATTGTTATTATTAATGAATAGATTATTCAGATATGCAATATTATTATTAGTTTTAATAAATAATATTAACATTTGTATGCATCACTCTTACACAAAATATTACTTTCGTATTAAATTAATTGCATATATATTTTAACAAAAAAAACAAGATAGTAAGATAAATATCTAAAAACAAAATACATTAGTACAAATATCTAAATACTTTTGATAGTTCCTATTCGATTTGTATGTGCTTGTCACAAAATATATATGCTGATTAATAATTTTTCAGATCTACATTTTGATACATATTACATAAGTTTAGTGAGTGGTGAAAATTGCAGTAATAATAAATTATAAGTGTTAAGGATAACAATGTTTGCAGTGATCACCATAATTGTTTGAAAAATTATTTATTTTCATATTACTATAACCTATACAATTTAATATTTGTTTATGTAATTGTATTTCGAATGAAATAATTTCTTACGGATCCGATGCATTGATTATTTTGTGTAGATGTTGTCTGTTTTCTTTTTAAATCACGCTTGGGGTTGTGAGTAATTTTTGACGCTCTTTCATGGCAGTTCTCAAGTGACATAATAACTCCTTTATATTGTTTCGTAAAATCTTAAACGTGATGACTAGATTTGTTATTGCTTCCAAATGTCACGATCCCACACGATTCCCATATAGCATAGAGTTGAATAAAGAAATCGTTCTTGTGAACATTTCAACATATGGACATATAGTTAGACGTATAATATACATAAATATGTAATTTAACATTTTGCATAAGTAGGTGATTTTGATTTTATTGTTTGTAGAATATGAAAAAGTGCAGTTACCTATGTGTTGTCTTAAAAAGCAGAGGGGTAACGCACTAACGTAGAAGTAGTTTAACAACTCGTTGATGGCGAATTACATTTATTTATGCAATCAGTGTATACGTAACTATGTGAGTGCATATGTGTTATTTATTATTTCCACCGTTGTAAATGACATTTAATTGACTACATATTGTATTAAATGTACCTACTTCCATATAAATATGATTATTGTAACTATTATTGTTATAGTAATGACCTTACGGCGTTTACGCTTAAGAAAATAAAATAATATTGTGTTTACCTCGTTAGTTGATTCAAATATTAGCACCATGTGTTAATTTTCGGAGTACAGTGTGCAAGTCTGTTGCTTGTCTAAAAATATTAGATACATTAGTTGCTGAATTCAAAAATTAATGTTAAATGTATGAAACTGTAACTGTCTGTAATTAATAATTATATAAATAAATAAAAATGTTTTAATGCAAAATATAATAAATTTGTTTTCTTACAAATGTTTGTTTGATAGAACAAAGAAATTAATTATTAATTTTGAAATGATTGATGAATAAAGTTTATTTTTAATGCTTGTGTATGTCATATGAGTATTCTAATCGAAAAACATCAAAATTATGTTTAGTACCTATATTTAGTTTTATTTTATAGTTGTATAATAATCTTTTAAATGCAAAACATTATAATATCTATTACTATAAAATGTATTATTGTATTATTATGAATTATTTTAATTTATATATTCATGTTTATTATTTATTTTACTCTGTAACTAATGGTTTCATTAAAATAATATTGTTCATATTTTTTACAGAGAATCTTGAAAACTATCATTTTTATCAACTTTAATATTTGTTGTAATGAACGGAAAAATAAAAAAATACCCCTATTTTCAATTTTCTACCACTTTAGCATAGTCGATAATTGAGTTCAAATTTTGTAAATAATATTTATTCAGTGTATACAACAATTTAAGAAGGTGGGTAGGTACCATGAGTAAAATTGCAAAGTTGAAAAATAATGACTACCCTAGTATACATGATATGAAAATGTTGAGACATACTAATTTAATGCACTAAGTTATTCAAAAAATATTATTGTTACAATTAGTAATTATATAAGACGTATAATACACAATATATTTAATGCTAAAATTAATTTTATTTAAAAGAAGTTAAATGAATACTTTTAATATTCTCATAATCTACATAGATATTATGTAACATACTAACACATGTATAGGTATTATAGTATTATAAGTTGATATAAATTGTTAAACAATAAGAACACTACGATTTAAAATATCAATTAACTGATTAAATTATTAGTTTATATTGTAATCCGATCGGTCTACTTACTATGTTAATAAAAATACCATTTCATCATATTGAAAAAAAGATGATTTACAATTCGTGTTATCACAACAGTGTTATCTGATACAATAAATCATTTTTCTATTGTTTATACATTTATAGAATACGCCAACATAGGTAGGTTACTACTTACTAAAGTAAATAACATTTTGCAATAATAACAAGGTTTTTGTAAAATTCAAATTCAAACCAAAATATTTTAAAAAAAATCTTACAATATAAGAAATGACACATTGAACATTTTAATTTTTTAAATCCCACATTTAAGTATTATACCTAAATACATAATGTATATAATAGTATTTTAAATTTGTATTACCAATGTATTTCTTTTAAATTATATGTACTACAGAGCTAGGTTTAGGTATCGAAATTATAATTCCAAAACGAGGATTTCCTGTGAATTATAAATTGATTGGATTAAGGTGGCGCGTTGACAAAACAAATACAAATAAAATGGAATTTTACTTGTTGTATTTGTAAAAATATTATTATAGATACGTATATATATAGTATATATACGAAACCTAATTTTAACATTTATATATTTCTTAGCTGATGTCAAATAAGTATCGATCACACATTAATTATTGTTATAGTTTTGTGAAATAATTATTTAAGCATCCAAAAGAACTTTTTTAAGACTGTAAAAGATATAAAATTGGAAAAAAATGTTAGACATATATAATGCTATAAAATTCACATAAAGCTCGTATACATTGTGATATGAAAGTTATATAGTATTTAAATTTACTTTTTTCAATTTAAGTTTATTCTGTCTGTCATATATTTTGATTGTCAAAACAATGAATGTGTATGATATATTAGTAAATAGTTTTTACTTTTATGTGGTAAATAAAAATGTTATAACTTACAACTCTTAAAACATTTAACTTAGACTTAAAATTAAAAAGTTATATTAAATTTGAGTTGTTCAAGATAAATTTAAAATTAGCGTTAGGAAAACGTAATCTCTTAATGTTCAAAAGTATTATTGCACAAAAATAAGCGTATATTATATATAACGTATTTTTAAACATTATTCTAATACTTAGTAATTATATATACAATTATAAGAAATGCAACAAATATAAAACCCTGGTAATAATTTAAAATATCAGGAAAAACAGAAACAATATTAAACCGACTGAGAATCGACCACCTTAATCTCACGTAGGTAATGGACATCTTATAAAAAATCAATCTATAAAATGCCATTCGTCGTGGAGTAGCACTGACGGTGAAACACTTAATGACGAAATGCAGATCCAACGAAGAAAAAAGAAAAGTGCACTACATACCAGGAAATCTCTATAAAATTTAAAAAAAAATTAAATAATTGACCGCTATTGATACTTATAAAACGTCATCTCATTTTTTATTTAGAGAACTGAACCGTCTGAACCAGAGAATTATAATATTTAATACAAATAGTTTATTTATTATTTATTATTTATCTTTTCAGTTATAAAGCACAGTTTATTTAAAACCAATTTATTATTTATTCATTTTTTCTCTCATTTTAAATGTTAATCATGTAAAATAGCATGAGATGCTGTCAATGCTTAAGATTTATAATAATAAAAAAAAAAGAAAAGTTTTTTTCTATTTACGACTTTAAAACTTCAGTTATCGTGTACGACATGTCATTGGCCGGTCAAATAGTATCTTGTATTTTTTATACCTACTTTATCAATACACGTAGACCAATACAAATTTTGTAATATCTAACACATTATACATCGTACCTATATATGTGTTTAAAGTTAAATATAATTTTAATAATATACATATTAAGTATAATATAGATTGTTAAATGTTATATTATACCTTTTAATATAATCGATTATATCATATTGTAACTAGTTATGTAGGAACATTGTTATATTTTATGCACTGAATCAATGACTAATGATTATTTTAGTGGTCTGTTAACTAAAAACTCTTCACAATAAATTGCCAGTAAAAATATTGATTACAATTTATTACAATGATAAATGAAAATATTACCACAAGAACTTGATTAGTGGTGGGGAATTATAATTAAATATTTAACTAATTCATAGTGGGTATGCCAATTCACATTCACGTGCTACAAGTTTGTCAATTTCCTTAACTAGTGATAGTAGAGTGTACGTTGTTTATTTTTATATTTGTCTGTACTTTTTATTGATATTACATTTAAAATAATAAACTGTGCTTTTTAGTAAATAACATAATATAATAAATTAAAAACATTAATGTAAAAAAAAAAACACAAATGTGACTTGGTATACCAGTTAATTTTATTATTTCAAATAGTCTTAAAAAAGCGCTTCGATTAATAAATTATAATATTATTTTCCTCACGAATGCATACTTTTCATTCATGACACATCTGCATTTGATTTTATTGAAATATAAATACAGTGAATTATGAGTTAATTAACAACAATTAATAGTGGTAAAACAAGTGGTAAAAAAGTGGAGTAAATGTTTTAATATTTAAATAAAATGAAATGTAGCAGGTGTTATATATTAAGACAAGTTCATCAATTTCGAATAAAGTGTGATAACTGTATGTCTATATAGGTACCTACTCGAATATGTAATTTTAAATTAATAAATGATTACAGTATAGTATTAATAAAAAAAAAAACCATCTCGAGTGTAGACATATTATTCTCGTTCATAAACAGAATATTAAATAGAAACAGCATAATGATTTAATTGAGATTGTTTAGACGTAGAAAATAAAAAAATAAATAAGTAATACGGATTAAATAAAATTAATTAATAAAATTTTCATTAAAATCTTTTAACCCTACAAATGATTTTACATTTACAATTATTAAATTTAATAATAATAGGAAGGTTCGAGTTATTCAATTGTTCTCAGTTTCTACACGGCAAGTGTTATTCTTATACCGGTATGGTATTTTATTTCATTGATCAATTTTGATCTATTACATCAGTAATGCAAATGATAATGTTTGAATGTTATAGTGAAATTTTTTTAGATAAGAAACAAATAAATTAAGCTTATGAACGATGACTTTTTGCTGTGTAGGTACTATTTAAGTTACTGATAATAAATTAATCTAAAAATTGACTAATTATTGATTTTCTCAGAAATATAGCGTAAGGAAAAATTTTACTGAAAACTTGCGAAAATTATTAAAGAAATAACAGCGAGTGGGGCTTTAATTGTTCTTCATTTAAGAGTTGTTTTCTGTTTGTGGTATACCGTTCTATGTACCTACATTGTTGATTTTTTTTTAAATTTATAATAAATTCAACGAAACGTTCAGTTTGGAGTCATAAGACTTTGAAATTTGGCGGTGCCTATAATATATTATTTGTACACATGTATACATGCGTATACACCACACCGTTATCGATATAATTTAATAAATTTTGTCGCAGACATATTTTAAACGGACGATAAAATAAAAATAAAACTATTCGACGTTTCATGCGGTTTTTCGAGCCCGAAAACACCCGCGGACGACTGTCGACTCGTGTCGGTGTGGGCGGCACCGGCGACAGGTCTGGCACGCAGGACCGCTACGCTTTTTGGCCGTCCCCGGTGCCAACCGACTCGGTATATAAGTGCGTGCGGAACGGCGATCGGGCGGACCTCCACCGGTATTAAAATATTGTATCATTCCACTGCTGCCGATCGCGACGACCCTCGCACGACCACGTCTAAGTCTCCCGATATCAACTGCACTAAGTCAGGTAAGAATTATTATTTTACGTTTTTTTTTTTTTTGGCGTTCTGCCGCGAGAATATATTTTCATTTTTTAATCTTATTGCTTTCGAAATATTTTTTTTTTTTTACCCAAGTTGGGTGCGCAATAATCTAAAGACGCGTGACGGGACTGCAGCTCGTTCACCCTCGAATAGGCGCATGCACACAATATACGGGCGACACATATTTTTTCCTTTAAGCGGGCTGTCGGAACCGGCTATTTTCTAAGGGGGCAAAGATGAAGGAAATTGTTATTTACGTGATTCGCACAATACGCTTTACGGAGAAATAAATTAAACTATTCTGTTTACGATCAGAAATAATTTTGCAAGTAAAACTATCACATCTTTACTCTTTAAGAATTGTCAGATATTGATAAATTTTATTTTATTTGAAAAAACAAAAACACATTATTCAAGTCACATTAAATTCTGATTAAATTTAAATTAACTTTAAACATGCTAGAAAACATCATATTCAAAAACTTAAAACAATAAAAAGGTATAAAAATGTACAATTTATATTAAATCTATTTTCAACTTCTGAAAATATAGTTGTGAGTGATATGTGAGTCCAATCAGACTGCACAGTCTTCATATTTCGAAAAAAAAAAAAATATCTAATTCAGACCATTTATAGAGCATAGACACCGACACTCATTATTATGATATATACAATTTATTGCTTCCAAAATTCTTGAACGCGCGTCTTTGTCACCATATCACCCATCACCAAACTGTGTTTAGTACGTAAACGTTAAAATTATATATATCTCCGAATATTAGTTTATATTTTTCAGTTATTTTAACAAGCACTACTGTGATTTTTGTGCATTTTTAAAGTGTTATGTGGTATTAGCAGGTGTTAAGTTAAATTATAATTACCAAAGCTATATTATAATTAAATATTTTTTTTTGCACTTATTGTGTTAATTTAAAATAATTATTTTAATTATTCTTGTCTAATTAACGCAATTGAAGTTTTGTAATATAATTTTTGTTACTGTTCGTGAAATAAGATAAGAACTAAACTTTATTTTAAAACTGTCTTAGGTGGTAATCCCTATACCAAAATTTTGAATGGTAAAAATAATTAAATATTAATTAGTATTTGTGTAATTTCAGTATCTTATAATATGTATAATGCATATTTTTATATATTAAGTAGGTATTAAGAATTTTAGTGACACTAATAATAAAAATGAAACAAAATTTAAAATCTGTCTCTTATTTGAGCACCTATACTTACAATATATTTATACAACAAAACTAAGTTTTAATTTCAAAATCAGAAAAATATCTTAAAGTTTAGAATAAACTTTAATTCGAAAAAAACATTCGAATGTTTAGTATGAAGTTTGAAAACACCTGTGTTGGACGTTAAAAAAAATAAAATGAGATGAATACATGATTGATAAAGGATAAATCACTCTATTCTTAGCTTGAAGTATTCAATTTTACTTAATAAAATCTTATCAAAATAAATGTAAAGTGTACCACGAAATACTAAATCGAATTACTGACAAAAGAAATGGGTACAGTGTATAGTGTATACTATTAATATAATATACAAAATTATAAACATTTTCCTTCCTACCTAGGTAACTATACCAACGTATTATTACATTTTCATAAAATTCAATTAAAAATCAAAATATATATAGTTGTCAGATATTATGTTTAATATATTAAAGTTACAGCTTTTTAAATTGTTTTTAATATTAGTTATTAGTAATTGTGGCCATGTGGGTAGAACAATCATTACTTTAAAATTTATAATTTATAAACAAAAAGTTTTATTGTGTTATCGTTAAATATTATAGCTATGCCATATCGTCATGTAAAAAATATGCGCAGTTTATACAATTGAAAATATAATATAAAACATACATTTATATTGTTTGTATGTATTTACAGTTATTTACGTACAATAAAAATATGTAATTTAATTAAAAAATATTATAAATATTTAGGTACCTACTTACGTTATCACAATAAGTAGTTGATTTCTACAAATTCAAATATTTCAATTAAACAAATCCACTAATTTTTAAATATTTATAATTTATTTTTTTATGTGTACCTTTAATTATTCATTCTTAAGTAATTGTTTCATGTTGATACTGGTGACGCGACATACAAAAACTTCAAAATACATTGTACTACGTTTTGTACTTATATAGAGATTTTAAACTTGAATAGGTTGATTTATATATAGTGGGCACCTATACCTGCAAGCTGTATCATATTTCAGTCTTCTAAGCAGCTACTGAAATACTTTCCCCTTGTGTTAAAACTATAGCGAAGCTTTAATATTATTCATACATAATATAACTAATTTTTATGAAAAAATACCCTAGTGAGGTTAGGTTTAAAATGTTGATATGCATTAAAAAAAATCCAATACATTTATTTTGAATATTTAGCAGATACTTAATATTTTCTATGCGTAACAATTTACAATTTCATAAAGCTAATTTGTGTTATTCGAAAATCATTTATTGATCATTTAAAATATATAGCATCTCTTCCTAGCTTAGTGTTTTAGGTTTTAGATTTTTGAGTATTTTAGGCCCAAAGTATATTTTTGGTAACGTTATTTTTAACTACAATACTATCTAATAACATATTTATACAAACTATAAACATAATGTCCAGTGATTTTTATTAACTAATCATATTATATTTTACATATTATTTTTTTCCCAAAACTATGATAGACTTACACAGCGTATTGCTTCATTCATTGTTATTATTACTTGTTAGTTGTTCATATGTTCAAATACAACCAAGAGTGTTTTTTTGCACATATTGATTTATGTGGGATAAAAAATTAAATATTAAGTATATTGAAAATCGACAAAACATTAAGACTTATTAAAATCACATAATAATATTTAAATAATAAATCTATTATTTAGGTACCTAAAAAATATTTAAAGACCATAGTACATACCTAGTTATGTTATAGTTTTTTCATGTAATTTTATAAACTGTTACTTTTTTACAACGATCAATTAGGTAGGTCGGCACGTCTCGGAAAACCATACGACAGCGATGCTCGACGCGTTACAATATTTTCGTAGTCAGTCAAACGAGAACAGGATACGACTCTATAGGGGTCTCATCCATCACCGTTAAGGCATTTTCCAAAGTTGATCTCGAACTGCTTTTTTGTCCGTCTAGCGGGATTGTACCTCTCGTTTTCGAGGTTATCTATACCGTCGCGCCGTGACCGCTGCAGTTCCATATACTACGCATTATTATTATTTATTATTAATTTTTCTTGATATAATCCATAATTAAACCATAAGTCACGAGGGGTTAACGCGATAACTGGCACTACGGTATCCATAACATAACGTTTCCTGTATTGTATTAATATCATAATAATATAATATAGTATATTATATCCGTGTCATGTGCGTACCTATTCGAATTTTCGCTTATAACAAACTATTGATTCATATATTATCATCCAATAAATAGGTATACACTTTTTTAAATTGTAGAAGAAACCAATAACCATGAATTAGTTTTTATATTCCGCCTGTTCTGCCCTCTTATTTGTAACTTGAAAAGTAAAATTCATTCTTGGATTTGAAAAACAATTTTTTACTGAACTCCAACCAAAAAAGTATTTGTCTTCGATTATTTCGAGATTAATTCTAGAAATCGTTTAAAGCGCTATTTGCAGTCAACAACCAATATTAAAAGATGCGTGCTGAATTATTGGTTTAGATTATGTTTACCACGGAAAATCCAAAGAAATAAAATAACGCATACTTTGTAGAGTAATTTTTTCTTCATTCATTTTGCAGCTGAACACAAAATGACTTTTATAATATCTCGATTCAAAGTACCTACCCTCTCCGCGATAGTAACTTCGTATACCTATAAGTATATTATACTCCCAAAATATGTCACTAGTATATAGATACGTATATGTACATGGCGCATTAACATAACAATATTATAATGTATGTAGGTATACCTACGTTTATCGATCATAAAATAAATGCATCCAATGGTTACTTGTGGTTTGGCGAAACCCTCTATCGGAAACATCTGCCGTCGCGTGGAAATCATCGGTTATCGCGATACACGTCTATCACTCGTATAAATTCCGAATCGAGTCACAGCGGGCCTGTGGTCGCTACGACCGCTTGCACACGACGTTCGTCGGATCCCGACACATTTCCGCTCTGTAATAATTTACTTTTTATGTTTTTGGGAAAACCTATGTCGTAAAATATAGGGCCAATATAATATTATGTACCCAAACGAAACATGTCAGGTAAAAATAACCCAAACTTAAGTTCCTATGGAAAAAAACGAATAAAATACACCAATATATATAAGTTCCTGTTAGAATAAACAGCTTGAATTAGGTTATTTCATAAGTCCAAAATTGTATTCATATATATGAAATTGACAAAATGTCGATAGCAAAAATAATTTCTTTCCCACTTTATTCAGACTCAAGACTGAAATTTATTGGTGGGGTCAACATTTTTAGTTTTTATGTTTTACGAAAAACATGTTAATCCAATTTTTAATAATCTGTACTGCCATGGCGCCGAACTATATTTTAAAAGGGGGGGGGGGGGGCAAGTAAAAAGTTATACGGACCACCACCTCCGTTTACGCTTGCTTTAGTGCTGCATATGTATACATTAATAGCTTATTACGAACATAATTCATAAGTAGTTTGCTGGGGTACCCACGGACCCCCACAACCCCACCCACCAAAAAAAAGGGGGGGCGGTCGCCCCTCTTGGGTTATAGGTTCGGCGCCACTGCTGTACTGAATATAACAAAATTAATTGTTCAAACATTGTGTACTTTTGTCTTTTGATTGTATAGGAAATTACGTATAATGGGGGAATTTGGTAGGAACTTATATATTATTATAAGTTACTGTTTACCTGCTATGTTTTGTATGGGTACATTTATATACTATAACACCAAAATATAACATGAAAATGGTTATCATACATATTATTATTATTATTATTGCACAGAATCAACGGTTACTCGGACCAAATTTGGTCGCGGTCGTCTACGGAAGTCGGAACAACACCACGTGGTCAGACACACTACACTGTTTATATAATATAATATATAATAAAATATAAAATAACGTCATACAGAATACGACCAGTTTGTCGCATCCATGTTCTACTTTTCTGATTCCGTCGTAACGCGCAATTTTTCCAATATCTAGAACGGGCACGTATATCGTATAAAATGCGCATAAAAAAATATAACTGCGATGATGATGTTCACGTATACATTATAGTATAGGTATCTATATATAATAAATAATAATATTATATTATAAAGGTATTTGCTTCGAGTGCGCAACATATATTTTCAAAAACGATTTACTGGGTCAGAGAATACATTTCGGTTGACCTTTTTCACTTCACGATGCATCTTTCGAAGTTTGAATTGTTCAAAAAATTTGTGTTTGTGTGCTTTTTTTCATAAATTACCCATACTACAGCTTGAGTAATTCTGGAAGTTAACGTCAATCCAGTTCGATAACAGTATAATTTTGTTTGAGATATAGAAACGCACAAGGTTTTTGACGGAAACTTAATTTTTAACAGTATTATTATATTATAAAATAGCACGTTTATTGTACCTATTAATAATAATTAATAACTTTTTCTTGAGCTCTACTCTAAACCACATTATACATTTATACCTTGTGTGATTCAATTATGGCTTTTTGAAACTATTGATGTCTCTCTCTTATTAGTACTAAAAATATTGACGAACATTCAGTTTTAATTGATCACAATACTAAAATAATTATATCACTTAATGCGTCTCCCGTCTTCCGATCATTGTAGTACAATATTTTACACTGTAACACCTAGAATAATTAATTTGACCTACGAAAGCCTTTGATAGAATTTAATTCGAAATTCACTCTCTTGTATAGGCTTACAAAATCGTTTCAAGTACCTAACAAAATAACTATATTACCGATGCGTAAGCATGTACAAAATGTATTTCCAATAACCCGTAAGCAGCTTAACTCGTGAATCGTGGATTTATCTTTGTTAGTGAGCTGAACCAATAAAGACGACGGACATATTAAATAGTTGATAAACAGAAGTCAAAAACAGTGAATTAAAAAAAAATATTATAACACTTTTAACGTAACTTACTACAAGAAGAGGAGATATTTGTGTTGTAAATTACAATAATTACAATATTGATTTATTTTTGCAAAAAAAATAACACAAAGATGTTTTTTACTATTGTTATATGAATTTAAAGTTTTATTTTAATCTACAGATGTTTGTATTTCCTAACTGTATTTGGTATTGGGTACTCTGACATCATCATTATTTCTGTGTGTAAAAATGGATCAACCTTGTTTAAAACTACTTATAGTTTTATAACTCCACCGTATATATCCACGATTTATAAAAATGAAAAAGTACATGTAATAATATTCATGATGTAGGTACCTACACGTATATGTGTAATTTACAAATAAACCAAAGCATAATATGATTATTTTCTTTACACACATTATTTTCCGTATTAATTATTATTTGTATTTAATAAATTCTTTTGACATTTTGTCGTCAGCTGCATTATAAACTCTTGTTAGCTCCAGTTGTTATGCCCAAAATAGGACGAACTTATACGTTTGTTGTAAATATTGAACACATATTTTTTTTTTTTGAACGTTGTATTGTGTGTGATTGCTTTTGTAAAGGATTTCACTCCTACAACGTTTTCTGACAGTGAAACGCACCGTTGTTAAATTTCTGTTTTTTCTCTCCTTATCTACAAAGTTAGATGGGCACACCTACCATCATGGGGGTCCTTGCTGTAAATGCAAAACGTCAGTTCGGTGACAAACTAATCGTGATCGTCATCCTCAGATTAAATGTGAATATGTCGAGAAAAAATATCATAACAATTAAAATGGATTCAAAACAATGTAACTATATATAGTCCTATAGGATTAAATTATTATTTTTATTCTAAAAAATATTTTAAAAATTATTCGATGTAAATTTAGAATTTTGTAAAATCAGTCAGATAATACAATTAATTAACTAAGTTTAAACTAACTAATACAACTATTTAAGAGATTTCGATTAACGTAATGAGTTCTATAATATTATGTTAAATTGTAATATCCTTGATATCATTAATAATCTTTTTTATTTTTAATATGTATTATACTAACGAATTTTTGAGTAGAAGATTATGATTAACCAAAGTTTATAAAATAATAATATTATTATAATAAAATTTGTTTTTATTAAAAATGTTTACAATAATGTAGTGCAATAAGCGGTAATGAAATTTTATATTTTGTAAGACTGTAAAATGTGTGAGTGGCATAAGAGGATGTTACTCATTGGTCATATTGAGAATAGATAACTGCAATTGTATCTAGATCAGATACAGATAATTATGTAAAGGTAGTACCTATACATTTATCTAAAAAGATCAATTTTAATTTCATTTTTATGTAGATTACATGGTAGATAAAATCTATTTTTTATTTCATTTAAAAACTATCATACTTCAATAAGAACGTACCTAATTAAAATAAATACAAAAAAAACGCTCTGCTGTATGGTATAGGTGACTAGAGGAATCACTGCAATTCGAGGAAGCTAGTGATTTACAATGGTGTTTTTTTTTTGTCCTGTAATGGTCTATAGAGAGGAAATTTTCGATTTTCTCAATAGTTATTTAATGCCACGGGAAAAACCACCGACAAATTACAAACAACCGCTAAAAATGGGATTTTAATTTCTAACGCTTTGTATATCACCATAGAGACAAATACAAATGAAAATAAAATTTTTAGTTATTTTGTTGTAATTAATAATATTAATTCAACTTACAGGCTATAATAAAATATAATAACAATATAAAATATCCATACTGACAAACCGTCTCCACTCAGAATCGTTTTTCGTATACAATGATGTGATATCATTGATTTAAATTTAATACAATCCATTATACAGTGACCCACTTGTATACTACTGTACAGCAGAGCGACATCCACTTACCCGCCTTTTTTTTAAAACTGCGTTTATATATATATTTTTTTTAATTTTTGGTTTCAGTATTTAATTTTTATGAGAACCCTTGTTATAAATTTTCAATTTTTAACTATAAAAATTGAACATTTTACACATTTTTAACTACAAAAATAATTTTCACAGTTTTGAGATTATGATGAATTTTGTCAATATTTAAACTTTAATACTTTAAAACTTTAAAACAAATCGGGCCTATCGCCTATGGATTTTTTATATCTCTCGACTTATATTAAAACAACTTATGAGGAACTTTGTATTAAATGTCCAAGCAATTGACCCTAAATATTATATAAAAAAAAAAAAAATATAAAATGTCTATAAATAGCTCAAAACGAGTCGAAGTAATTATAAATTTGTATCAGGTATACAAAATTATAAAATAAACATTTAGATAAAGAATTTAATATAAATTAGAGTCTAAATTTTAGACGTTTTAAACAAAACACCAATTTCTGAGATCATTTGGATGTACAGTTAAAGTGACGTTATTTTTGTTGATTATGTATTTAGGTACCGATTAGATAGTATTATGGTAGTAAAATTTTAATCAAAAAAATAATAATAGGTATTATTCATAATTCATGAGAAATTAATATTTTACTGAGGTCCGAGGATATTTAAAATTAAATTTATCAAGAAAAAGAAATTTGGTACCTAAGATAATCATTAGATAACTGGCTTCTGGCATAATAGTTAACTAAATAAAAAAGTAAAATAATAGATGAGGAACTTTTCATCTAGACAAGTGAAATCATGAAACAACTTTTTTTAAATTTATTCTTAAAAATAATATTTGTTATTAGATGGCAAATTATTTGATACCATCACTTTTGGAGATAATGTTAGTAGGTGCTCACCAACAGTGGTGCTGAAGTTTTTAAAAGGTGGTCGGGCAATTTCAAAATTTCGCGGCCTCAATATCTTAATTATTTGATATAGAGGTACCCTAATATACATTTATCCATAATGATGGCTTAAATATACTCATGCTCATAATAAAGTTATGATGTAAATAAAATGTGACCGATTGGCCACATTTCTCAAAATAGATGAGGTCGGACCGTAGCCCGACGTTAGTATGGTCTCGGCGACACTGCCTACCTATAGGCAATAGTATCTATCATGGTTTAAATATACAAAGTTATTGCACATAGCCCATATTGTTATCAAAGAAAAATAAAATGGTAGCGTAAGGGTACGGTCCATATCATAGCATATAATGTTATAGTTTAGCCAGTATACGTCGTCCCCTTACGCTTCCATTTTAATTCCTTAACGTGATAAAATGATATAGTGGGGGTACTATTGCAATAACCTTGTAAATTTAAAACCATGGTATTAATTATATTATATAGTGTGAAAGGCATATAGAACTGTTCTGTGTTATAAATTAAAACAAATCGAATAACTGTTCGAAAATATGGACTTCAGCACTTGTCACTTTGACGTCGAAAGAAGACATTCATATAATATGGGTTATACGATTCATTAATAAAGAATGAAATCAAATGAAATCAAAATCAAAATGTATGTATAAAATATTCGTTTATTATTGCATTTTTTAAATCACATGCTTTACCCTTTACTCCAAACTCCATAAAAACGCGTTATTTTTGTTTAAATATTATTTTTTAATAAATCATGTTGGTGCATCCAATAGTTGTAGTTATTAAAAAAAGTATCTAAAAGAAATTTTATTACTTTTTTCAATGTAAATTCGAAATGTTTGAAAGTTGCAGAGTTTAACAATTGTTTGTTTAGTTATTTTATAAAAGAAAACGTCTACGTAAAAGTGTAAAACGCATTACGAAATGTATAGTAAACTGTAAACAACAAATACAACCTACTCGATTCAACAGTACCTAATCTATCTGTAGTCTATACCGTCTCCAAAGTGTGTGTACACGATACAGACAAGTCTTTAGTCTTTATACAATATTTAAAATATACAGATAGAAATAATAAAACGTTGACGACTCGCGATAAAAAGTGATGAATTGTTGAAGAAAGCGCACGACGAGTGCTGCACTCGTCCGTGTTATTGACACGGCATACATTATCGCTGACGGTTTGAATGTGGCACATTAGTCAGTTTTGGCCAAGTACGTATAAATGTATAATTTATATTATATTGTAAACGTGCGGTTTTTATTATGTTATGAGCGGAGGCCGGAGAGTGATTTTTATTTTATTTTAAACGTATGGGTTGTATCAAATTTCCTGCAGCAATAATTATCAGGATGCGTAAGAACTGACATAATCATTAATTAGGCAGATAATAACAATTTTTGGTCACACAAAATTAGGAAGACCCCGCTGAAGTGCTGTGACAGTCACAATGTATACAAAACAAACGTTTTTGTTTTATTTCATTCGTCCTGAACGATGTTATAATATTACCTGTGAATTATACGAATATGAAGTAGTGCGTGTTTTGTCATAAAAAATATATATTATAATAATAATTGTTTGTGTGGGTTAACAGACCGTATTATAGAGCATTACAAAAATATCAGGTTTCGATAAAAAATAATACTCGACTCCTCGAACATCAACGGTATTCGTTTAGTGAAAACGATCCGGCAATCTATACAGTCGTTACTCAAGTCAAGACTAAACGCAACGATGAGAAATATGATATAACATGTATATTATAATAATATTTATTTAAACTATTATAAATGTATACATTTCCCGTCATATTTTATTTATAATATATTTTTAACGACCTGTTCTTTGGGCGGGTACCGTCATCATCCGTTCCAAGTCGTATAGCGTGTTATATGTGTTATACGTAAACAGTAAGTACATAACACGTCAAGTATTATAACGATCGGGTTTACTATTAATCGAATTGGTGAGAAATCGTAAGTAGAATTTAAGAGTCGGATGGCAAAGTCCTATAATGTATAGGCAGACATAACATAACTATTATACGTACCCTATGCATATTATCATAATATAATATTGGTATTGTGCTTATTCGGCGGATACACATCACATCGCCCGGCGCCCTTTCACGTCTCTGCAAATCGTTAGTCGCCGCCGCGGAAGAAGTCGAAATTTTAATAACAATAACATATACAAAAGACCCTCGCGAGGAATATGCATTCAACAGTCAATCCCATTCCCACTCCTCCAGTCCGTGTGACCATTTAAATATGACAATATTTTGGCGTACATCATGCCGACTGCGTTTATTTCTATTGAAATCTCCCACCGTCGTCGGTTATTATACGCTCGGTGGGATACGAGATTTACGCGTTCCAGTCCGACATAATATCCCACGTTATATTATTATTATTATTATTATTATTATTATTATTATTATTATTATAACGTGTGTATGTGACTTTATGCATTTTCCATCAGACCCGTTAAACTTAGACGTTGGCTTTTGAAACGAAAGCATAAGACTAGGTCACTTGTTTGTTGTTTGAATGCTTTTGGTTGTTACCATATTATATTATATTATATTATACACTGTATAAATCAAAATGTTTTGAAAATTGATACTATGATATAAGACCCACCGGTTTAATGGAAATTGTATAGGAAATTTAATTTCGTTATTTATCAGTTATCATACTATAGGTAGGTATACCTATGGACTATGTTCTGAGTTTGTGACAACATTTAATCTCAATTTATATTGCTCTACTGTTAAATCGACACAAATAAATCAAGAAGTTTGATAAACTTACAGAATTATCAGTAATTATAATATTACATTACTTAAGCTTTTTGTTTGTGGTAGATGTTAGCACTTAACATGGATGTTTATGATAGAATTCGTGAATTCGTGTTTTATGGTGATTGGGATAAAAAAAATATAAAGGTACTCAGGTACTTACTGGTGTATAGATGAAAAACTAGTATATTAAGAAAGGAGTTAATAAAAATTGTAATTAATAAACCATAACTAATTCATAATGGTTTTAGATGATTTTTTTATCATATATTATTATTATATTGTAAACATTCATACGAATTATAATAATTTAAACATATTATATTTATTGAAACCTTTAGTCACTGGCCAGTTATCGGTCACTTGTGCGAGAGATAATATTTGGATAGGTACCAAACTAATTTCCAACAAAAAATTGTTAGGCAGCCTACCTATATAAAATACTGAACACATTAATACTGAATCATGTAGGTAGTTACCTTTTGTTTGACGTTCCTTTTGAAAATCAAAAGTCAAAACTTTATCACTATGTGAATGTAATTTATGATTATTATAGTATAATACGAGTCCATAATATTATGTAGACATTTCATTATCTTCCATTCAAGTTTTCTCGTATGTGAAACTCAATCGATTTCTGTGTAGGAATCTACTCATTATACAATTCACGGTATTGATCTTATTACTGTGGGTTTATAGAATAGTGCCATGTATTCACAAAATCAAGTTATTTGTGTTGTGATGTTATAAGATTGGTATGAAACTATGAAAGCATACAGAAAGTCAGAAATGATCATCTAAAATGTAATAATTTTAACAATAATTGTGATTATTATTGCGTTCTTTGTTGTATGTGATTCATGTGTCATTATGTAGAACGAAATTATTGTAAATTCGAATAATACAAAAATATTGAAACATATTAACATAATATTAATACTTACAGCAGTTCAAATACTGAGAAACTATCTTTTGTGAATAAAATATTAATTTTAAAAATCTTAGTAAAAAAAACTGTTTGACAATAATTGTGTTGGATCTCTTCATTATTAATATTTGTATTTAATATTTGTTTAAAAGTACATCCATAGCAGCAACGGCCTTTTGAGAAATCAGAAAAATGTGTACAGTGATAGTTTGAAATTAAAATAAGTAGAATAAATAATAATATATTATTATTTTATGTTTCTAAGTAGATAGTTTATATTTTAGTACCTATACCTATTTGAAAAGGTTGATTGTAGCAGTAGACTCCGAGATAGGGATTACTTGAATGTGGGTAGTGGTAGCATCTTCTCGTTATTTATAATAGTATATTACATTATATAACTGTATAATATATAGTTATAACCATTAGTATGATATTCTGTAGTTACCTAGAGTGACCTATTATTAGGGTTTGGATGTTTTAGAAATGTCATATTTTTCTATATGCTATTGATTTGTATCAACCAAGCTAGAAATCCATTCTAATCATTCTATACAATGACGAGTTTAAAAATGAAATAAATTCAACACACATTTTTTATGAACATTATGATCATTTTGTATATCTTCTTTGAATATATATTTAATATTTTATTTTTTTAACCTTTATTTTTTAAATATTCAATCCGTAAATATTTGATTATGTTTTACAATAAAAATATGTGGTTAAAAACTATAATTTATGATCATGAACAGTCATGCTAGAAAAAAGTCTCTTATTAATAATATATAATTAAACTAAATCTTTTTATTATTATTTAATTTTTTTTGTGATGTTAATTATTTAATGTGTATTGAATATTTTTTATTTTTCTATATTTAAAAAATAATTGTTTTACATAGTTATGATTTTTATGAGCTTATTTGATCCATTTTTAATTTTTAAAACCACATTTCTTACCATCATGACACTGAAAGGCTAGCCTAATCTATTTATTATAATAATTAAAATAAGTTCCCTTGTTTTTTAAATATTTAATTTATTCAATTTTTTACCATACTAAATATTGATTTGTAATATTTCTTCCGTGCATTGTTTCTCTTGTAGATATTAATGTATGCATGCACATTTTTATACATAAAAACTACATAATTATATGTAATTTTACAAATATTTTCAGCAGTAATTAAGATAATCTAATATAGTTATATAGAACAAATATATTTTATATTATGTCATATACAGAATTATTTAACGAGCACGCTCATCCATATTTTATTTTTAAAATAGGCATTTTCATTCTTTAATACATTGTATATTATACAATCTGTAAAACTTTATTTACAATAAGAATATGTGCCATGATAAACATGACATGAGTTACATGAAAAATAAGTAACCTATCGGTTACACTTTATATTTTAACTTTTTTGAATTTGTTATATACTGTTTGGACTTTTAATAAAGAATTAAGTGTCAATGTCACAACATCATCTTCTCTTGAGCTTTCATTGGGGGTTTCCAAGTATTGAGTCTAAGACAAATGCTGAGATTAGTGAGTCAGGGTGATTTTCTAGTCGTGAACGATAACGTTTATATATATATAATTTAGGACATTTCTGAGATAGTTTTGATTTGTAGGTCTGTGTGAAGTGTGTGGTTGGACATGTAGAAGTGGTTACTGTGTTATCATGTGCAAGGCGATCCATTGGAATCTTTATAATCTGTTTAATTTTGACAATTTAGCTGCACCCCATATCTGGATGCCGTAAGTCCCTATAGACATGAGAAGTTTCTTATAAATGAGTAGTTTGGTATTGAGATTGAGTTTTGAGTGGTTACCAAGTAAATAATATAGTGATTCCTTTAGAGATTTTAAATGGTACGTTTAATTATTATATGTTCTGTCAAGGTGAGATGTTTATGTAGCCTTGAGAGCGTTAGGTTTAAGTAACGGACGTTGGAGTAAGTTAGGTCACAAATCATTTTTTCTATAAATTGTTTATCAGATGAGTTGTTTGAAAATATTTACGCATCTATTTTGGAACTCAAGCGAATATAGTTTCTATCTTTTGAGTTATTAAAATGTATGTAGGAGCTAAGGTCTAAGAACTAGGGATAAAATCACTTAATCGTGGTTTTATATTACAATATATTATTTAGCCAGTAATTATTAATGGTATTTTATCAGATTCGCAGTCAATTTTTACAAATAATACGATTTTAATCAATTAATATTATTTAACTATTTTAATTTTCAAATCAAAACAAAATAACAGAATAGATCTGATCTCTTAGATCTAATTAAACTACATATATTTGTCTCTGGAGTAAAATATTGTGACATTTTGGATGAAAAATACATATTATATAGGTACTTAGATAATTTTTTTTTAAATATTTAACACAGTATTTAGTTTAAGTCTAAATAGTAAAAAATACAATAATAAATACTAAATACACCATTAAGAGTAGAAATTTGACTTTTCATTTTACATGCCATACATGCAGAAATATTGTTATGTCCTTCGTTATTATAAACGAATAACACAAGAATTAGAATCTCTCATTCTGATAAATAAATCGACTTTAAAATATTTTACCGATATTATTGGTTTTATTGCTTAAATGTATAATGACACATTTTGTAGCATTTGGCATTTAGGCGTTTATTTTGTGTAAAACTTATTTTGACAGGTTTTTGGACTCTTAGGTTATTAATTTGTATTTAATTTATTTGTTCTTCTTCAGCATTTATTTGGTTTATTGGTTATACATATTATATTTATTCACAAGAAAATAAATTATGCTAACCAAATAAAAACAAAAATTTAATTTTGAAATGAACAAAAATAAAACCTAATAATTTTCCCATAATAATTTTAATATAATTTATTAGTTTTTAAGTGAATAAATATAACGTAAATATAACGTTATTGGAGTGTGAAACCGTATTTTCCTATAATGAACTTTAAAAAAAATATATTTTTGTAAACATAGATAGAATTCATATAACTATATAAGTATTACACGATATTTATTTTTTTAAGTATATGACGTACTTACACTATAATATATTCAAATATTTGATTTTGTATTATGACGATAAAATTGTTCAGGTATCTAGAGCAACGTTTTATTTTGTTGCACTTACCCATTTATTAAAATTTTTTTTTTATTTTTACATTTATCAGTTATTATATCGGAGATTTGAAACGACTAAATTATTTTGAATTCCACATATTGTAAAATCAAAGTTTTAATTAAATAAATATATATCACGTGTGTTCAAAACCCTCAGATTAGTCAGATTTAAAGTATACAGTAGTCATCTATAGCAACAAAATTAATATTGAAACATTAATCAGAAATCGGGATAAACCGATATTACAATAATTTTCCAATGTACCTATGTATGACTGTTTTGAAATTAACACACATAATATTGCATGCTCGGCCACTGTACATTGTACCTAATGTGGTGTATAAATGTTAATGGTCATAATGCACTAATACGATTTTACAACGCAGTGATCATTTCAGCACTCCAATATTTACGTTTTGAAAAAAAAAACAAATACAACAATCCAATATCAACGAAACTATTCATAAATCCTAGTTTATGGGTCTGTTTCAGTCATTTTCAGAAACGCATCCGTTATAAGTTATTTAAAGATTTAATAAGAGTGATGAGTTATTGTATACGAACGTATAGCATATTATTGTTGTGATATGGAGTAGGTATGTACCAAGTCATTGTTTTTAATCTCATACAGACTTCCACATAGTACCTACTAAGTCAAGTGTTCGAAAATTGAGTCTCCTAAAATCAACTCTCATAAAATTTAATTGTCTTAAGTCTTTTTTATAAAAAATGTATTTGTTATAAAAAATATTTATTATCTACATAATATGTATAATGACTTGTCCTGAGTGATTCATCATCGCTTAGCCGGAAAAGCTATGAGTATTAAATTTGAACAGTAGTTTTTTTTTGTGATGTAAACACCCTCTATGAAAGGATTTTTCAAAATTCAACCCTACAAGGGTTAAAAGATATTTATATTGATTTTCTGATATTCGCATTTTAAAGAGGTAGTCAAACAGGGATCTTAAGATTCACAGTGGAAATTAATACTTTTTTTTTGTTTAATAATGGTTAACTTTGGTTGCAGCTGGTTACATATATTATGCGAATTATTTCACAAAGCTACAATTACGCCGATTTGTCTGTAAAAATAAAATGAAACACTCAAAATATAATAATATATAAATATTAAATACTCCTAAAAATCCAGGATGATCAACTATGACTTCAATATTATTTTAGGTATACTGTATAAACATTTTTTTTCAACTACAAATATGTAGGCTATATTTTATCTCCCACCTCCCTGTGTTCGCAATCTAACACAGGTATAGATTGCTTACCTGATAATATAATATTCGCATAACTATATAAGTGAGACTCACGGGCAACTCCACGTGGGATGGCTAAAAATTAAAATATAATATGATTTTGTTTCCGTATGCATAGTGAATTACACCCAAAAGGAGTTAATTAATCACAATTATTTTCCCGGGCAACGCAGGGTTATTCAGCTAATACAAGTCATATAATTGTGTTTCTTACCTACTTACATCTCAAAAAAATTATAAGATAAATAATTACGTATCAGTAATTAATTAGATTAAAAAAAAATATGTATATAATTTGTAAATTTGTATAAATTGTATTTATTATGTAATTCCTTATTATTAGTAGTTTATTTTTTAAAAAAATATTGCGTAAAATCTAAGTTGTTGAAAATCAAAATACATGATGTTCATGTGTCACTGAATAACAATTAAAAGTATTAGGTATATAGCTATATTCCAATAGGTATTATTTATTATTAAAAAAAAACTTTTAGAACAATTGATTTGTATGAAACTCAACTTTATGAAAACTTTGAACACACAATCGAGACTATACAACGTGATTCTTTTTAAATAGATTGGATTTAATGAATTTGTTGATCAAATCTTTTTGATTAATCTTATTAATTTCCACAATTCCTAGATCCCCTCTTCGTCTATACAGTGCTACTTGACGCTTGTATGATGTGAAATGTTGAGTTTTCGAACCCTAGTGATATCGGTATACAGTAAACTTTTTGTTTAAGTGTTTGAAATTTTTTTTGTTTTTAATTTTATAAAATTGTATAATAGTTAATAATCTCCCCAATATATTATGATGACGCCTGTTTTGTGTCTAAAGTGTATATATACAGTTAAAG
>NC_042494.1:113679993-113714822 GCF_005508785.2 Acyrthosiphon pisum | reverse complement strand
CCACGTATTCGATGGGGAGGGGGGGGTTGAGTGTGTTACTTATGCCGGGGATACGGATGCGTGTTTTTAAAAGGCTAGTGGTGCGCGTCCGGGTCGGTTAAAAAGTAGCAAAATAAATTTACTAAAACGAAAGATAATATATTGTTGTAAATGTTTGCACAACTCGACTTGTGCTCGTGTGCTGTGTTCAGATCAAATCATCACCGCAATAAAGCTCTGTCATTGTCGTCGACGCCACTCGTTAATATTATGTAAAATAATATACATAATGAATGTTTATAAACCCAACGTCGCGATCGTCGTCGTCGTGGTACGATACATCACCGTTTCAAACAGTGTTTAGCGGCGCAAGTCGGTAGTATTATACTCGTCGTATATATTATTATATTATAATACATAATATATTATATTATAACATAGGTATTACACGGTCGCTGCACACACCCGTCGCGTCTATTACGCGACTTTTTAGGTAGGTAAGCCTTTTATTTACGCTTAAATAATCAGCAACCCCGGATTATGATAATGCGTCGTGTAGAGTGTAGACGTTACGTTATAGCTAACACCCGGTAAAGTGTTCGAAGCAGATAGGACGTAGGACTTCAGAAGTCTTATAGAATATCGAAGGTATAGGTATGGGATTTTCGAGAATTCGTAACCACGAACCACGCAACGACACGTGGCAAACAGCATCAGTTTAGTCCGACACCGGTGTAGTACCGCAGACGTACAGTTACTGTACTGTACCTACTATAATTATTATATCAGCTTACATTGAACATTGTATTGGATAAATGTTATGACGTGTACTCGAGTGCAAAAGAATGGCGTGTTTATTTTATTTACGAATTTTATTGCGTGAGCCAGAGATAATGAAATGGAGCGATTTTAAAATTTTTAAAAATATTTTACATTATAGCACTTTGCTACTTAGTCAACTGGTTAGAGGTGATTTTATATTATATACATTTAACTAGTATATTATATATTCATATAAACTAACAAATTAGCTGATCCAGCGTACTTCATTACCCGTAAAAATTGTGATTGTTCAACGCCTTTTGGGTGTAACTCGCTGCAGTAAGTGCAACTCAGCCACCCTGGTATGCAACCGATTTAAGTCGGGTTCCCAAGATGCTTTTGACGAATATACTCGAGTTATCGTAAATTTACTGACACAAAACGTGGGAAATTTTTGAATAACGAATATTCGTACACAATACTAGGGGTACACTGACACCCAACGGCCAACATAACTTGAAATTTACGAATAGCAAATATTCGTCACATGCACACGAGTCGTGGAAACATAATATAGCTTTAATATTATTAAATTGGTTAGTTATTATTCCAGATTAGAAATAACTAGAAATCATATTGGATAATTCTTGGATTTATCGCATTCTCCCAAGCAAATCATACCTATTAACATTCAACGCAACGTTAAAATTAATTGATTTAAATCTCACAATGCTCATAACTTTTTAATACTATGCATTACATTGTTCTTGTTGTTACATTTTAATAAATATAATATGGGGCACCCAGTATCCTCCACACATTATTGAATTGATATCGTATATTATATTATATACAGACGATACCTATTACATGACATTTGTTTGAATTCGGTATAGTTACCATGGTGTTGTAACTCGTAACCATTATGTTACAGTGTATAAATACATAGGTATATATATATAATATAATATACCTACTATTAATATCGATCGTATGTAATATTAAATGTATCATTTTCCAAGTTCACTGTAGTAATGGAACAGCAGTACAATCATTAGGTTTCCCTATCGAATACAAAGCCCATGCCTTGATTTGCCTTTATACAACTATTACACGAATTCTAATTAAATCCGACGTCACTTAAACTCCCCTTTGGCAGTGAGTGATGTAAAAGAACTAAGTGGGTAGAGTATAATATGTTAAATACTTGTGTACACATTGTTATGGGAATTTAAAATAATATAAAAGTTATGAACTGAACAGAACTGATAATAATAATAAAAATAATAATATTTAAACAGAATATGACACCATTTATATTTTAATTGTACACTGTCAGTTACATACTTACATGGTTACAAAATGCTAAGTATATTGTTAATTGTTATAGTATAATAATTTGGTGGATACTAAAAAGAATAAAAAAATGTTTTGATTCTATACTGTAAATTGTTGTTTATTGTAGTAAAATTTTTGCAGCGTGTATTTTTATAATATAACTAAGGTATAGGCAGATGATAAATTAAATTTTTAATTAAATTTAAAATATCATATTTATTTTTAATGAACAATAATTCTCTTTTATACGATCGTAATTTATAACATTGTCTAGATATTACTACAGAACTTAAAAAACAATTAATTAAAAATTATAAACAAACCAAAAATATACCAATGATGAAATTTTACAAGAAATAATTAGTTAAAATGTTAGTACCAAAAAAGAACAATTATTTCATTAAAATAATAGATATAAAAAATAAAAATGTATCAAATTATTCTGATAATTTTTGACTTACGTAATAAAGGAGTACTATATAATTAACAGTATAGAACAGTACATGTAATAATATAAAGAAAGAGTTATTTAATATATATTACTTTTTATGTAGTAAAAAAAAAACGATTATTAATGACTTTGGTTTGTGATTTTATGCTTGAGAAAACTTAAGTTAATGTAATCGAATATAATAAAATTAAACATAAATATTATTGTTTTAAAGTTAACACCAAAAATGTATAATAATATTATATTGACATATTGTAACTGTACAGTGTACATTATATTTATTGTAATTTCAATGTTACATCAGTGGAATAGTACCTATTAATAATCAAACGTGAATTTATTAAAATACAGATTATAGGTATATTCATAATTGAATAATTTATACCTACATAAAATATTTTATATTAATAATATATTTTTCACTACATCATGTTTAGATCTGAGACGATGTTTTACCAGACATAACATAATCTCTGTCCGTAATTTTCGTCTCAATTTCTTTTAATTTTAATTTGTGTAGACATTAATTTGAGTATAGATAGTATATAATAATATTATGTATTATCTATACTCGATACTCGATAACATATCATGTTATCCAAAAACCAAGGATATAACATAATTAAATTTAATAATTTTAATAATATAATATATGTATTTTTTTAAATCACCAATTGAATATTATATTTCAACGACTATACTTATATACTATTATATTATGTAATAGGTACCTACTATAAATATATTATCTTTAAATGTATAATATTAACCAATTTAATAGAAAACGATACTAGCTATCAGTTTTAAGCCACAGTCCATCTGGTAATTTTATGCAGGTATTAGAGACAGCTAATTTTGAGACATTTGAGGAGTAAGAAAATGATTACGTCTAGACTTTAGCTTTGATGTAAAATAAGTAACTAATACGAATCTAGTCATATTGAGTCATATAAATAATCTTACTAAGTTATGAACTTTGTATATCAATGCTTTAAAATTAACTAGTGGTCGAGTTTACAGTTTCCTAAGCATTGAGGTTGCATATTGTAGGTATATAATTCATAGCATGAGTAAAAAAACATAACTAGTTAATATGAATAAATTATATTATGTTTACATTTTAACAATATATTATATGAAGCAAGTAAGTTAAAAATATTATTTAAAAAAATGTAAAAACATCGCGTTTAACTTAGTGAATATATTCAATGAAAAAGAGGAGTAGTAAAATGGGTTATCTCCACTAAAACATTAACCGTCATCATTTTAACTCGTGCCATAGATTAACTTGACAACAGCCTTGCGTGCGTCCGACCCGTTTCTTCCATCCCTTTCTATCTGTTTCTTTAATCGGCACTATACTCTAACTGAGCTATACCCGAATATCCCTTGCATAGTTTTTAATATAAAACGTGATGAAATTGCAGGACAATATGACTTTCCTCTCATTTCTGGTCAACGTGAAATATAAATTAGGGTTGCTCCTAAAACATTTTGTAATCAGTTTTGACTCCTGCGCGTTATACATTATACACGTCATACAATATAGTTACATATAGTCTTTTATAATACTTTGTTTTTAAAAAGTTCTATAATTCGAAAAAAAACTTAAATCACACTAAAAGCCCGAGTGTTTAAGCTGCCACAAATTACATAATTTTATTTTACAATAAGCAATTACTTACATAATTATAACTTAACGTAGATAATTTTAAATTATATTTGTGATCTAAATACATTAGCGGTTGGCCGGTATAATTACATCTATATAAATACACAATATGTAAGACTACACGATACACTTGTCTATAAGTATAATATTATTACCACATATTATAGTATAATTAGTAATCACACAAAATAACTAAAGGTAAAAAAAAAAATTCGAGAAAATATTTAATACTTCCGTATAACCACAATATTATGTGTCGGACTTATTACGCTGGCATTCAGATATTATACGCATGCGCTATAATAGTTCTGTTTGGTGTGTTTCATATTTTATCGTGATATAAGCACAATATATGTGATCATAAAATATACAAGATACCATAATATTTAATTTGATGTTAATTCTCTTACATCTTGTGTTGTAGGTTTGTATTGTGTTATTCAATTATTGTGTGTTTATGTTTCAATATCACATCTCAAATTATTCATCTATACTGTTCGCCGTACAGCCGTTTGTATTATTTTGATCTCGCAAGGTTTATGCGATTGGGGTGGGTTAAATTTGCATATGTCTCGTAGAAAATAAAAATAGGATAGACCCATGTGATAGATAACTCATTGTGTTTTTATAACACCATTTTATAAATTATTCGATGAATAAATTGTGATCGAAAACCAGAACGCATTTGTAAAACTAACGGGAGAATGTGCGTATACGCATACATTTTAAAAATTGCCAATCCCTTCGATTTTAAATTGCAAAATTATAATTTTAAATTTTAACTTATTATAAAATGTTAACTCGATCAATAAGTTGATATTTTATATCACATAAAATAAATGGTTTAAGATATCATAAATAAAATTTAATGCTCAAATACTATGCTGAATATTCCATACAATAAAAGTGAGTAATGTATGTGACGGAAATATGAAATTATTATAATAATAATATGACCAATGGGCAATGACCATTTAATGGAAAAGTTGTAGTGCAATTCAGAGTCAACACGAAAAGACCATAAATCGACTGTAAACGTAGAATACCAATATTTTTGGCACATAATTCGATAATTTAGGGAATTATACGATAAAAATAAGTGTCAATATTTTATTTGTTAATTGAAAACATTTATCTTTTATAATACTGTATACTTGTAATTATTATTGTACAAATTATTTTTCACTTAAAATTATTATGTGCACTATTTTTTAAGATAAATCTAAATGTATATACATTATAGATAAATACGATTTATAATAATTTAGTTGACTTTCAATTAGAAATTTTATGTTAATTTGAACAACAACTATCCGATATCATTAGTTTTATAAATTATAAATACATAAACATCTTTTTATTTTAAATACCTTTTAAATTGAGTGTTCACTAGCTGTTCACAAAGAACATCCTACTATTAAAATAATATCTTATCCAGTTCTCTATATTAATTTCTTTGATTATGTTTTTTATTGAATTCGATTTCAATTTTTAAATTATTTCATAATATTTTTAAAATGCCCGTAGATTGTAACATCAAACACTTTAATTTCATTCATTGCTTATGTGTTTTTTGAAAAATCCATTAAATTACTATCCAAATACAATACTGAAATTGCTACAATAAAGTCTAAAACTCATATTTTTGATTTAAATATAAATTATCTAAAAAGAATAGTTATGTAAGTAGACCTACGTTTAATTTTTTTGCATCACACAACTCACATAAGCAAATATATTAATTACTTACTTACATGCGTGATGCTTATCACGCGGAATACGTAAAATAAAAGGTCTGATACTTGAGCTTTGGAAGCAAGTTATTGTATGTACCTACTGAAAAAATAAAACACATCAACGTTTGAAATCTTAAAATGTGCATTCATTCTCATTTCTCCGTATGTAAAGTACACCATTGTTACAATCAACTAGGTAAATAATAATAAAAAAATAATATTTTTGTTGACGAGATCGACAAATGTTATGTTATTTTGTAAAGAAATAAAATTGAAAAATGTGTCGTTTCCTACGTCAGGTAGCACGGTCATAAAATATGCTACACGCGTATGATTAAATACCAGCAATGCATCTAAGTGGACCCGGACTAACCTAAAACCCGTGGAGCTACGTCGACCAAAATATTTAAATTTATTGTATTATTACAATATTTCAAAAATATACAACAAAGCGATTTCATACGCACAGACGTTTCTGTCAACGCTCTTGAAAAAACCCAATATAGGTACCTATGTATATTATGAAACTTCCGTTTTTGTCTCTGATTGACTACGAGATCCATTTCTCTCTTTGGGGTATACGAAAAAAACGTCAAATTTTTAAAAAAGTAATTAATTTTGTTAAAAATTAAAAATTTCCTCCCTTCCCATTAAATGTGACAAAATCTCAATCCGCGGATGAAGCAATAAACAGGCAATAGAAGGCATACAAGTGAGGAGGGGTAGAGATCAAGCGTTTGTGGCACTGCTTTATGTGGTTTACGCTTGCACAATTACACAGGGTGCACAGGAAATCTGAAGCGCTGAAAGTAGGAAATATGCAGCGTGATCACTCTCGAAAGGTGGAGCGGGCGTGCGTGTAAGGCATGGAGCAACGAGTGATCATAATATTATTATTCGTGGATTACATTAAAGCGACAAAGGGGCCTCGACTGGGAGTGCATAGTGGGAGATGGAGAGTGATAGAGTGAGAGAGAGAAAGAGTCTTATAGTGGTATAAAATACATTTTAAATTATCATCGAGTTTACCGCAGCTGGTAGCCCGTATCCGAAAAAGCACCTGCTGCTGAATATAAAAAAAAAACCACTGCCGTTTCCGTTACCGTCGTACATTTCATATACAGGTATATTTATATATAATATTAAACACGGACTATTATAGTTCGCAAACTGAAAGCTCTTCGCCAGTCGTGAGTCGTGACGGTGTAAACGATAATATTATGCTACAACAATAATACATTTACTATATTATTGTCGTGTTGAGGCGCCTCCTATTCGAACATAATAATAATAATAGTACAAAACATACAAATAAACACACACCGAGACGCTGTGTACGTAGTGTTGCGCGTTTGGAGAATACAGCTAGAGATGTCGTTTTGACATTTTTTTTCGCGCACAAAATTCGTCCAGGTGTCCACGTTGTTATATAATTTATATCAAGTTGCTCGTTACATATTAATATAGCTGTAGTATATATAGTATAAACATATAATTCTATAGGTGATGCCGTTACTCCGAAATTAATAAAGTTTGAGCTTATTACAGTTATTATAGTTGTGCATACACAACATAAATAGGTACAATTCTCTCATTCGAACGAAAACGCATTAACGTTACTCTCTTCCTGGAATATTATTTAAAAAGTTGTGTGTTACAATTATTTTTATGCAGTAAATTAAATTATCAATCACCCGAGTTACAATAATTACCTACACATAAGCATTGTTATTTAAAAGTATAAAACATAATTGTCTAGCCAGTATACCTTAAGAAATCTTTTGACGGGTAAGTAATTTTTTTTTATTATTATTGTGAAAGTATAACAACTGTAAATATTACGTAAAATTTGCTTCTAAAATATTATATATCGACATTTTTAACTTGTGTTTGTAAATGTTGAATAGAAATTACTTCAGTATTAATATTAGTATTCTTTATGTACCTAGTTATTTCTCAATACGCCGTCAGTGGAAGGTGATTCATTTAATATTGCATTAGGTACTTATAAAAAAGCTTAAAAGTTTGTAGGAATATAACCATGGATAAAATTAATTTTAATGATAGCACAACAGTTATAATAGTTAACGATAATATTTACGTCGTTGTAATTTAGTGTAAGGCAAGTGTCAAACTGTTAAATTACCTACCAAATTTTGTCGATATATTTGAAACTATTATTGACACATATTGAATACATGAGAAGTAAGAATTACTAATAAATAAAATACATACCCAACTACCTATACATATCATCTCATATTAGATTTTTTTTTAATTTATGACTAGTTATATGATTGCATTACATCGAAACAAATAAAAACAACGCCATCCGATAAATATGCCTCACAATTAAATCGGCTATTACATCATATCTACTGATTTGTCAACGCAGATATGCAGACATGCTCATAAATATTATCACTAAACTTTCCTAAAAAGTGAAAAACCAGATGATTTATGTGGAAAAAAATATATTAAGAATTTATCTAAATTATTTTTTTTAAACATGTATATTGATTTCAACTCAACAAAAACCATAATTGTCTTCACAGTTTTTTTCAGTTTATCTCTATAGAAATTATAATATATTATATAGGTAACATAAACACGAGTACATGATCTAATAAAATATATCATAATATAATACTAATATACTTACCCACCTATATTTTAAACTGAACGTTTAGCGTCAAAATCGTAAATAGCACCTAATGCTATATTATATACAATAGTCAGATGAATAATAGACAAGTTTCTACTCATAATCAATTTTTTTATGAAAATTATATACCTTTATTAATATTTTGTAACTATTTCAACCCTAAATTATAATTTGGTAGTTTAATCATTGAATATTTTAAAATATATAGGTTTGTATTTGAAGCATATATTATCAGTCGCCTGAGGAATAAAATATGATATATATTATATTCGAGGAATGCCCTCTGTAGATATTTAAATGCTAAGTAAATGGTGTGGCTAGAGGATCAAAAGCACAAGGTATATGACATGCGAAATGAGAAAACATATTTTATCATATCAGAAATTATTTCCTGTTAATAATATTATAATATTATATAGTTTGTGGAACATTTAATATTTCAATAGATCAATCGGAATACAATATTATATCTCTTTGAAATATTTTTAGGTACAAATTAATCTATAATTCTATACAATAATTTTTGATTAAATAAAATATACAACTAAAAAAAAAGAATTTACCTACCATGTAAATTGATTAATATTTTAAAGTAAGAAAATTTAAATTAAATTAAATTCTTATAATTTTGTGATATTTTAAACTGTACGAAACCTTATAACACGTAAATAAGAGAGACGTTGGATATATTTATATAAATGGTATAGATAGGTATAACACATTTATACAATTAATGATCCGTTACATGAACAAAAATAATAGTTTATTATTTCTTTAGCCGTTAAAAGCATAACCGTGCTTGTTCATTGTTGGTACTGGTACCATACTCCAATAATTTGTGATTTACAGGGACAATAAAAACATGTTTGTTAAAAGCAAAAACTACAAATTATGGAACCATGTTATTAGTGTTATATTTCTATTCAATAAAACAATAGGTTAGTTACACGAAAGTTCTTATTGCATATAATAAATATCAGTCTTGTAAAGTATTCGAATACACAATTACTTGTGTTTAAATACTTTTTGAAGTACCTATTTATATGTAATTCTAAATACAATTTTTTTAATGTATTTTTAAGTATTTTGAATACTTTTTAAAAGTAATTTTAACAAAATTTAAATACTTGTATTAAAATACCATAAAGTCCGTTTTATTAATTTTAATTTATTTTTTTTTCACAAAAAATTTACAATAGTAAAAATATATTGTTTTCGTTGAAAACTAATACTATGTTTTTGTATATTAAAAGTAGGTAATAGCAATATTTTAAATTTTAAAAATACAACATCAAATTTTATATCGTTTCTATATTGAAATTTTTTAAGAAAATTGAAAATCTAATAATTTAAAAATAGTTCCATATTAATGGTTAATACCACTCCTTAGTTTATTTTTTTCATTAAAATTTAAACAATGTTAGTTGAAATATATCTGAATGCAGAATGAAATATGTGAACATGTATATTTCTCTAAATAGTTAGATATGTTATAGTAATAAATTGTTAAAATCTATGATAAGTAGTAGCATAATAGGTACCTATACTGGTGTATTATATATACATAATATAGCATAACATTTAAAAAAATACTTTTATTTGTATTCAAATACTTTGTAAGTATTCGTAAAATACATTTTTATAATAGTATTATAGAAGTATTTTTAATACTTTTTTATTCGAATACTAGTATTAGTATAATAATTTTTCAAAATTATTTTTTACAAGACTGATAAATATTGTATATTTAGGTATGTATACTATACATTTATATAATACATTTTTCTTATTTTATTTCCACAGAATTTCTATTGATTTGAATATTTGATGTTTTTATGTCGGTACTTAGTATTTTGAAAGTTGAAACATGGATAATAATAATATAGAATGATGGGTATTATTATTGTGTGTTGTAATACTATAAAATTATTTTAAACACGTATACATCATAATATATACATAACATATAGACATCTCTATTCATTTCATGAATGACCATAAAAAATATTTTATTATTTTAAATGTATCCGATGTGTTGACTAAGTTACGTTTAAAAATATATCAGTGGATCATCACATTTCATTGATGATAATGAGGCTTACAAAATAATATTCCTAGTATAGTAGGTAGTTACATATAGTGGTTTACGTTGATTTTTTTTCTGTGGACACTTTTTTGGTCATAAATAAAGAATAATATGAACCAGAGTTTAAGTTGCTAAATGTAAATAAATTATATCGAGGTATTTAAAGATTAGTAATCTTTCAATATTTTCGGTAGTTATCCTAAGCAAAATATAAAAAATCTATTTTTAAAAATATAAATGAATAAATAAATTACTTAAAAATGTGTTCTATTCGAATATTGATAAAAAATACATAGCACATACCTATTATTATTTTATTATTATGTCAATAACATTTTAAAAATAACGTTCTATCAATTTAATTACTTTCCTGTTCCATGTGTACATTACCTATGACTATTTTGAACCATTTTCTGTAATAAACAAGTATGAATTAATAGTTTGGTGTGCCACACTGCCACGTAAATAGTATTACAATTGAATGCAAAAAGAGGATTACAGAGTTTTACATTATAATGCATGTCTCGTACTATGTCCAAATAATAACCATGCTGAATAATTAGACCTTTGTCGCTTTATAAAAATCGTAATGACTGCAAGAAGTAAAACTGCATACGTTAGTTTTTAAACATTAAAAATTCCACAGCCAGCGAGTTTAGCATTTTTTTTTTTTTTTTTAATTCATCAGATTTAATAAGTCACGTAGATGTTACACAATAAAAACGTGTTGAAATAAAAAAAAGTTTAAATTAAAGAATGATAATATAATATTAAATTTGAAGTATAATGTTGAGTTGTAAAATATTAAGATATAAAACTATAGTTATTATTTTTAAATCAATAAAAAAAATGGTAAAAGTGTGAGAATGACATTGAATTAGATACTTATTTACCTAAAGTTAAATTTACAACGTTTAAATTGGAAATCATTTATTTTAAGGAATCTATAGGTACCTACCTATTGAATATTGTGCATGCACCGTAGATTTTAAATTATAAATTATTCTATAAGCTAATTAGTAATTTACGCTAGTCAACTTTATTCATGTCATCGAATACACTATACAGTATCTTTATATCTAATAAACTACGTGTTTAAGTAATAACGTATTAACGTATATATTTTGAAATTCATAATTAATTGAGATTTAAGTGCAAATATTTTAGCTTCAGATGAGGTACTGTTTGCTGGTGAGTGGTGACAGTAATTATCCTTAAGAGCTTGATACTCAATCTTTTATTCTTATTACTTATCAGTATTATAGGTTGTCCAATGTAGTGTCACAATATTAAAATAACTTCGAAAACCTTTAAAGTTTAGAGAGATAAACACTTTTTCAACGTCATGTTCCACGCGTATTTAAAATTTGGTGGAAAAATTAAACGTTGATGTTTTGTGCATGCTATATATAATACAATATTATTATCATACCTATAAAACTTTAAATGCAAAAAAAAAAACAATTTATAACTATTTTAATAAAAATATGTGGATCAACTTTTATATGAAACTTGAGTAACTTGTTAAAATATGTATGTTTTTTTTAAAAATAAACTAAGAATTTTAATAATATTATACTATATTGAAAAATAATAATACCTAAGCTGCTAATTCAAAAACAAAATAATGTTTCTCGGTATATTTTTTTCGTAATTTTACTTTTAACTTGTAGTTCTTATAATTTATATTGGTACCATCTACTTTTCCACAAGACTCAATGAAGAAAGTGTGTTTATCAACTTGGAGTATTCACATAAAATTATGATTATAAAAAAATAATTAACGTTTGATTAAATAATTGTATTATAGACAACACAATTTTAACTTCATATATAATATATTATAATTCACATATTATTATACCCTTATATTTTTTTATAATATGTACGAAAAAGTTGGATTAAGTAAACTTGTATTAAATCAAATTCATAGATGGTAAATTTATTTTTTTTTTGTTATAACTTTGAATGAAAATGATTAATTATTAATTATAAATTATTGAATACATTTTGATTTAACCAGGCTTCAATGAGTTAATATCTTACCCAAAGTATAATTTTCATTGTCTTAGTAAAGTGAAATATATTTAAGCTTAACAATTTTTCGTTATTTCATTTAATTAAAAATAATATACTCCAATAGGTAGTATGTTATAATTATTATATATCCTGATCACGCATATAAACTTGGATTAAATGATTCTCCTTTTTGCACACAAACACACTACACGTCTTCGCCGAAAGCATATGCGACCTCTCACAACTACACTTAGACTATTCCTTATTACAATACCAAACACAAAATTTTTCTCAGTTACTTTAAATCTCTTAACATTTCGCCAACCTATTTTCTATTTTCAACATTAAATCTGAAGAGAAAATAGATCATCAAAAAAATAATTGTTTTCTAATTGGAAGCCGGTCTTGTAACATATTATATTTTCTGTTTGTTTTGTTATTGTCATAATTTTGTTCCATTTAAAATAACTGTCGAGCTGTCACTGACAAAAAGCTTTTACAAAATAAAAAATTATTATAGGTACATGTAAATAAATTAGTTTTAGTCAATTATTTAGTTTTGTCATATTTTTATTACGGGCTTACAACAATAATTATTATTATAGTGCACAATAATTGTTTTATACACTGTACATTGATATACCGAAATGTTATCGTTTGTGCACGCTCACTATTTCGACAGACATAATTAACATTTCACTAACAACCTTTATAAAAATATATAATATTCCATTTAATATTTGAAATATTTTTTTTTTTTTTGGTTTACCTATGTCATACCGTACTTATGTTCTCACCAGTGGATACCATATTCCAACGAAGACAAACTTAAAAAATAGTTTCTAGTGAATCTCACTAGTTTTGTGGTTTTTTTGAAACAGCGTTGGTGTTTTGTTTGTGCAAGCCTACATAGCCTACTGCTATAATAATAACGTCGCCTACAATATTGTATGCACGTTGTTTGGAAAAATACCACCATATCATAAATCATATTATATTCTATACGGTACAATATTATATTGTTATTCCCCGCGGAATTTACGAATTTTTTTCCCCTCTGGTGACAACATTATGTACGTTTTATACGCACGCCTACCAAATATGTACCTACCTACCCGATACAAAAACTATATTATTATTACATGTCCAGAAGAAAAAAAACTCTCTAGAATCTCATATTATTATTATTATTATCATCATTATCATCGTCGTCGACCCTATTACGTACGAAAATTTGTTTAGAATTCCGTGTCACCGTCCGTCCCATTACGCGATGGTGGTAGCTATATATAATATTATAATATTATATTATTACCTGTACGTACTTTATCTACGTAGGTACCTATATTTACAATATCGAATATAATAAGAGGAATATAAAAAGAGGAATGCAGGCCAATCCTATTATCCATTGCGGCCATATAGAAATGTAGGTGTGTTCATACAAACGCCCCTACGTTAGGTCCTCAGGGATGGGGTGTCAGCGGGGTAAAATTATATTGCGTTAAGGGTAGGAGGCTGTGGTGTACACCGGAGCTCTCCTAAGTCAAAAAGGCCGTAAGTGATAAAAAGTTAAATGTACTTTTTGTGCATAATTATCAAAATTTTAATTCTAAGGTACATATTTTATTAGTGCTCTAAAAAATACGAATGGTGTTTCCACCATATCTGAAACCACGTTTGTTTCTTTTTTGTATATTACTGAATTTATTATAGCACAGTGCTGAAGTGAGAAATGCGTATGTATAATGGAGATTTGAGGTATGTACACCTACCTACAAATAAAGTGTGTATTTTTTTTTATTCTTTTTTATTAACAAAAAACAGTCCGTTGTAGCTAAGGTCATTGGATGTAACAATGCTTTACATAATGTAGATATTGCGATACATAGATCAGATTATAGATTACAGAAAATTTTAATAAAGGTTAGGTTACATACAATAAGAGAGATAGAAAAAAATTTAAATAAGGAAATAACTATATAATATATAACTAACCTATAAGTGTAGTATGGTGATTTGTGATGTCCGTTACACTAGGGTGATTAAATGTGTCACCGAAAGAAATTGGCTATAATGTGTATTATTTAAAGCTCGAGTCTTATTTAATTATTCACAAAAAAGTTATCGAATAATCCTTAATGTAAGTACTTACAATGGTTTATTTTGATTATGTGTGATATAAGTCATAAGTCCAATCATAAAAAATATTTCATCTGGAAACTACACATAGATGCATATATAATAATATGATATATCTCATTGTCGCTTACGGATTTCTTGTCTGTTTATAATGTATAATATACTATATGATATAATATAGAGTGAGTGGCGTGATGGTGAGAGGACAGTCTTGCGCAGAGCTTCGAAAGAGGTTTTTTTCTCGCAATTTTTGTCTCGAGGCCCTTGTACGAGCGTAAATTGTATTATACAGACATGCGGTATATACCTAATACAGGCGACCCCGCAGGAGGAAGTCTCCGATAAAGCCAAAGATTCCATTAATTTTTCACCGCAGACGTCTCCGGGGGATGACCCACGGCATGGTGGCGTCCAGTGATGGGGTATATAATATTATGTTATATATAGCCACAGCAGATATCATTGTATTATGTTATGTGTTTGCGCGTACATCACATTATACGATATAATATGTGTACATGGCACTCTGCACAGTATATATATTATATAAGCGTTAAAACGAATATTTTCACACCGATGTGTAATGTTTTTATGCAGTAGGTACCTATCTATATACAGACGATTTTCGTGCGTATGTACACCGCGGGACGAGCCCCCGGACAATAACGGTAGAGTGTCGTACGATTATAATAATAATATTATGCATTGTGAAAATATATTGTAATAAATCGACCGATTATTACGACACGCGCAAAAGAGCATAAGCCGAACCCAATTTCACAAAAAGAAAAAAAAGTAAATATAAAAGAAATAGACGTCAGCGATAAACCGCGTAGTGTGCGTATTATAGGATCAAAACTCGTGAGAAAGGAAAAATAATATCCACCCCAAATCCAATACAAATCGTTTACATCTCTCATCGTCGTCAATAATTTTCACGTCCAACTTTAAGCAGTACATAATATGTATTGTTATTACTTCAATAACATTGTATTGCACAAGGTGGGTATACGATTACGAGTGTGATTATTTTACAATTCAAATATTATTGATTGTAATATTATGTGCTAATATTCTCTACAGACGAATAATTATAACAAACTATAGTCCTTATTTGTAGAATTCGTATCGATAACAATAGTTTATAAGTTGTAGACAAACGTTCATTATTAGGTATATATTATAATATATATTATATTATTATTTGAATATATTGGAAGTCATTTCTGCGTGTAATGTAGTTTATATAATTACTATTTGATATTTATGTAAGATACACAATAGGTAGATATCTTTATTTACAGTATTGGCAATTTTTATAATTTATTCAAGAAAAAAATATTTAATAGTAGTTATACTTATGACCTATCTACATTTGTATGGCAATTTTTCATAGTTAACTGTATATCATGGTTAACACTATATTATTACTAACTAATTTTAAATTAAAACATTTAGACGATATAGTATACCTATGAGTTTTATTCAAAATTGAATTGATAAAAAGAATTTTTCATAAGCTGCAGAGAACTGTATTCAGAAAAATTGTTTTATCAAAAACCCGCAGGTACACGCTTGACTGGCAAGCGCTGTTGAATCGAAAAGTTTTTTTCGTAAAAATAAGTTTTAACCACTCTTTATGATAAAAACAGAATACCTTTTATATAGATTTTTTTAGTTGATAGCTGAGTAGTCCGAAAAAAGTTTTTTGTATAATTTGTTTATCTACACTATATCTATTGGAAAAATACGAGGTTTTGTATACCATCAATATCGGTACAACAGTTCTGAAAAATGTATCGCATAAACTCTCATGCAATCGTCTGCAAAAATATCAAAAAGAAATATTTTTTGCCTACCCAAACACCCTTAAATATAGGCACGGAAAAACTTCGAGTTCCCAACAAAATAAATACTGATGTGTATTATATAAAAGAACTCTAACCATTTCATACTGTAGTATGACTACTATGCCGGGGTATTGCACTGGTTCGGTAAACATCAAAGGAAAGTATTTGTCGATCGACTGATGACGAACCGATGTAATACTGGCTTTATTATACCTATTATGATTTTACTTACTGGGATTTTAAAAGTTATAATTATTTATTTTTTCAACTACGTTAATTTTTTGAACAAAAAACAAATTAACTGAATATGTTTCGTTGACCACAATGCAAAGTAGTCTAGTACATATATAAGCGGGATTGTAAAAGCGATTATAAAATATGAAACGTGCGAATGAAGTCTACTTGCGCGCTCATATTATATTATTATATTATATTATAGTGACCTAAATTAACAGAGAAAATAAATTGGACGAATACTGTTGCAGATTTGCACATTTTACTAGTCTATAGTAGTCCATAATAAGACATCAAGATTACACTAGATATGGTGCCTTGTTACAACTATGATAGTTATTAAGTATTTTTTTTTTCTATACCTAACACATAAACATCTTATATGTCATATTATGTCAATATGTGTTTGGTTAATAATATACCACACTGTATATATTGTAATATTATAAATGTGTAGCCTGTGCACCCCAAAAAACAGGTAGGTACCCTGATTTACGCATAGTCCATTTTTGCTTGAAATTAAAAAATATTTGATTCCTGTTTCCGCTAAAATATATTTTATTGAAAATATTACGTTTCCGCTAAATATTATTTGAGAATCATGTTATAAAAGTGAAAAAATCTTACAATTTAATGTGTTATGTAAACGACAATACAAAAATTTTCTGATCATTATACGTATTATAAATAAAAATGTATTTTACTAACAATATATTATAGCAAAGTAAAATATTAGTTGTCAGAAACAATGTAAATTATTTAGTTGGTATTATAGAAGGTATATTTACTTAGCACATAGGTAATACATTATCTACAATTTTAAATTATTGATTTTTAAAATGTTGTTGGACACGAGTTTGAACCTTCTAATTTTTGGCAGAAATGGACTGTTGGAACGGGTATCAGCCATATTTTACATCACTGAAGTGATAGGTACCTATTTATAACATAACGGCGGCCGTTATCATCATCGGATGGGTTTTCAGAGCGGTCCGAATATTGCAGCCGAGTCGCTCGGAATAATATATTTCATAACAAATGAGCTTTACGGGAAGCCGATAGAATAGGCTTTATTCTCGGTACCTATATCAAAATTTCATATTGTAATACCCGCAAGTAGGTACCCGCAGCGAACACTTTGCACGGCCACATATTATTATTAATAATGCGACGACGGCAATTTCAGTAAATCCGCTACGCAAGTAGGACAACGAACTCGTTGACAGCCGGCGACGACGGTCAAATGTAATCAAACAGCAGTGATACGAGTTTTCTTGTACGCAATGTTTATCGAACAAACAAAAGGAAACGGGGAGAAAAAAGCACACGGTCGGAACAAAAACGATACCACGGTCTGCTCACGACACAAAATATTATTATTATGTACTCGAGGCTGTTACATTGTATACGGCCAGCGGTACTTACCCGAAGAAAGCGCTCTTGACGAGAACGCGTTATCACCGCGCCTTGTGTTTCGATCTGCAAAATAATAATTACTAAATAATAATAATATTACAACTGTGTTCGATGTCTTGGCCGCACGTGGTCCGGAGGGCTGGACATTATTCGAATTTCAAATACCGGCCCTGCGGTGGCGTGCGGTGCTGCACAGACGAAACAAGAACAATATATAATAGGTACTTATGTAATTATTATTATTCGCGTCTTACCTGGCGTTATTGTTAAGCGGTACCTATCGAAATGATATTATTATATATTGTTATATTATACATAATATGCTTGTTTATTATATAGGTACTTACTCTATTATTTTGTACCTACACCACTATTTAACCGGATCACACGACCGATTATGCGACCGCAAATTTACGTGCGTCTCGATTACACTACGCTACACGGCCTCACTTGATGGACGGCATTAATGGTGAACCTGCCCCGCACATTTTTTATAGGCCCTAGAATCAAAATATGAAATAATTTAAGTCCTCGAGATGTATTTAAAAGAAATAAAATACTGGTATTCTAAAATACAAATGTTGGTTTTATGAATTACAAAATTGTATACGGGTCATCAACTATCGAGGAGGTGTTAAGTTGCGTTTTGTAAACGTCTAATCGTTATCGACTTTCGTGTGCATTTTTACAGACTCTGGACTGCACTTAAAAGTTCCAAATTTGTATAACAACTACCACATAGTTGTCGACCATTATCATTATTTGGTTATTTCATTATAATCAGCCAGCAGGCAACAGGATAAGCTAGCAATTTTTAACCATGAAATGTTTTTTGTACTGAGTCTCTTATTAAAGGTTAAATCCAGCTTGGAGCTCTTATTGTTAATTTTTATTATTTGTTTCTAAGTCAGTATAATACCAGAAAGAGTCCTGTCTGCTTGCGCGTTTTATGTAAACCACCTTAAAAACGATGACGGGTCGAACTAAACGAACACGACTTTCGTAATTTCAATGTGTATACTCGCCAGAAATATCCCAATTTGTTTTAATTGGATTTTTGTGTGGAAAATAAAATTAAGACGTACAAGAGCACAATAATTACTTATATGAAAAAAAAACCATTTTATTAAAGTACCAACCACAATATAAGTGTATTTTGTATACCTACGCGTTGGCGACTTAACGATTGTCCAGACAATTAAAAGCTACATAAATTATTATCATTAATTGCGCATAAATAATTCGCAACATCGCTTTCAGTTTTATTCATTCACGTCCTGATGCTCAAAGTTTTGGCACTCCCGTGGTTGTCAAAATGGTTCCTGCAGTATGCCAAACGAATTTAACAAACGACAAAAAGGGACAATAACGCGTACGTGATTAACCGATGTTTCGGTGTTCCTCCTGCTCCATCATTATGATTTTGTTGTGTATAATTTGTGTATATGTGTGTGTGTGTGTGTGTGTGTGTGTGTGTGTGTAAATAGCCATTATATTTAATTGCTGTTCAGACAGCTCGATAAATAAAATTCACAAAGTTCATGTAATACGTGCCAGGTAATCGAAATAAGAATAATCGTAGAAATATTGACACATTTGGGTACCTATTATTTTGCAGGTTGTCATGTCAAAAAAGTAATTAAAGTCTGCATGGTTACTCTTTTGTCAGCTTTCAATGTAAAATAGAGACGTACAACATACATTCTACAGTGGCGTAATTTGGTCATTTTTGTGGGGGGGGGGGAGGGATAACATTTTTTAACATTTTGCCCCCCCCCAAAAAAAAAAAAATTATTTAATATCAGTACCTATATCACAATATCAAATTATGAATTATAAAACTATAAAAGTCTAATGCCGATTGCTGATTGTAACTGTAACTTATAACCGATGTTCGATTACCGAGTAACGACGAAACTAGGAAAGTCACTACGAAAATTCCGATTAAGTATACAAATCATTATTAAGTTATTTTTTGTTCAATACTTCAATGGGACGATAGTCTTTAATCTAGATAAAATAATCTGATAATCATCGAGCGTCGTCGATCCACGAAAAAATAATACTCTTATCACTCCTATCATTTTTCGGACAACTGCCAGCTAGCCGAGGCATTTGATATCAATAATAAAAAAAATATATTGTTAGATAAAGAAGTACATAGGTAAATTTAGTTAACCAGTCTTAAAAAAAAAAGGTCTTGGGAGGGGGGACACAATAAATTAATGAAAATATTGAAATTCTTATTTCGTCTCATCATATTATTGATTCGTAGTTGATTTTACAGGAATTCCTTCATACCTGTAACTTTTAGTACAAAACGATACGTTGTAAATGCGTTATCACTGGATTGTAAAGTAGAAATATTTATACTAAATTATACAACAAAAGGTTAGAATAATCAATATTAAAGTGCACACCGAGAATAGTTTCATTAAATATAGACTCTTGTCCATAATGTTTCATCGTGTTTTTTACATTGCGTATTCAACGCAAATATACGATATTAAAATAACATCGAAGGCGGCAATATAGGCAGGTATACAAGTGGTAGTGCAAAGAAGAAAATAAAAGGAAAAAATATATGCAAATAAATTCAAAAATGTCAAGGGACATTTTTCAAAGAAACTAATAGTATAACCGCTACTCACCGTCCCAACAACAGACCCACTATCTAGCTACAATTAATGCCGGTGTAATACAACTGTTTTTTTTTTTTGCTACTTCAATTAAAGTGCGTTTAATAACACCAGGTTTTATTGTAGGGAATTGTTCATCTCGAAAGGTAGTAATATCTTATAACTTTACGATTGAATTTATCAAAAAGAAAAAAAAAACTTTATATTATATATTGTCTGACTGAACAGACGTCAGACACCTTCACCGAGAATCGTTCGTCGCTCAACGCTTGATAAAAATATAAATGTTTTGTTATTATTCTCAATTATCGTTTATATACTTATATACTCCTCCCCATCGCCATCAGCTGTTGTTGACGAGGGCTATACTTTGCGTGGTGTCCGTTGGGGTTTTATTGACGACCGTAAAAGCTGCACATTCAACGCTATCACGATTTTTTTTATTGCATTTTACTCAAACATATGTGTCCGAAACCAAACCTGCAGTACGCGTTTTTTAATACACTCGTATTACTGATATAAAGTGCACTGGACGTCAAGAATTGTGTACACGTTTTCTTGTAGAAACAGAGCAGTGAGAGGAGCGAACTGCAAGCGGCCATTATTTAGTTTTAGAACGTTGTGGGCTACTTTTATACGTGTTTTTTGGAAAATATATTTTGGCAGGGTGTGGGGAACAAGACAAGTGGCCAATATAAAAATCGCTGACTTGGCTTTATTACGATTATAGGTTAAACGAAGAAAATTGTATATAATATAATATGTTGTGAATGTTTCTATTGAGTTTCTCGAACTGTTAGATATGTGCTATAAATATCACATTTATACTTCGCTTTATGCACACATCATTTTAAAAGCTCTTTGTTACATAAATTCGTTTTTGTGGAGCCGTGAGAAGATATTACTTTTTAAGTCGAATAAAAAACGCTTTCAAGAATCTTATCCATTATGTTGTAACATTATTTTTCTTAAAATAAAACCGTAACAAAACATGGCTCTGCCGTTTATTCATTATTAAACGCATGATAACCTTTAAATCAATTATAATATGTATTTCTCATGATATAAAAAAGTACAACATAATAAAATATAGGTATGGAATAAAACATACAATTTATTTTTCAATTTAATTTGTATCCAGTGTATAAGCTGCATTTTTTCCTTCAATTAAATGTGTATCTTTCAATTTCAATTTTGTTTTTTCCAACAAATCAGAATAAGGAAATTGTAAAAAGAAAACTCACGGTTATTATTCGTGTTTTTTACTAATAGAATACCTTTAGTTGTATAGTTTTCTTTTGTAAAAAAAAAATACCATTCTACCAGATTAAAAGCCAATACCTTTTCTTTTTTTTTTAATTTGATTAAAACTTTTTTCAGTATAATATAGATATTATACTTATTTTGGAAAGAATAATACTATTTGATTCATCTAAAATTAAAATACAAATGTACATCAGTTGTATTATATTATATCACATATGTAATATAATTTATAATATATTCTAGTATTGACCGAATTCATTCTAAAAATGTAATTACCTGTCTAAAAGGTACCTAACCTACATGTTGATACTCAATGACTTGTTTCAAAGGAATTATATTGACTACTACTAGATAGTTAAAAACAATAAAATTGATATTATAAAATTAATAAATATAACATCAAGTTGTGTATTACATTATAATATTATATTGATTTAATGACACTTATATAATATATTTAATTTAACACATGTAGAGAAATATTTTAAATCAAATTAAATTAAAAAATACTTATTTCATTAATCTAGTTTTGAAGGTATATATAATATAAATATTATTCAGGTAAATTGGTACCCAAAATATTTTACTTAAAATCATAAACTAAATGTTTTTAAATTGGTAAATTTGCAAAAAGAAAATAATATATATATAATTCAGGACGTTTTTTGTTGTAACTTAGATATTATAATCGCCTATTTTTTAGAAAAGAAAAAAATATATTTTAAAACTACTGTGGAGTTCCTTCAATATGTACCTACATTAGCATCAGATATTTCTTTTTTTTTTTAAGTCACTGTCACATTATTTTAATTTAACGAGACTAATCGGTTAAACTTGCAAATAGGTTCGTTCATTTTCCATATTTGTGGGCATAATATTCTCGACGTTATTAATATATTGCATACTGAAAAACGTATTTTGTTAAAATTATGTTAAACGATCAATTATCAGAAAAAAATTGTTCTCTGGAAAATTGAACTTGTACTCTTAAGTTTTATGTATTTATATAATCAAACTAATAAATCAAACACCAAATGCTTAATATAGTAACCACAAAATTAGTTTAATTAATTGATTTTACTTATTTTCATTAAATTAAATGTATTTTGTTTTACCACCTTATATTACAATGTACCTATATTATATTATAGGTACCTTGCACCTAGTGATAGTACGTTTGCCCTGAGGACCATCCAGTTAATACATTAGTCATTGGCACTTAAGACCTAACCTGTCCCATTACGAAATCAAGTTGAGAATAATCAAATAAATAATATGATAACACAAATATTTATAATATAACAGAATCATTGTAACCGAATAATTAAGAAAAAATAATATAGGTACCTAAAATTAATAATCAAACATTATTTATACGAAATACAAATAATTATAATAATACGGCGTATGAACTCCGATGGAAAACAATAATATGTCCTACCAGTAGAATAGTTTTGTATTATCATCAGCGTAAAATAGAGAATAAATGATTTCACTTGCTGTTTTGAAATGTGAATTTAGTTTTATTTTAATTTTAATAAAGTTGGAAGAATTTATTAATTGTTTGTTGTACATTGACAATGTAGGTAACGAAGAATAAAAAGCAGAACTTACTATTAGAGTTCACACTCAACGTATACATCAGCTGCATAAACACATAATATTATGACAATAGATCTAATTACAGTCGCACAACAATTATTATTAATTATTATCTCTTATAAATCTAAACTATGGCAAATAATACAATTATCTTTTGACGAAAATGCATTGGTATTAAAAAAAACTGCAACAATTATTAAAACCACGTAAAGATTTGCAGTCCGGGTATTATATGTGCCATGCATTATATTATTATCTACCACCACGACACGGAAAGTATATCGACCGAAATCGCATTGGTCGTGCATCGTAACAAAGACATTATTATTGCATACGGACAGACCGTTGAAAATTTATCATTTTACCGGACTCGAGAAAGATACATATAGATAGCTGCACGACGCTAACTATAAGTGATAGTTGACCGCGAGTACATTTCCCAAGTATATATTTTACTCTTTAGCGTTGAGGAGAAATTATTTTGGACAGCTTAAACGTTAAACAATATTATCATATTATAGGGTATTAGGGGGTGGTATTGCGTAGTCGTATAATATTGTAGAACTATAACAGTAATGTATAATATACAATATGATGTGATTCGAGAAACTATATAATATAATATCATACACTATAGTGTAATAATTTGCGTCATTCAAATACGTCGTTCACATGCCCAATATTATAATATTATTATACTGTAAGATATTTTATATTTTTATCCAAAGAGGAAAATTGTCAGAATTCTAATATTTTTTATTCTTTTTTATTTTATAATATTATTTATTTAAGTTTGTGTTTAAGTCTCGATAATTAGATGGGCTGATAATTTAAATATTGAAACGCTACACAAACTAAAAGAAAACATATATATCAAATCCACTTCTGAGTTGAACTCTTGAACAATCAATTAATTTAATTATCTTAAACATATTTATAAATATATGAACTGTACAACTTAATACCTATTGGCTATTGTAGCTTATTATTGAAATGACAAATATTTAAAAAAAACCATCAAATGAATTATAATATAATATATAATATAGACGATAAACAAGAATTAACAGTACACATTGTTAACACTATACACAGTAGCCAGTATAAGTGAAATAATAATGTTCCTACATAACTGAAAACTATTATAAAATGAAAAGTGGTCATTGGTCGCGATGTTTGTTACGCAACAATCGAATATTATATTTTATATCATCGCTTTAACATTAATATTGTTTGTGGGATACCTTTAATCGTATAAAACAATGAAATCTCTGTATTAAATCGTATCAGGCTTACATAGAATTTTACACAAATTGTTTATCACTGATAAATTATTGTTTGTTTTTTTATTATATAAAATTAACCAACTTAGTATAATGTACTATAAACATTTTTGAGTGTATAGAAAATACAAATATCACGATCCCTCAAGTTCCTCGCAGATATGGTGCACAATTTTATAAATAGCTGGTTTTCAATATTATCCTTAGCATATTCCCGCTATTGAGTTTGTTAACAAGACGGATCGTTTTATTTAATACTTACTATTGCAGTTGACAATACCAAAATCTCTGCATTATACTGTGCTCTTACAACATCTTTGGAAGCATTGAACAATGGCACAATGCATGGTTTTATTTTATTTTATTTAATCCCCTTTTGAGATACAGAGCCACAATCTATCTTATTCTTTTTGACACTAAGGACTAAATTAATACGATTATGTCAATTTGATCATGACTATAATCAAAATATGTTGGGTGTTGGTTTCCAAGCATAAAATCTGCAAAATTTTGTTGAAAGTTTATTACTGCAGATATTTTCAAACTTATACTCGACATAGTTTATTAAGAAATCGGGAAATGGGAAAAGTTGTTGGGATTTTTAGAAAATCTTGTTATGGTTTAAATTACAGTCTATAAAGGCAGAAAGGCCTTAAAATCCATCGAAGAAGCAGATTTAATATTATGTGGAATTCCATCGTTTGAGTACAGATAACATATATACACTACACATTTGTATGCCTATGTATAATTAATTTATAAATATGTATATTATATCCATATATTTATGAATGAATAAATAATTAAATTGACTGTCCATAATATTTAAATTAAATATATATTGGTTTTACGTCTCCGGTGTTTGATACTTATTTCTTAATCCATTTTATATTAAAATTAAGTAGTCTAGCGATTATTTTAAATAAGTATGGTCCAACTAACCATATTTCAATGTCATATATAATATAGGTAACGAATTACCAGATTTTTTTCATGAACACCTACTTATTAGTTTTTTTCTTATCGTAATATTTGTATACCTAAGTTATACACATTAAATAAATGTTTAAATTTGTATAATAGGTATAAAATGAATGTACAGTACAAATAAACAGCAATAACATAATAAATAACAGGTGTTAAGCGTTTTTAATTATATTTTTAGTTTTGTTCTACCAATGGGGAGTCTTAGACACAAAAACTCCCTGAATTATGCTGTAAATATTTATTTATATTTATTTATATTTATTTACATCAAATATTAAGAAAATTATGAATGAAAAAATTAAATATTAACACAAAGAGTAAGAATGAAGTACTTTTGTTTCTATAAAGTTTATATTACTACAAAACATAGACTATACAAAGGAGCTCGAACAAGCTTGAAGAGTTATCTTAAGTTCAACGCATTCAACTATCTGCATGATGGACTATGTTCTATACGACTAAACCATTAAAATTGTCTTAATATAATGATACTCAAGACATAGAAATAAAAATGAACAGCTTACAGTGTCATATTAGGGGTGTCGGTGCCAGTATATCCAATTTTCGAAATTTCTATGCTATTTGAATACCTATTATGTTTTATATTTTAGTTATTAAGGGTGTCCTTAACTGTATTTATATACGACTGTTTTTCAAATAAAATTTAACACCTATCGTAAAAATCATGGAAAAAATAAACATACAAAATACAAAATCCAATAAATTATTTTTTGTTGCATCCTTACTTTTCGTATTTTGGAACCTTTTAAAAACCCAAATATTTTGAATGTTTAATAATTTTAAAGCATAGTACGAAAAACGTGAAATAAACTAAAAATTATATCACATATTTTATGTCTTCAACCCTTACGTGAGTATACGGTCTTCATTATTTTCTGCAGTATAACTTTTATATGTTTGTCCAACAAGAGAAAAAAAACATTTTTCATTACACGTACCAAAAACGACAAAAAAAAAAAAATCAAAAAACATCTACCGACAAGGTCGTAGAGATAGGGACAATGGGGCCCGCCGGCACTTGGTTAGCATATTATCGGAAGTATGTTTTTTGTAATAAAGGAAACCCTCGGAATGTGAACCGACGGAATAGCCTCGTATAACGTTCTATGTATATAAGTATTGCGTCATAATATTTATCCAAAGGCCGAAAATATAAAAATTCCATCACCGAGCAAAGCTTGGACGGTTATAAAAACTAAGCACATGACATAAAGTTGATTTTTTTTCCATACAAAAGCGACGCGTTGTGTGCGATACGTCTCTTGGAACTATGCGTATTATAATAACCATGCGTCGAGGAGAAAAAATTAAAAGAGAGACGGGCCAGCGCGTGGTCTTCGAATAAAACTTATAACGTCGTATGCGCTTGCACGTATCGTTTACGTTATTTTTTCATTCCCCCTTCTCCCGTAAATTACGCGTATAGTGTAGAATACCATTGGTAGGTACCAATTGGATAAAAGTAAATTAAATGTTGTCACAGAAATAAGAAGTCATAATATAATATATATAAAATTATTTTCTAGAACCAGTATAATACTATATTTTTTATATACAATACACGATTAGAATAATGTGTTATTTCGGTCTTATACGGAAATTAAATGTGTACCTACATCTTATAGGTTTAAAAAAATATGTTACAACATTTTTATTTTTATTTTTTTCTTGAATATTTACTAAAACTTATATTATAATATCCTATATATATATATATATATATGTATGTTATGTATATAAATAAAAACGAACTAAGATGTAGTAAATATTTTACAACATTTATTAGAATTTATATTATATTTGCATAAACTGAAATACATAAAATACTGAAATACAACTAGCAGCCATTAACTCAAAGAAATTAATTTATATTAACTGACTTTACGACGTTTAAGTACGAATAGATATTTAATTCCGTTAGAATTTCAAGCCACATAAAAAATATATTAATTATCTTCACATTGTAAATTGTAATATTATTTTAATGATGTGATGTATTGATATATTATTATATTATTCTAAATAAAATCAATTCGATTTTGGTTTAGTTTTTCAACAAATATATTCAGAACATAACCAATGGAGAAAAACTAGAAAGAATGTTATAATATTTTTTCACAATTAATTTACGTTACAAGAAAGTATTAGGATAGTAAAATTGTATTAGTAAATAACAATGACGTACAAAGCTGATTAATACTTTTTCAATAGAACGACATCAAATCTATTGTGCGAATCGTTTTATATTTTATGTTTATTTGTGTGTCTATGTACAGACTGACTGCTACAACTATATCTTATGTTGCACCTAAATTGATCAAAATTAAGGCTATGTTGACCTGGATTTTATTCTGTAAACAAAAATTGGATTGATTTAAACACTTGAACTGAACAAGATTCAATTTTATTTTTGATAGAATAATAATATAATATAATACAAAATATAGTTAACTAGTGAAGTACTGAGATATCTGTTGGTGCTGCAAGATTAATTGAATCGTGACAATATAATACAAAATATACTATTGATGTCGTAGATATAGTTAAACAATAATATTTTTCGGCATTTTTGATTTATTTATAAAGGTACCTTCTTTAAATGGTATTTTTACACTAATATGATATTATTTATCACGATAAAAACAAAGGATAAAAATTACCTCCAAGAAATTAATAAAATGTACAGTAGTCCGTTTAGAGGAAATCGTGGTTTTGTGTGAGCATAGTATTATAATTTAATATAACGTATTAGAGCGTGGGAAGATACTACTATCATTAATAGGATTATGCGAAGACGGACATACGTCGATTCGACCGATTCCGGGTTCGTTTCAGAATGTATATAATATTATTTCGAAGAGATAATAATATTATCTCTCTTATATCACCAATATAAACGTCGATCTCGGAGGATTAATCGAAAACCTCGACCGATCATCGCGGAGTACTGTGATAAACAATAAAATGATAAATGCGGACGCTGCAGCGGACCGGCAGAGATAATATTATGTCGTTGGTGTATTCTCAGTGCCGCCTCCTGCAGTAGTACACTATACATGCCTAGGTAGGCCTTACATATTATATACAATATATACCTTGGTTAGTCTTACATGTATATATCTATTGGGTAGGTTTTATATATATATTGTCTCTGTCGAAATCTCGACGACGTGCGGGACGGCTCTCACGTAACACTTCTGACACCACGTACGAGTTTAATCACCGTCATTACCGCAGTATAGAGTGCATATAATATATCGTACCTACGTATGGGGGTCAGGTAGGTATACGATGCATTTTTTTTATATAGGTATATTCAATTCTGACCGCACGACGAGTATATTATACTAGTCGCGTACCTGCGTAGATAATATGTATAATATTATACTCACCGTATAAACAAAAATATATATGTGTTGTAGTGGTACGATATTATATGGATATTGATATACTTACGCGGGTAAAACAGGTCGGCCGCCCGACTAGTTTTCGATTTTCTTCGCCTGCGTGTCCGACGATCATTGTGGATCGTCAGTCTAGAAATCGTCCGGAGAGATATTAGATAATAATAATGATAATGATAATGATAATAATATGATGATAATGATGATAATAATGTACTCGTCGACCGTGGCTGCGGGTATGCCCAGGTATAGTTTGGGTCAGTGGGTATTCTAATAGTATTAATATATACAGACTCTCGCCACTACAATATCAGCGGTCAACACATCTAATGTTATACCCACGTCATAAAAATCCACGAGGATACAGTCACCCGCAGGCCGCAGAGTGATATATACCTCCTAAAGGTATAATAATTTAAGTGCGTAGATGAAAGCCACCCGACCGTCTTCTGGCGCCATCGATATCAGCATTCATCACTTACCAGAAATCCAACCCGCCGGAAAAAAATCAGTAAAAACGGTCGAAATCACCAGTTTGTCCCATGACAATCAATAATAATACTCACACACACATAGTGGAGTTTGATTATTTAACCGTTTTCCACATTAATTTCCCAGTAGAACGTACAAAGGACCGGACCGTGATATCGATTCGATTAGCGTTGGTAAATATACGAAAACGTGCATAAAACATTATGTAATATAGGTATATGACTCAGCTGTGTGGTTAGGTGGTTCACTGGATGTAGTTATGTTCCTTAATCTCACTCGTTTTGATAGGCCGACTGTGCACACAAACTCCAGCCCAAGTGGCACCTAAGTAATCGCTAAATGTCACGAAGCACTTGTGTTTGATTTATTAATGTCGGAAAAGTCCTGACTGCATGTCCTGCGATTTTTAGTAGATGGACATTTAATAATATTTATAATATTATTTTCGTGTCACTTGTGTTCTGTAGAGTTCTGTTGTCGGTGTTTAGGTGACAGGTGTCTTTATAGTTTATTTACGAAAGATTTTTACTAGTGGTATGAGGTTTCTTCCGTTTGTTCAGTCGTTCAGATCTCTTACATATAGGCATATGATTATTAGTTTTTCTATAATTTATCGAGGTATGTTTCAATGATTCTGCAGTGATATATTGGACAGGTGCTTGTGTCCTAAGAGACCAGCTACCGGTTCTGATCTTGTTTCACCCCAAATTCTTAAGATTTTTTAGTTTAGTATATTTAATTATACTAAATGATTAACAAATCCATGCAGGTTCTATGATAAAAATATTTAATCGATTGGTTAAAATGCTAGGTCTCGCGTTAATAATTTGCATCGATATTGAAAAGTTCAATTTGAACATCGTTTCAGTTTATTTTTTTTGTAACAACACATCTAGATACCTAATGATAGTATACCTATCGAAGTAACATACCTACATAGTATTTTATTCTCATATATTATTACTTCTATCACGTATATATAAATGCGAGTGTAATATATATATTATTATGTTGTATTGTTATCACGACGAAATGACGCATTTTGTCGACGGTACACCCACCATTGGCGTTAAATATTAGTTATAATAATAAACAGTATAAATGCATTAAAATAAAAAATTCAGTTTTCACAGTACGTCGTTAACGTGTTGACGTGTTAAACTTATACACATATGGCTGCGACGCCCACAACATAATATTATACTATATTTTTCTCACCCCATTGTACACGTCGCTTTTTTTTTCACTGATAATTCTTTTTTACCTCCTCCCCACGACCCCACACCTGGCGTTTGTTATCTATAAGTATCGAACCGAATCCATATTATTGTTGTAATTTACACAGAACGAGGTGAATACGACAGTTATACGTTTTACGTTTTTATTTATTTTTATTATTGTCACGAGTGGCGTCGTCTCTGCACAACAAAGGCGCTTTGTGATTAAAATAAAAGCGTTTTATAATATGAATGTATATATATTATTTATAGTAAAAGTCGGATATCATCCCGAGGCCCGCAAACACATCGAAAACGTCGCAATATTTTTATTTATTTTCTCGGACGTAAATGTTTATAGTATGAAAACAATGGATTTTCCGTCGACAAAACTAATAACGATTTCTTTCACGCGTTAAAGACACTATACAGTATTATATATATTATATATAATACACATATATATAGATGCCATTTAAAAGCGTTCAATGCGATAAGTATCTGACGGCTGAGTTTAAAAACATGTGAACAGTTTTTCACATCTTGCCTCGACACAATTTAAATTCAAAACAAATTCAATTTTATAGATGTGTGGAACTTAAAAAATACAATAATAATGAATACCTACCTAACATAGTATCATGTTTTTTTTTCGAGAATATTTTTCCGCGTCCCCGAAATTTTCTACATAAATTTATTTCAATAGGTTGAGTATTTTATGGTCACCATATATATTATCCTAAACTCGTTTTCTGACAATCTGTTTCATGGAATAATGTTAAGATTTTCATTATAATTCATTATACAATCATTCGAAACATTTAAACAAGTTTAGTAAAAAAAGAAATTAAATTATTTAAGAGCTAGAATTCCGGTTCAGTTGTATTCATTTAAGAATCTGACTCGGTCGACGATGTTTATATATTTGTTTTATTATAGCCGTTTTTATTTTAATTTTTAACTATTAAATACATACAAATAATAACTATGTAATAGTGTAATACCGTTATACATTTTTATATTTAGACATCGTTGTTGTGTCTCAATACAATAAAATATGTTAATCTCGAACTGTTTATACCAACAACAACTTAATCCAAATAATACAGTTAAATACACATCAGGATAATAGACAACATTTACTAAACCATATTACACAAGTTAGATTATAAATTCTGGCAAAAGTGTTAGTTTGGGGTTTTTTTTCCTATAGGTACAACCAAAATTGGTGTTGTACTGTATTATACACATCTGACTAATGCTACCTAATACCTATGTACCCTTTACCTACCTATGTACTTGTTGTACTCTCATTTGGTATTTATATTGAAGTACACGCCCATATGGTGTTTGTAAAAGCAAAAATACCATACGACATCGTTTAAAATAACTTTCTTTTTTTCGTATTCGTCACCGGTAGGTAGTTTATCCAGAAAAGAAATTTAGATCTGTAATCCGGCCAAAATCTCAATGGCCTTGCTACTAACCGGTGTTTAAACCTGATATCCGCTATCACATTATATATTTTACTTTATTTTTATTCCTGAATATAATAGGTACCTATATGAATACAAAATAATAAATCAGCAGTGCACGATCTATGAACGATATTAAAACAAACATATTTTAAAAGCGTGTTGCAGTTTTCGTTAAAGTGACACGTTATTTTTGGGGAAAACTTACACAATTTATGTGTGTGAGATATGGCCAAAAAACTTAATACCATATATAAAATATGGTTTTATAAACGTCGATATATTACGTGGATTATTAACAACACCGAAGTGACACTCGCAATGATTGATTTCATTTGGGGTTGAACTAGTTTATTATTTCAAGATAAATACCGTGATTCACCTGTCTAACGTTCCTACTTCGGAAATTGGTTCATTTAAGATTTTAGAGATTTTTATTCTTCTATATTTTATTTAATCATATTTTAAATTTCTAATATTTTAGAAAAAATTTTAAAATGTAATTATTTATTGGTTAAAATTTTCAGTCTTTTAGAACATAATTACATAAGATTTATGTATTTTATTTCTATTACAGCTTCTTTTTCGCTGGCACCCCCCATTTCGAATTTTTTACATAGGAACCGTGGTTACATAGAAATCGTGTTTACATATTAACAGTGGTTACATATGTACCATGGTTCCTATGTAACCACGGTAAAACACATGTATATGTGGGTTATGTTAGGTTAGGTTCGAAGTTAAAAACTAATAATAAATAATTTTATTTATAACTGAATACCTAACCCAATTCAACAGTTTTATAATTACACATAATAGGTACATAATCTATATTTTGATCGTTGTAAGAGCGTCTATTCTATTAAAATACAAAAAAACATAAATATCCAGTGTATGTAAATAATATCGTAAATGTGTGTCAGCTTGTATGAAACATAATATTATTAAGATAAACAGAAAATATTTTAAAAGTTTTTTTTATGAACATAACTTCAGCATAATTTATGAACATGAAAAATATTAAATAAAAGTTTATGCGCTTTGAAACTTTTTTATGTGTATAAGGTTTAGGTACATATGTGTAAAATACAAGGCCGTATCTAGAAATTTTTTTCGGGGGGGGGGGGGGGGGTCCAAAACATGTATATTGTAATTTTATTGAATTTAGATTTTGACTTTTGATATTTGGTTAAAAATAAGACAGAAAAAGATTTAATCTTCTTTTATTAAAATATAATAAAATCAAATAAACAAAATTACTTTGACATTTTGTCACCTTACACTATACAAATATGAAATATAAAATTAAGAAATAAAAAAAAATGCACAAATACAAATTATTTCAAACTAATAATATGTTCCTAGGTATCTTTTTGAAGAGCAAACTGGTTTAACACTTCATCGGGATTAACCGTAACATCTCTATGGACACTTAATAGAGCTAGTCCAGTTAGTCTTTCTTGTCCCGTAGAGTTTCGTAAAAATGTCTTGACGCGTTTAATGTCGAAAAAGTTCGTTCGGGAGTTGCTGTAGAAAACGGTAGTGTAGCCCACACAGCATTTGGGAAATGATAATATTTTGTGAATATTTTGGGGTGCTTGAATAATGAATATTTGACTAATAATATTGTATAAATATTTTATTCTCATAAAATAATAAAATATTGCACAAAAATGTTGACTTAATATTTTTATAATGTTCCTATGAAAATGGTTTGTTAATATTTTGTACAAAATATTTTTCAAAAGTGAACTTCTTGGCCAAAAAATATAAATAAAATATTTCCTTATTATTTACGCAACTTTTTCAAATATTTTGATAACTATATTGTTTTCCTGAAAATATTTATACCAAAGTTGGGAAATATTAAAATGCTGTGTAGGAGCTAGTACTTTTAATAAAAAATGAATATTTGGAAAAAGTTCAGGATTACAATAATTTAATGCTTTTACAGCAGTTTCTAAAAACAGTCAATGATTAATTAATTGGAGCTTAAGTCATTTTTGACTGAAAATATTTTTATGTTGGTATTAAAAATAAATAATTATTTTAAACATTTGTAAAATATTGAAGAAATTTCGGGGGGGGGGGGG
>NC_042494.1:113633727-113679943 GCF_005508785.2 Acyrthosiphon pisum | reverse complement strand
CCCCCAGATACGGCCTTGGTAAAATACAAACTAAATTGGAAACTACTTGTGTTATTGATTGTTATAATGATCATAATACCAGTAGTTACACTACGACCGTTGATAAAATAACTACAACTTCACGTTAAACGTTTTTTTGCATGGTCTGAACGTTTATCCAAAACCTATGCTTTATAATCGCAAACTGTGTGATACATAAGACAATAAGATTTTTTAAGCTTTTCGATTGTTAAAAAAAATAAGACAATTGTCGAATAAGTATAACACTATAATTTAGAATATCAATGCGACAATTTGTATTATACGCAAAATCAGACCGGGGAAAGAGTTCATATAAAAAAATAAATATAATTTTCAATAAAAAAATAAAATAAAATTGTTGTATTTTTATATAAAATAAATATACAGCAATGCCTATTACTTGATACTATTGACTTTTTAAGTACACGTTTTAAGAGAATTGATTAGTGCATTCATAAATACATAATACATATTTATAGTTTTTTTTGTTTGATGTTGATTTTTTTAGTATATAATTTTACTTTTAAATATCTTCTGTCATTGTAAAACCTTTAAATAAACGTATATCACAATACATATTTATTATAAGAAAGTCAAAATTCAGTAAACCATTTTCTGAAATTTATAAATTGTTATTTTATCAAATTTATAACTATATGCCTAGTATATAAGCATACATTACAAAGAATATGTATGTAAACATAGAACCTTACTTTTAGTCTTTAGATTATTGTGTACCTAATACCTATACGTAAATTTAGTATAAGACAATACTTGCCAACATTTTAAATGAAATATATTGCTACGTTTACATAATATGATGTATACAATACAATACATTCGGCTGAGTATTCAAGTACCTATTACCTTTATATATAACAATACAGGGTACCGTACGTTAGTACCGTATAGTCCATTCTAAAATTGCCAATTTGTTATGTTAACATTCACTATTTTATTCCAATCCACAGTGTGCTTCGACGTAGCTTTTATAATGTATTATATATCTAATACATAAATATCTAAATATTATTTTTATTTTACAGATCAAAACTAACTGAAATAAAAATGAAATCCATCGCAGCCGTTGTGTGTACTCTTCTTCTAGTCTCTACATTAATATCAGCTGCTCCATCTTACATGGACTACGAGAGTGAGTACACAAATATCCCGATATTATTTTGCATTATTATTATAAAGTTTATTATTATTGTTTGTTGATATAATAATAATTATTATTATTATATCAACAAACATGTATCTATAGGTAACAGATATGCTAGATGCCAGATGCTTATCCTATATATTAATTATAAATTAAAACACATCACTTCAAAGATTAGTAGTTCCAATAACACATTTTTTTAATTTCGAAAATCTTTAAAATGTCTAAGAATATGTAACAATTTTAATGTTGATTCCCATTTTTATCATTATTTGAATATGTTTTTTGTTATAATTTAAATTAATTGTATAATGGATGCCAAAAAACAATTTAAAATATTTTGTTTTGTTAAATAATTTGCATGATTATTACCTTTTATGTTGAATTCATTGGAAAATTTTTAATTTTTATGGATTCAAATAAAACAATAATGTTACGAACAATGAATAAACGATATAATTCACTTTCTTTATTGTATACCTACTCCTACACTGTAAAGGATAGTCGATCAAATCCAACAAACTAAAGCTCAAGCAAAATAAATCCCACTTACCAGTAAAAAATTCCAAGGATACGATTCTAAAATATTATTTTAAATAATTTAATAATTTGTATATAAATATACAACAATAATTATATTAAAACAAATAAAGTACAAGATTACCTTATATAGTTGTTATATTTTATACGGTGGAGAAAGCATACTCTAATAGCACCTCAAATTGTTCGTTGTCGTTAGTTTTAAGTTTAGTTACTCATAAGACCAGTTTCTTCTCTCCTATTTGGATTTCCATTTTCCAAAAATGGTTGTGCAGAACATTGCTGGAGTTGGTGGATTAATTTAAGCCATTAATTAGGAATGGTATTTTTCATGGTAAAGTTCTGTAAACTGATGACTGTTCGAATTTTTAAATCTTTAAATAGGGACAGGTTTAAGACACATCACGGGGCTACAGTAATCAGAGTATCAGACGTAGACAGATCGAATTTAACTCATCAGTTTTGCGAGGGTTTGATGATTAAGTTTTACTTTTATCCCATATTTGAATTTTGTAAGCTGAAAGTGGCTTTATAATTGTTGGTTAGAAGTTCAGTATAGTTATGTTTTGTTTTTAATTTTAAGGTTCATTATAGATTTTAATAATGGACTTAGTTGGAGTCCTGAGTTGAAACTCGATTATTTTACTTGCCCAGGTTATTCTTTTTATTTAAGATGATATCTAGGTATTTTGAGGATTAGTAGTTTGTTGTCATATTTGATTGATTAACTTAGGACTGGGAAATAATCCTAAAATCAAAATTGTATTTATTAAGTCCTAAATATTAAAATCCAAATTTTTATTTTTAATAACGAAATTGTAAGCTTCATTTTTATTTTTAAGTACCAATATCTATAATTGTGTCTTTAAGTTATATATCCAGGTAGCAAACATAACTATTTATGACTGACAGACGACCGGAATGACGATTTAAATTTAAATTACAAGAATAGTTTTACGATTAAGTCACCACTACCTGTATAAAAAATAATTAAACATTAAAATCGCAACAATATCAATATTTAATAAAATAAATTTATTTTAAAAATTGTTTTCCATTAGGTAAATGAATAGGTACCATTTGTTCAAAATGTAGTTTTAACCGATTACAAATAATTTATATTTTTCAGGTACTTAATAAAAATATATTATAAATCAAAGCATTATAACTAGTTATAAAGTTAGATAGTTAATTTTTTTTTTAACTTTTCAATTTAACTGTTTCCAATTAATTGTATTATCTATTTATCTTATATTATATCTTTATTTCCTCAAATGCATTTACAGCAAAATAATATAATGTAAATAATACAACTCATAGCTCATGATAATACTAATTAAAAATGTATTTATTTAAATGAATATAATATTATCTCAGACATAACGTTTATACGTTAATTATAAATTTGTAACACAAAATGTAATTGTTAAATTCAGGCTTCCAACCCCCCTCCCCACTCCGAAATATGGTAATAATAAATAAATGAATAACAACAGTACTTATAATATAATACGTAATCAATGATAATAGTGCACAAGAATGAATAAACAACAACTTGAGTTACCTAAGACATAAATGCCTATATAGTTTAAATAATTTGAAAAGGAAACATATTTCAACCACCCAATTATTTCGAATCATAAAAATTATACAAATATTCTCCAAATACTCTTGAGTAATATTTACGACGTAATTAAATACATTTTTTCCAAACTGAATTAATTTAAAACTAATAAACTCCAGTAAGTGAAACACTTGAAATACGGTAGTTGTATTTTAATTATCGTCTCTTCTATTATAATTTTTTTTTTTTTGCTGTGAGTTTGCCCCTGACCTGAATATTCTGCTGTATTATATTATATTATTCTTTGGATTGTTCGCCATACACGTTTATTATTATCTACGATTTTACTGAGCGTGCAACTTACTCGTCGGAGCATTCTATACTCAAAACGATTTAGGTACTTTTATTTTTTTGTCGAATATATTAAACGATATTTTTTCTCCGCTAAACCAACGACCAACAAGTACCTACAAACAAACCAGCACGTCACGGTATAATTATACTAATACAAATAATAACAATCATGATATGCAGCCAAAGAAGAACGTCGTCAGCTGATAAAAATAATAATTTTGTAACAAGATTACGATAGAGTACCGGCGCAATAAGCACGCTCACGTGGACGTCACGACGACGCTGTTTCACGATAATTCACGAATATTACATTATAAACGTACAGATCAGACCACACAACATCGATTGATTTTCATCAGAATCAATCTCCGTTGGTATAGTTGGTACACATAAACAACGAACCCATACCAAAATCTGAGACAGCAAAATACTTAGGTCTAATCTTTGGCAAACGTCAGATATACGCTAAACACTGTACACCATTCAAATCAAACAGATGAATTAATCTGCTTAGAGCCGTACTAGAAATATACTCAAAATTCTCAAAACCAAAATTTAAATTTATAATATCCTGCTTAAACCTGTATTATAGATGTATGATCATATTTTACTTGTATGTTATTGAACTTTGGGCTCTTGCGAAATACTAACACTTAAAAATAAAAGTGTTTCAATGAAAAAAAATAATGAGATTTATAATATTAATGATGCAAATTATACGCACCATATTGATCTTCATATTCTTCAAGTTGATTAAATATCCAATTCAACACTACAGCAAACCCAAAAACTACCTTGAAAGTCATACTAACCCCCACATTTAAAACCTACTATTAATCTCTATCCCTGAAAATTCTTCCAGGTGGCTTAATCGTAATTGGCCATAAGACCTATTTTGATTTAATTAACTAAACTTATATAGGTATATATCATGATTACTTTTTAAGCTCACGCAGAATTGCCGTTGTTTGGATAATTCTTCCCCCACGGTAATAATATAGACATGTTATCCATTATGCTTACTGTGCAATATGTTTAAGATTGTATAATTTTCTAAATAAAAAAAAAAAAAATTATGGCCCCAATAAATACCCATAAACCGTTGTATTTCAGATGCCAAAGATCTGTACGAACTTCTGTTGCAAAGGGATTTAATAGACTCCATGGGAAACTCTTTGATCGATCCCAATCAACATCGCATGGTCCGCAAAAACCAGAGATCTCCGTCGCTGAGGTTAAGGTTCGGACGCCGAAGCGATCCGGCGCTCTATCAGGTAAACATTATCAATATATATTATTATAATATTAAGAGTTATTGTATGGATAACTATAGTGGACAATCGGGTCACGTTAATTGCTGTCTAATATAATAATATTGCAGCCAAGTATAGTATTTCTTTAGTCAATAATCTTAATACACAAATACATTCATGTGTAACAAATCTCTTTTAATTTCATTGCTTATCACTTGGCTGGTTTCTGATTTTTAGTGGTATATTTTCTAAGGATAATTTTTAGTTTAAGGATACTTTTAAATGGAACAAAACACTGTTCGAACAGTTTAAACAGTAAATACAATGAGCGTAAAATTATTTTAAGTTATCAATATTTTTAATCCATGGATATTTTATTCCAGCTAAAAGCTTTAAACATAATCTCCTAAAATATTATTACAAGTTCGACACTTTAACGTAAGACAAAAAACTTAATTACAATCAAGTATAATACTAATTTATCGAGAGTTACGTATTAAGAACTAAAGTTTTGTTGGATAGTAGTTATTTAAACCTATTTTATATTATATTTTTTATACATATAAATATGTTATATTAGATAATCCGTAATCAAAAATTATTTACAAAATATCCCTCAGCTTCTACTATAAAATATATATTTATACTTATTTTATTGGTGCTGTAACCTCGAGTCCCAACAATATATATTATTCTACCCTGGGTGTACCACGTACAATGAACATTTTTAGATTAGGTTTCACCATAAGTATTTCATTCAGTTGATTATTTTCCGTTTTGATAAATTGGATGTATAGTGTCTTAAATTATAGTTCAATGTAAGTGCTCTATTTAAGTTGCTCGGTGATAAGTAAAATTAATGATGATAATAATATAAACAATAACAATACTGTTACTTAATACAAACAATGCATAATATTGTTTCCAACTCTATTAAAAGTAAATGGTCGTATTAGATTTTAAAGTTGCCTAATTTTCTTCTAAATGGACGTTATGCAGATGTAACAACATTACGTTAGTATGTTACAACAAGAGAAAGGTTTTTTTTTTTAACAATTGTTGTTTATTATTTGTGTATAGTTCAATGTCAACGACTAAGAAATACATAATGAATTTAAATCATCTTTACTAATATTTCAATATATAATAATAAGAATATAGGTACGTAATAATATGTACCGTATCGTTTCAGACTTGATTTTTATCTTAAATTTAATTTTGTGTTAGACTCAACTGTTTTTACTTTCTCTATCATCGTTAACTACTTGTTCATTTTACATAATGTATCAAATGTATGTATTCAGTATTTGAAGATTATAAACTTATATAGCGTCAGTGATAAAAACCGTAGTATTGCTATAACTAATTATAGTTTTTTTTATATATAACTATGCCTAAGTACAGTAGATAGTTAAATATTTTAAGTGATTTAAGCGTAATGCACGTGAAGTGACATGTTTGATTTCTAAAAATGTAACATAATGTTTTATCTTATTAGGTATTGTATTATCCATAGCCTTAACCTTTCTCATTTGATACGCACAGTTTTCCCGATTTATCCGTAGTAGTTCTATTAATTTTCTAATTTGCATAATTTGTCATCCGTCAGGGAGTAAGGTGGTCCTTATTGTAGTTGACTGTTAATATACGAATACAGGTCATTTTTATCACGTTTTATTAAATATTAAACAATGTGCAGTATCGTTATAGTTATTATTTTTGAGAAATCGCAACAATTATTATGATCACAATATTATTGTAGGGAAATGTGTTTTCAAATTGAGTCGTCTTTGAGTACAATTAAATATTTTAAGCATGTATTATGTTTATAAGCTGTAACCAAACCATGGACACGAAATTTCAAAATAAAAACAAACTTAAATCGCAATCAAAATCATAACCCCGTAAACTACAAACTCGATTTAAAATGTAATTGTACAGTCAATTATTATGCATTCAAACAAAAACGAACATCGTTACAACATCTGATCCATGGAAATAATTAAAAGCGTGGCAAAAGTAAAAATAGGATAAAAACATAATACTTATACATAGTTTAAAAGGTTCCAATACTCAGGGTGTAACAAAAAATGAATACTTATCGGATTTTCAAAGAATTGTATAGTGAAAACTATAAAACCCAAACAATTTTTATTTGTATTGTTCCTCACATTGTGGAAAGCTTTTCAACGTGCCTCTCATGAGTAACCCTCACAATATCCAACCGATATTCCAGTTCATCATATCAGGAGTATCAGTTCAAAAGTAGCGGTGATCCTTTTGTTTTCAATTATTTTTCCACATACTGAGGCATTAATGGATAAAAATTTGAATACATAAACTTTCATAAACCAAGAAAAAAAATCATGTGGATTAATGTCAGATTACTTCCTGGGTAAATAGTGAGGGAGGGGAAATTGAACAATTTTTTACGGATGTGGAGAACATGTACATTTAATACAAAAACGGTTTTTGAATTTATAGTTTTGACAATGATATGCTATTTGAAACTTTAATATTAATTTTGTTACATTCTGTATGAATAATATTCTTATATACCTAGGCCCTCTGGAGAATTTGTTTGAAAACAGCAGCTTGACGCATGTGCTGCTATAACTAGGTTTCCATTATCGCGGAGTTCATTCGTAATGAATTAATTTTCGAGGCCCGAGGGACGTCTACCAACAGTTAGGTATTATCATATAGGTGAACGAAAACTTACCGCAAACCCAATTCTATTATGATTGTCCGCACTCCGCAATCAATTATGATGATCTCAAATCCCGTTTGGATAGCTTTATGATATTATTATAATTTATTGTTAGCTATTTTAACACTATACCTGGAATAATTGTTGTTATTTTAAAGGTTTTGTTTGATTTTTAAACTTTGAAGCGCACGTTTGATCTAATTCTATCGAAAAGTGGATTTAAAGGTACATGTATAATGGGTATAATACTGCAGTCTGCTGTAATTCAACATTGTAATAAACAAATAAACAATATGCAAAACACGACCACCGCGGTTGAATAGCAAACAGCAATTAATTTTGACGAGCTGTAACTTTTGAGATAAAAATGACTAGATATTTTAGGGTGACAATTTTGCGAACAAAATACCACGTTCCAAGTGATGCTGAAATCTGAATTGTCATTTTTGAAAAAATAAACGTTTGTAAAAAGTAACCTTAGTCCCCTTAATATTTTCATTGCTATAATATAATTTTTTTTTTTTAATTTTGATATTTTTAACCTATTCAATGAATTTTTTAAACTAATAATAGTTTGCCGAAAAAAAAACTATTTAGTTAATTAGCTCTGTTAAACAAGAACTTTTAGTAATTTTTTCTTATGATCTTAGGTACACTTCAGTCAGTGTTATGATAATAGGATAACATGGCATTAAAGTTTCACAAAGTACATATAACTTTCCTGACGACAGCCCACGTCATGTCACAAGACTCGAATACTCTCAGACATTCCCACTCACGTATCCTAATCCCAAGCCAGAGATATTTAAAATATTTAGAATATTTTAACTCCCTCGCTGCAAAATACACCCATACAGCGATGAACTTAAACCTACAATTTGAAATACATATTCTACATAGGCTATATTATTATATAGGTACTTGCAGGGTAGAATGATTCGATGTGGATGGTTTGGTAAGGTAGAGAAATTGACTTGCGATATTATCTGAACCCTTCACGATAAATTATTTTACCCATCGTGTAACGGTAGTGTAAATACATACAAGAATATCGTCGTATACCGGCGGGGTGGGTGGTTGTAATACAATTTATCAGGACATCGGTGGTAATCGTTGTTATTTGGTTTCGTCGGACAAGTATGGTAGCTATTATCAATGATTGTATACAGCCTATATCCACGTGCATATATATATATATATTATGTTCGCGTTACCAGACGGACTTCCGGCAGTGGTCATATTATACTCATATATACACAATATATCATTGTACTTACAAGAAAATAATGTACCGAAGAGAAAAATCTCATTACAAGGAGACCGGCGTAATAGGTTTCCGCCGGTGTCCATATTATAATATATATATATATAATATATATTTTTATTTTATACGTATACACGGATTCAAAAGCTGGTCGTTCGTCGAGTACGAAAACAACGACGTCGTTATATAGTTGGGAAAATCGTTTTTCCACTTGAAACGAACGATATACAATAATATAATAAATAACATAAACATATATATATATATATATCTATAACTTATATAAGTATATATTATGTAATATGTATACAGTTTAATATGAACGCACGTACAAACGGTAATAATACGGATTATATGTGTAATAATACACGTATAAGTGATATTAAACGAACCGTATTGAAATATGGTGAACCATACGCGTATATAAAAAAACAGACACACACACACTCACTCTCACACTCGTAACGCGGCGTAGATGTGTGTATAATAATATGTTACGTTATTAGGCTACCGACTACGAATGTGTCAGTGTGTGATCATGAGCAAACGATATTGGGTGCACTTGAATATAATATTATGTGTTTATGTAATAGTAAGTTGTGCATATGTATACAAATAGTAATAATAACGGTTGTCGTCCCGACTATACGACGGTGTAAGTTTACGCGCGATTAGTCAAAATATCGAATTTATTTCCTTTTATTACAATGTATTATAATATATTTGTTTTTATACACATTTTTTTCTTTAGACGTGAGTGGAAAAAAATATATCCGTTTCGTTTGTTTTGTGAGATACGGGTTTTTTTTTCGAATAAATACATGCGAACGACCGATTTTTTTCTTACCATAAAATAATAATATTATTATTACTCACTCCTTTATGAAAACGAAAAAAAACTTAAGCGCGGAGAGAAATAATACCGCGATATTATATACATAATACATTATAATGATTTTAAATTGCAACGCGGACGACCGGGCGTCGACTGCAATTATTCACAAGTCACTGCAGCAAACGCGCTCTCGTCGCCACTCGACATTTTCTCGACTGTATAATGTATAATATACAGTCCTGTAAAGTATTTAAGTAAAAGTATTTGAGTAAAAGTATTCAAATACTTTTTTAAGTATTGAATAACTTTTTAAATACTTTCAGCATGAAGTATTTTGAATGGTATTTTAAATACTTTTTTTTGTATTAAATACTTTTTGGTATTGAATATTTTGGTTTTTTATTTCGAACATTTTATTTTTATTCGAAATAATTGGTTGGAAAAATATAATTGTCAACTACAATAATAGAATTATAATTTTATTTAATATTCTGTATTTCTGTGTTAGCCGAAGCCCAAAGGTTTGTGAAAACTAGATTTCTAAAAAAAGTTATTGAATATTGTATAACAATATTCCCTTTAAAATTATTAGATTACCTACTACCTATGTGTTTATATTACTATAGTTAGAAACCTACTTTAAAAATCAAAAGTATTTGAAAAGTATTCCAAATACTTTTTCAAAGTATTTGAGTAGTATTTGAAATACTTTACAATTAAAGTATTTGAGTAGTATCTTAAATACTAAAAAAAAAATGTATTTGAGTATTTACTCAAGTACTTTTTAAAAGTATTCTTTACAGGACTGATAATATATTATACGCACAGCCACCCCTTAACTTCTTACATAATATATATACAGGGTTTACTGCAGCATAACCATGGTATATACCTAATATATTGTTACGTCTTGTGTTCGCCTCCGGTCACCCCTATGTGTATACTGCGAGTGTTTCGCTATAGACTATATAGTGTATGAGCGTGACAACATGATAATATTATATGTATACATATTGCTATATTAGCCATTGGGTACGTCAAATCGTACGATAACGATGCAAGAATCTCGAAGGTTTCGTCGTAAAAGCGGGCACAGACGGTGTTCTTAATGCAAATAAGAACACATCCTATATAGCAACGTCTGTGTCGATCCTCTGGCATTCGAATATAATATATACGGCAGCCATGTTTAATTTGATCGTCTTCGGTGTGCTGTTATTATGACGGTTTTCCCGATTATTGTCAAGCATATTTTAGAATATTGTTATGGCACCTATATATAATAAATATTAGTGTCGAGTGGGTACACTCGAGCCATTGTTACTGGTTTTAAGAACGGTCAAATGGTCGTACAGATACTAATAAATAATAATATTACGAATTTCAAAATCAAGACGAACATAATATAATACAATACGTCAGTGGTGCACTGGTGCAATCAGGAAGGGATGATTTGGGGGTGCTTAAGCGCCTCTTGTAGCATGTCTCCAGACATCAAAATATGTTAAGTAGATTTTGTAGCAACTTTGCCTTCAACAGTAAGTTATGCACATGTATATTATGTCTTGTGCGGTGCTATTCTAACATTTCGTCTGTAGTCGTTGCAGACCGTGGCGGTGAAAGTATATAACTATTTTATGTTATGATATTCAAACAGTTAATTTCAATACACCCACTGCTTTTGCGCATAAACTTGTTTTCGACCGCTGTTCTTAGACATTTAACGTGTGTATAATAATTATAATAAATTATTTATTATATTAAGCTATTATAGGTATTGATTTTATATGAAATTGTTTAGTCTAACGCTCTAACAACCTTATTGATACGAACTTGATTGGTTTCAAAATATTACCTACATACATAATAAGAGTAAAAAACTTCACTATTTAAATGTAATAAAAACATTTTAAATACCCTATACTTCCCTATTGGTTTTTTAATAGATTTAATTATTATAGTATTTAAAGATAGTATATATTAAATTATCTAAGGTCATAAACAAAAATAATAAAAAAAAATCTAATTTGATTGCAATTTTATAAAACAGATAGCATCTATAATTTACCTAACCTAATAATCTAAGTAACCTAACATATATTATTTTATAGGTGCTTATGATAAACATAATAATTAAAGGTAACAAATATTGGGGATAAAGCTGCAATCTTTACCAAGTTCTAAATTTTCTGATTAAACTGAATTTGATAAATTCATCATAAAACTTATAAATATTAATTTTTGTCGACATGTGTGTCGATCGATTTAATATTATACAAGAGGTAACTAATTTATAAGTTAACATAAAAATATAAAATATGGAGTAAACGATTATCGATGATGATCATAAAACTTGTATTTTGTCAATATTTTTTTTCCAACTAATTGACTCGATAAAAACACGTACTTATGTTATCTTGTTTAAACTTGAGTTTGCACCTATAATATTTCAGTACACTTTCTTCCATGTCTGTTGAATAATTATTTTGTCAAGTAACTTACAAATCATTAAAAGTTAAAGTGGGCGAGATTTAATAGGAATATATATCGGGAAAATTGAAAAATTAAAATTGTACATTTTATAAAGAAAACATATAAATGAGATTTTAGTAGCATTATACCGTGGGCGATTTTCATTAGTGCAATTATTCGAATATAACCTTTTATAACCTGAGTGAAATTCGACAAAAAATAAGTGAAATTTTTCATCACTCCAAATATTGTATAAAATTGTAAAATCCTATTCTGAGCAAAAATGTTCAAGCATTTTATATTCAGTTTAGTTTTTGGAGTGTAATAAATATATGTTTAAATACTTTCGAAATAATATTTATTTGATTACTAACTATGGACCATAAATATAATCGTGACTATGATGATTTTGTTCAGATTATTATGTCCGTTTGGTGCATAGCGAGATAAATAACACTTAACTATAAAACTATGGAATGAGTTATTTTATTCTGCACTCATACTTTCATAATGTTCATTTTTACATGTCAAACAAACATGGTGTATTTCGAATAGTTAAATGATTATAGATATAAAACAATTTATACACATTAAATTGAAACTTTAATTAATATTAAAATACAATTAAAGCTACCTACTGTAAAACATCATAATTCAATCAAAATTTGTAATAAACTATAAATTGTAATAAAATATATTTTTTACGATTCCATATTATAGACATATTATAGGTAATACAAACTATGTAGATTAGAATCCAATAAAAAAAACTTTAAAATAGGACCTTTCGTTGATTAATATCGTATTTGTCGATTAATAAAAATTTAATTAAGTTGATATATCTACGTATAAAATATAAATTATTTTACTGATTTATGATTGAAAAAATATATTTTTATTAATTGATAGGTAGGGGCGTCTAGCTTAATGATTATTTAAAAATTGATAATTATTTATATCAATAATCATAATAATTATAAATATCATAATTTTATTATTGTACCTATAGTTTAATATTATATTATTATACGATTACAATATATTATTTTGTCTAAAATTCAATAACAATTAGTAATTGTGTGGCCATGTGAGTTTTAAATCTTAATATTTTGGGTCCTTATCAAATTATATTATCATTTGTATATTTTAATATTTATTACAAAATAATAGTACCTAATGGCTACTAACATATTAAAACTAGTTCAGTGAAAAATATAATAGGTAACTATAATGAATCTAAATAAACATACCATTTATATACTTAAATAGTTTAAACTATTATTATTTACACTAAACTAATTGTACGAATGGAATTTTAAATTGAGAATACATATTATTATTTGTCTATATTACCTATGTCGTTCAGTATTAATGTGTAGATACACGTAAAAGTCACTGCCAGACAACTTAAGTTACATACTTTCTAAAACGTCACAATTTATGACTTTCCACGATATTATTATTATATGTTGTAATGTTATTTTGTGGTTTTTCAACGTTACAGTTTTTGAAAACACGACAACCTTCTATAAGGTTATACAAATGCGTGTAATAAAATCTAAAAATGCCTTATTACTATCTATCGCAGCATTGACGACAAGTAAAATACATATTATTGATGGTCAATGAAGTTTGAATTAAATCTCGTATCCCTGGAGTCGAACTAGGTATCGATATTTTCCACGTGATTTATTTTCACGTGTCAAACACAATTACTGTACACATCTGCCGCCCCACGATAATCAAAGAGTAACATTAGGTACAGCGTAACGGTAGACGCAAAAGTATGTGTATACGTTTTTACTGTCGTATAATAATTTTTACTGCAATTGAATTTTAAATCATACTTACTCATTGTGGTAATAAGATATGCTGTATACAATATTCTACGAAACGAGGTTCCGCCATCATTATTATGACTCGCGAAAGTATGTACAAAGTTTCATCTCGTTGTTGTTTCGAAACATATACTTAATATTTTTACTTAAAATTACATTTAAAATGTCACTGTAATTTAATACAATTATGTGCTAATTTCTGAGTTTAAAATTTCAAGGCAATGCGCTGACTTAATTTTTATTAAAAACCCTGTAACAATGCAAGATAAATATATATATACATATATATATATCGAAATAATAAGCTCATAAACGAAAATTCTATACATTGCAGTGCTATATTATATTTGTGTTCATCATTTTTAATTTCTCTATCTCATTAGCACTTCGCACGAATGGCTTCCATTTGACTTCGTGTAAATCTGTTCGTATAGGTAGGTAGTAGGTATAATATTATATCATTTAAATTTAGACTATCGTCAAAATCCTCACAACTTTTTTTAAAATTTTTATTCTATTCAAATTTTTTTTATTTTCCAATTATTAACCAATTCATGAGTTAATTTTTTTTCCATCATATGGTTTGGGGTTCCATGATTTGTAGAAACAGTGAGGATTTGTAGTATAAGTTCCTATATTTTATTTAAATGTTTGTTTGATGATCAATATTTTGTATTTACCATGTTTGTGACCATTCATTTAATAGGTAGCGTTACAAATTGTATAAGACATACTTTTACGAAAGGTACGCTAAGTAAAATGATCCCTCTACGGTGACACTCACTGGCACTCTTGATGGAAGGGAAATATATGCACGTAGTAATAATAGTGTACATGTGTTTATAAAATGCTATGTCAAAAGTACAACATTTTAAACTGAAATTCGATTTTAAGCTTGTCGTCATTCATTTTCTACAAGTTATAATAATAATATTATAGTTGAGGTTGAATCATTTTATTTATCTACAAAATAAAATCGACCACATCATCAGGCATATTTTATTTTATATATCATACTTAATTACGTAGGTATATTATATATCATAGGATGACGAACTTGATTACACGCTACATGTTATGATTTATTAAGAGTTACCTAGTAGGTTTCATCGGAATCATTATTCAAAACCACAATTTAGATTTGGAGACAAAACAGAATTTTAACATTTTTCTATTGCGTTATGACGTATACCCTAAAAATAGAGGCTATAAAATGGTAGGTTTGACCTAGGAGTGAAATATTGAACGATTCCGTGTATACAAATATGTGTCATCGACTGACATATTATAATGCATTAATGATTGACAACGATAGATCAAAATATGTTTCGTTTGTATAAAAACTAATTAAAACTGTACCTATACAGTTTATTTATATAATATTAACATAGCAAAGCTCGAACACGAGATGCGAGCGCCTGCTGCGATTGGTCGACATTGATCTGAAACATGTACGTTGGAAGTTCACTTCACCTTTATTCACTAGTATATTAGGTCGATGTTCTTAATCTACAAAAACTATGTAATTAAAATTACATCGAATATTCTGTGTTTAATTTTTTTTCCGTTAGTTAAATGATACGTATTATTTGTTTTAGCCGCGTGAGAACTTAATTATAAAAATACGTTTTTAGAGATTAATTTTTACTACTGGTTTTTAACAACACAACATAATATTATGTTTAGAGTTGTATATTTTTCGCGTAGGTACAATTATACAAATTAAAATTGGATTATCACTTACGGATACAGGATACCTTAAATAAGAACTGGATTTTTAAACTCATTTTTGATAAAACTAAATTTTGGTTAAAGATATCGTGGTGTAGTCTAGTTGAAAATCAAGCTGTCACGGGGGTAGAAATGACCACATGCTTATATTTCACCGGAAATTCCAAAATGGAATGCCATCATCCTTAGTCTTTATACGCGTAGTCATGTTATAATTGCTTAAGGGATTTTAGTTTATATCGAGTTATCTCTAAATAAATTTTAAAAAAAAATGGTAGTCATTTAGAGATTTCAAACATATCACTCTTTTTTGCTTTATGTTAAATTTTAAAATAATCTTTAAAAATGTATAACATTATTAGGAATAGAATATTGGATACGCAATCAAGATAAATTAATATTTTTCTAGATAAAATATTTATTTATAATATTAACTTTTTTTTAAAACTCTAACCGATTAATCATCATCATATTCATTCCATATTAATGTTTAAAAAAAACATGTTTGTAAATAATACATTTATTTTTTTAAATGTTAAAAATGTGAATTATAATTGAGTTAATCATCGTATGTAAAACACGACTTACCATAAGTTAAAATATTCAATTATTTACAAACATTGACACTAAATGTTAATACGAAAAACATATGGAATCTGCAGAATTCATTATAACTACGTTGGATATTTTACTTAAAGTAAATTAAATTTGAATTTGAATTGTATACTTTATGTTATGTTATATGCCACATTATCAGCTTGACATTTATTCATATTTAGACATTTTAGTCACATTTTTTTCATAAACAAATATCAGACGTTCTGATTACCTGCTATGTAATTGTTTAAAAATGTGTACCTATTACTTAATAGATTTTGATCATCAAAGTGTTTTATAATTTATTTTATTGAACAAACTAATAAATTACTAAACCTATATAGTTATGTCATAATAATATATCATACAGAAATAATGTATTTGATATGACGGATTTCCTTTTCATTCTGGAAACCTGTCTTAAAATGTTGTTTTTGTTTGTCCCATGTGATTCCGTTAACTCGTGCTGGGTTTCATTACTGTATATTATTTCTTGTTATAATACCTATTTTGTTTCACATAAACGAAAAGTCTAATATGATTCCTTCATTAAAATTTGTTTCAGAACGCCTTGAATGCAGAATACCACAACGACTCCGATGTGAATTAAATGCGCCCTTCATCAGAAGTTATATTATACTCATCTTATTTAAAATCATTCGCTTCGTTGTAAAACCCTTAATTTGTTTATATTTTACATTCTCACTAGTGCTTTTTCAATTAAATTGTACCTTCAGCATACATTTTAGCAATTATAGATTTTTTTTAACGTAGTTGATTGTATTCCATTTTAGTTCTAAGGCAAATTTTACGTTCCCAATAAAAATGTATTTGTTTACTCCGCAGATTAACATTACTCTTAAAATATATATGTCAAAATAACAGTCATCATTTATTTTGTTAATACTTCAATAATAACATTATTAGGTATGATTCTTATTATAATTCTTATTACAATTAATAACCTACTCTACTTATACCTGTACTCTAAACCGATATTTAAAAAAAAAAGTAGGTTGAGCCTTATGTGAATTTCCGAGTAATATTTTTTTTTCAGATGCTACTACCTATTCTACTGCAGAGATGCTACTACCCATTTTACCGCAGAATTTAAAAAAATAAAATAAAACTTTATATAGGTATTAATTAATAATGATGATAATAAGTACCCTATAGGTACCTACCAACTAATAATAAATAACGTGGTTATGGAAATTCACGTACGGTTTTTGGAGTGAATAATGTTTATAAAACGAGTATAACATAATATTTAAACTTATAACTATTAAAGAAATATTACATTTTATTGAAATTGTGTTTGATCTTTTTTATAATAGACCCCTAACCTCTGAATCTCCTAATGTTCAAAATGTAACAATAATAGTTTAAATTAATTATAATATTATAATATATTGCTTTTTGATAATATCATCCACAAAAATATTGAAAGGTGTCACGGGTTTAGTGTGATAATATTTCAATATTTGCCCAGTGTCGCAGATACTAGAGACGGTTGGATATTGGTAATTATTATTTATTTGGATCTTTTGTAGTTATGTTAATGAATGCAATCTGATTGATATAATATATGTTATGAAAATGTACTCAATTTTCGACTTCGTGGTGAAATATAATTTAACATACCTAATAATAATTTACCCAAGAATATTTTAGATATGCATATTATAATATGATATAAACATTTTAAAATATCGATTCAGAAGCCTATGAATTAATATTGTTTCACTAATAACTATCACGACGCATCGGAAAACTCAAGTTGGGTACCGAGAAATTTGATCGCTTAAATTAATCACGAGTTGAATTCATGTAGTAATTTTATACTACTCGAATTGGATCCGCAGTCACAACACGTGGCCTTTGAATTAAAACTTCCAGGTTTCACTTAGCGCAAAGTTGGTGGTGAAAAATTCAATAACAACTATCAAAATTCAAAGGCATATTATAAAACTTCAGATAATGATATAACTGATATAAGCGACTTATCAGTTATCTTACGTGTCTTTTTGGTTTACCTCTTTTGAGGTGGAGTAGTTGTTAGATACTAATAATTACATACATAATTAGGTACTACATAATTAATTGATACCTACAGTAAAATTAGCTTAAAGTATAGTATCATAAACCTGAGAAAAAGTTAATTTTTATTAATTTTTAGATCTTATGAATACCTAGATATTATATAAGTTTATAACTAGATACATATTTACTTAAGAATTATTATAGTAATAATATTAGATAGAAGCTTTCAAAACTTAATTAGATTAATCAATTATAATATTTATAAACTTTAATACTTTGTGGTATCACCCGTATTGGATAATACGCGATGAACCAACTATATGCCTAACCTCCGTACACTCTAAGCTAATGACTATCTCTAGAATAAATTCAGATTAATGCACTGTTAGCTTTTGAGGTACGATGGTATGCGTTTAGTCGATCTTACGTCCGTTCCCTAAATTGGAATGACTATTAGGACGCCACAACCAGAGCACTGTTCAGTTAGTAATAACCCTCATTGACTATAGGTGTGTGGGTCTGAGCACTGTTCCGATATTCAAAAGTAAGGACAAAGAAGATTTAGAAATAATACTCAACTCGGGTTTTATTGGTCGGAAACACTTTTATCAAATTTCAAAACAAACATAAATTAAACACTTTGCGAATTCAGACCGCCGTAGCCCGTTCTCGCCGACTCACTCAGCGACAACGGGGACTGCCGTGCCTGCGCGTACGGCGGTGTTATATAGTAAAAATCATTGCTGCCTCAGCACATATCGCTTCGCTGGCATGACCTATGTCAATAATTTACAATGTAAAATACTCCCATCTATATAAAATAAAAAATAGTGACGACTGTCTACAATATACGACAGTCCCCGTTGTTTTTTTGAAAAAATGCCCTCATTTTTTTTATGTTATTGCTACGTAAAAATGTCTTATTACTATATTGAATACTAACTTATATTATCACTAAATTACCGTCTAAGTATTTTCGCGTCATTGACTATACAATTATGTTTTAAAGTTAATTTAATTCAAATATTTGAATTGTTTAATGTGTGCTTAAAAAGAATATGTGAATACATAAAGGTTTGTTGATTGGTCTAATGAAAATAATAATTTAAACATTTATACAACTGAAAACATCACAAGTGCAAGCCAATTTCATAAAAATAAAATATAAATAAAATATAAATTTCGTTATAATATTATATTTGATAATAACATTTTTAAACTGTACTTTGAATTAAAAATCATTTATTTACATTTACCCTGTAAAAATAATAATGCAATCGTACTTTTTTGGTTTTTATAAATCTACTGTAAACCATATTAATTTCTATTCAAACTATGTAAAAATAATATTTTTTATAAATTTAATGTTCAATTATCAAATTAATATTTAGTATTGATTTTGTTATACAATTTAAAAACAAATATGAATTATTATAATATTATATGAACGTAATATGAATCGAATGAGAAAATTGTATCATAATATACGTTAGATGTATTATTTCTATTGAATTACTTTCATTAGACACCATAAAATGCAATTGTCGTCAATGTCTTCCAATAGCGAAATACAGAAAAAAATACATCACGGTGAGCAACCTACTTTTAATTAATTGTAAATAAATAATATAATGATTAGTTGAATTTTACTTTTTGATCTTTCAATTGTGGTGTAAAAAAAAGTCTACAATTGGTTTTCAATGATTATTTAGAGAGCTCAAAAAACAATTTTGCCCAGTTACAATACAATATAGACCAACTATTGTCGTTCTGACATAACTTGGTGACGCCATTGAAGGTTGCAGACAAAATGCACTACATCAACAATCAACATAAGTACTTATATCGTATATGTACAGGTAGATACTAGACTCTAGTAACTAGAGTTTATTATTATGTACCTACTTGATCGAGATTTTGAAGGTTCTATTGAAATTAACAAAAACCATACAAATGATTTATTATTAGTTATTACCTACCAATATATTGTATTATTTGTCGATATTTCTTCACAGAATTAGTCATCGTATGATTTCAGGATAAAATATTTACATGTAGGTATAAATGTATACTGATAGTATAATACACATTTGTGTAATACAATTAATTATCATACTAACTAGTAATTACAATTATAGGACGTGACATAATAGGTGCAAGTAAGGAGATGTAAAAATACATTTTAAATATAGAAAGTTATAAGTTGATTAGTATAGTAATATTAAATAATAAGTTATACTATACACTGAAGTGTATAAATATTACTAATAATTAAGTAATCAACCGCAACATATCAATTTATCCAAACTGAATTTAATTTGAATCTGTAATAATAATATATTATACAAAACTCGTAATATCATTATAAACGTCACAATAAACTTTTCATTATAGTTTTAAATTATTTAATAGAATTATAATGTTATAATAATAATGTAGTTATTATATGTATTACTACCTAGGCACAAGGCACCCAGAATTTCCGTGTTACTATTGTCCAAACTACAAACTCTTCGTTTTGTGTTGTAAAGCACTCGAGTGTACTCGAGTGTACTCGAATATTCGCGTATTTAAACTTGAATACAAACACATCCGACTGAATGAGAAATCTTAAGATTTCAGCACAGTCGTTGGAAGAATTAATTGAATTGCGTTAATTTAAGTTCCACCAGGTGTCCGGGGAAATGTCTAAGAAATAGTCTTTCAATTGTTTCTGTAATCTGTATACAGGTAAGCGGCCACTCCCTATAATCTTACAGACAACTGAGCAGGGTAAAAATGCACAAGAAAATATTGCACTTCTAGTTTTTGAAGATAACCAGAAAACGTGAAATATCAAAGAGGTACCCTACATTAATAATAAGTAATAATATAGTTACACATTTTGTATGTTACGCTTATATTTTATACATCAAACGGTTGTACACTACATGACCATAAGCAATATGTCACGAGAAAGTTTTACGCGTAAAACTTATTGTGGTCTCGATAAGACGAGATCGTCGGGTAAATTATAGAATAGATTTACAGCGAGCAACGTGGTAGGTATAAACTATAAATATATCTACTAAACATTTCACGCACATCGTAGAGCGCAAGACAAATGCACAGCAGGCCTCCGAGGTCAAATACACTAATCGCTGAACAAACACGATCCGTTAAGGACGTGGAATCAAAATAAATAGAGACATTAATTTTTTTTAATTAGATGTTAAGTCTTTGACCAAATCAATTAGAATAGTGTACCTATAGTTTTAATAGTAAAATATATTTTACATATATGGACCCACCGAAAAGTTAAATTAGCTCAGTAGTATAATCAAAAATGTATCGTGTAATTATTAATGATTATGTTTGATGGGTCTCAATATTCAATTGATTTATAATTAAGAGAACAATGCTCATCAAGTGGTTCATTTTTGAATCGATAAAACTATAAAAAAAAAATGATTATTATTATAAGAAATACATTTTTCATCCCGTGCATAATAAGTAATATTTGTGTTGAAATTTCTGGTTTTTTCTTAAGTAATCCAACAGGAAAAGTAATCCAAAATATCGGTATTCGGCTATTGATTGATTGGTTATTAAAAACAGGTTGTATTTTGAAGGTGTAGTTTTTCAATTTTCTCAGTTGTTCAAATAACGGATTTTGTTAAACTGCGAAATAATGATCAACGAATCGTCAAGTATTTTAACCTTGACTATTATTTTTGGGTAGACCACGAGCTCCACCTCAGAATCCGTTTATATAAAATTATAATGATTTATTACAACTTTCAAAATTATAGTCTTGATAGTAACACAATTCTGGCTTGTGCCAAGGTGAGTGAAGCTCAGACTCCTTTCCCCGCCTATTTAATTCTTTATCCAAATAACTAAAGACGCTAATTAAAGATAAATACGGGTAGTTACGTTGATGTTTTGTTGTACTAAACGTGATTACATTATAAAGCATTAACATTTAAAAACAGTTAAATATTAATATTACTAATATAATATATTGAATTTTCTTATAATTATTGCAATTCGTTAGCATTATTTTACTAACGTCGATCAGTCTTTTTTTTTAAATAATTAACTGCAACTGAATTTGTATACGAAATTACGAAATAACTAATTCTCAAAAGTACCGCCTGTCAACTGTATAGCCGTACCTATTTTCCCCTTTTTTTTTATTTTTGTCGCTTACTGCAGTCGTTTTCCTTTGTTCATAAAATATTATTGTTTTAATGGAGAGCCAAAACCCTCGTCAGGTTTTTTTTGTCTGTAGCCAAACGTAATATTTTCAAACACGAGTTTGCCATTCTATATCTACATGAATATTAGCATAACAATCGCACCGTGAAGTATAAATTTATTTATCAATAGAGCAATGGTCGTACCTAATAGTCGTTTCATTCACGCAATGTTCTCTGCACAACGCGAGTTACACTGATATTAATAATATAACGCTCCCCCATCAAGGGTCGGCCAAGTTTTTCGAAATCGAAGTCACATCTCAGCAGGCGCTTAAGAGCCGACGTGGCCTATTTTCCAGCCGCACACATCGTCGGTCGGTCGCGTTCTATACAGCATAGTACGCGAAGTTAATGTCGCCGGTTGCATGTTATTATATTATAGGTAGGTACGCATACAATGGACGAAACAACCACTGGCGAACGGATGAATGACGGTCCGTGCGCGTTCTGTCACGCCGAAACAATAAGTGCCCATACATATAGCAGTGGCGTTATTATTTAATAAATTTGTACCTATACAGTCTAACGAGGTAGAGAAAAAAAATACCCGCCGATAATACACGTAGACTGCCTACTGCTAGTTATAGAGGTAGGTGAGGTAGGTATATTATAATATTATTATCATGGCAAGCGATATATGCGCGAGTCACGCAGCAGCACAATGTTCGCATACGTTTTTCTCTCGGCGTGTACTATATTATACTAAGTTATGTTTATTGTTGATGACATTTTGCGCGGGGTACAACATTAGGGATTTAAAATGACATGAAATTTGTTTTCTTTAATTATTTCATTCGTACAGAAAAAAATAGCGTTAATATCTATAGTTATATTAGAGGCACTTAAATCCAGAAAACATTTTTAAAAGTATCTTTATCGTAGAAACAAAGATAAACCGTTAAGAAGACGGCGTATCTACCTGAATGTGTTGTCTCTGTCTTACTCTTGTGAAACATGGACAATTTTGGTTCACTAGTTTCAATAGTCGAATAATGTGCTGTTAGTTTTGATATACAGTGAATTGACCTATAATCTGTGATCTTTCGATCGGTCTTTACGATATTTTAATTTTTAAGTGAGTTATGAGTACCTATGCAGAATAATAATATTTGAAATTGCTCATAACTCACTTAAAAATTAAAATATCATAAAAACCCGATCGAGAGACTCATTATAATGTTCTTACATAAAACTCACTTATGATTTATGGTTATTAATATTAGCGAGATACATAAAGATAAATATGCAAATACTCGTACTGCAATGCATTTACCTATACAAATTACAAACTTTAACGCCATTGTCTGATAAAAAAAACATAACAAAAATATAGTTTTATAATTAATAAGTAATAGGTACATTTTTAAGTTGTGATCATTTACAAGATAATTCTTGAACCATGGCTATCAAACCTATACAAAATCATTAGGTAATTATCAAAGTTTGCCATGTGTAATCTCACCAATAAACATTAAAACCCATACAAACAATTTATATTTTTCATAATTTTATTGAAATATTTCAAGAAGAGTATATTTTTTTAAATTTTGTACCCTAGATATACTTAATTATTAATGATATAATCGAAAACTCGAACGATATGTTAAATATTTACATTTCACTTAAATGAAATTAACAATAATAATTATTATTGTTGAACATGTGTATCATATTATAGTGCGGAGATAATATTATACGCAGCGGCGTCTAGTGCTATTGCCATTGACGTGTAATTTATTATAATATATGCATGTGAACAAATTTGCCACAATCGTATGTTTTACAAAAGTAATAATAATTTAATTTCACACTCGTGTTTTTGTAATGTGTTTTTGTCAGGTATATTAATAAATACTTGATATAGGTACGTTTCTACATTTTTTTTTTCAAATTGTATTAAAAAGTGTAACGAATTTCGTTCATTATGTCGAATTGAAAATGAAAAAAAAAAGTTTGAAAATTAAATTGAGTATCGTTATAATTTACTGTTTTTATAGTTTAAAACAAATAACGAATGAACATAATAAGTATAGAGTACATTGAATATGATATAGAATTTTGAGAAAATTCTTCAAAATTCCTATAGTCCTAATATTGTCAAAATAAATATTACTGTCACATGAAATATATCGCTGAAACATTACTAATATATTACTAAAATTAAGCCACCACAATTCTTTATTGCCAAATTTTTTCTTGCAAAATTATATACTACGGTGTACGTGTAGGTACCTACATAATTGCGGCGTAATGTGTCACAGATTTGAGTCGGTACTTAGTTTATATAGGTACAGCCGTTGTTGTTGTTTGACATTTCAGTGTATGATTTTGTGAAAAGTGGTATTTTTGAAAATTATAACCAACATATTTTCATTATTTGCACCGGTTTATTGTTTTTTTTAAATTTTTTTATTACATTATATACCTATATATGATGCGAGCGATGAAAATGATTAGTATTTTTATCGATTTAAATCGGCATGATTGACACAATTTAAATCACGACAACTTTAGGTATTTTTTCTTCCATTTATTATTGTCAATGTACGGTATTTTGTATTTTGTTCAAAATATAACGCAACAGGAACACTAAAATTAATCAAAACATTAGCGCGTTAGAATTAGCCTCAATTACATAAAGTATTGTAGATAAAGTGAAATACAAAAATTATCTGTTAAGGTTATTACAAATTGAAATCCTCAAAATTATGTGTATAAAGAAGTGTGTGTTCAAAAGCGTTCACAGAAATTATCGGCAGAGTAGTCAAATAATATAGTCGAAGACCTAAGACAATATTGTGTAGTAATAGGTAATAAAATAAAACCCTAACACTGGGGTAGTAATATAATATTTATATTTACCCACTATGTAGCCATTGTAGACACACAGTTATATATGTTAAAAAAAAACTTTGTATTACTTATAATATATGAATTTAACTGTGGTTATCCAAGCTTACTGTGTTTACATTTGGACGCACACCGAACAGTTTTCGTTTATTGTTTCATGGTACCGGTTTTTTTTTTGTTTTTTTGTTTTTTTGTTTCAATTTTTAATTTTTTTCGCTTTCGGACTTTCCCCCTGTGCTTCTTGCCCTCCACGTCACCGGTTCTACGTACTTTTTTGGGCTTTCGATGCGCATTGGCGGACATGTTGACCGCAAACAGCCGCATATCTGCCTCCAACCAGTCACCTTGGTATCGCACCGTCTTTGTCTGTTCACCGTTCCAGAAGAACAGCATGGTGGGTAGCCCGTCGACGTTGCACCGAATCGCCAACTCGGTGTCATCCGTACAGTCCACGGCGGCGGCCACGATGCAATGATCACCCTGCAACGCGGCTGTAACGTCAGCGAACACCGGTTTTATCGGCGCACAATATCTACACCCTGCGCAATACTGTATTACACTCATAGACTTTAAAGACATGGACTGATATCAGAGTGAAAGAGAGAAGTCGGGGCCAACATTGTTAGATAAAGATAGCATATAACTTGGGTCCGTTTGGTGAACGTCACCTAGATCCCCGTCTAACTATATCCAAATGACAACCGGGATAACCATAGCCCACACAGCATTTGGGAAATGTTAATATTTTGTGAATATTTTGGAGTGCTTGAATAATGAATATTTGACTAATAAGATTGTATAAATATTTATTCTCATGAAACAAAATATTGGACTATATGGTTGCACAAAATGTTTATTTAATATTTTTATAATATTTTCCATGAAAATGTTTTTTGAAAAAATATGATTAAAATGTTTTGTTAATGCTTTTTACAAAATATTTTTCAAAAGTGAACTTCTTGGCCAAAAAATATAAATAAAATATTTCCTTATTATTTACGCAACTTTTTCAAATATTTTGACAACTATATTGTTTTCCTAAAAATATTTTTACCATAGTTGGGAAATATTAAAATGCTGTGTGGGAGGGAACTAGTTGTCACTATATGAGGTGCTTTCACATAACTAGTCGAGTGATATTTTCGAGAACCCATGGGACTAGGTGAAACCTCACCGTCCATTTATACTCATTTATGTTATCAAGTATGTGTGTATATGAGATAGAGATAAGCTTAAGAGGATTTCAGCGCACTATTCGTTTTCTCTCTCTGCCCCACACGCAACATAGACAAAACACATTTACGCAAAATCATTTTTTCTATGAGTTTAAGTAATTTTAGAGTAAAGTCACCTATTACAAAAAAGATAGAAAATAATATTTTTGAGGGAATGACATATCGATTTTATATTTTATTATTATTTGACTTTGTATTCAACTTTAAAAATAAATAAAAAAATGTTGTAAATTTAAATGATGTTTAAATTGTTTTGAGACAATATTTAGACAAATCGATATGCCATTACCTCAAAAGTATTATTTTCTATCTTTTTTGTCATGGGTGACTTTAATCTAAGATTACTTAAACACATAGAAAAAATGATTTTGCGTAAATGTATTTTGTCTATATTGCGTGTGAGCCAGAGAGAGAAAACAAATAGTGCGCTGACAGTCTCTTAACAACAAAGATACAGTTCAAGTCGTATCACATATATTATATCCAGGAATTACTATTTATTTCTAACAATGATGCCACTAGGACTAGGCAATAGTCCATACTCTCTTATGTCTATATGATTATTGATTATACTATATGGTTGTCAACCAATTGGAAAAACAATTGTTATTATTATTGATTGATCAGTTGTATTGAACACTTTGATAATCGTTCAGAAAACTAATATTGTGTCGTGTGAATTATAGGGATATTATTCCAATGGAATGCATTTCACTATACACTTTGTTCCGAAGACAATGTAGAAACGTCTTCCGAACATTATATGTTATTGAGTGAATCGTTACTTATTTTTGCACGGAAACTCGCCCTTAGGATTTCGATATATTACCCAAAGTATAGAATGTGGACATCCGGAAAGGTGCCCACTCTGAGGGTGGTGTAGTAGTAGTAGTGGTCGGAGCTTATAATGTATAAAAAATGTTTATTGTTATGACGTCTTACAATATAAAATATACGGGGTAGGATTATTAAAACGTCGGAGTTGAAAATCTTTAGCTAGGTACCTATATACAATATACTCTTAGCCGCAAAAATAAATAAATAGATTTATATAATAAAAATATTCTCCTACTTACGCATAGTGTGAACTACGTCTTACTGATCCTGCACGAGTGCACGGCTGACATTATTTTCAACAAAAACATTATTGTTGATACCAGTTCTACCCCCTCTAATAAACTGTGGTATGACAACGTGTGTTTAGCAGAGAAATGTCCACCTGTTAGTGGCTCGGATTAAAACATAACCTTATATTTCCGTCTCTCACATCACATACTATTATAGTATTATATACAACTAGCATTCGCTCGACGACCTCCTCCCCACAGAATTGAATTCGTTACTTAGGGAAAAATTCTGATATTTAGTTGCCTTCTCCGCTTTATTACTTAGTCCACCATCATTATTTTTTTACAACTGATGACTTGACTGTCCCTATAATTCCTGCAATAACATTAATTACTTCAACTAATTAAATTTATATGTTTCGTGCGAGTAGGTAAGCAAAATTATGAAAGATAAAACAATTTCGAAAAAATTGATATTTTCACCCCTTAAAACAATAAGAAATATATGCTTACCTAGAAATTTCAGATTCTTATCGATCGGTAAAGATTTTACGTGAAATTGTTTAAAAGACAAATAGTATATACTATATAGTGCGGTAACAAATCCAAAAATAAACCCATAATGTAAAACTTGTAACTTATCATTTCATACGCCTTTAAACACGGTAAAAAATATTGTGTGGTGATCGGCATACTTGGAGAAACGAGACGAACATATTTTCTCCAATAATGTGACATTTTAACATATTTTTATGGAATTACCACAGTACGTCGATAAAATATTATTTTGGATGCATGGAACGGTATGGTGACTGAGTGCAATAAAATAATGGTCAATCGCCCACCAATCCACCAATATACCGCACATTAAAAAATATTGTCGAATCCGACCTCGACGGTAACGAAGTGTAGATGAGACATTCTAAAAGTGTTAGTGTTTATTTTGACCTCATGCGCATAACCTCTTCTTAATTATTATGTGGCCAACCATATTCTAATAATACCTGTATCAGAAAAACAGTACTACGCAATAAATATTTAAAAAAAAAAACAACTTCGATATTACCTATTCATGAACTCTCGGGCCACAAGAGAGAGTCACATCAATCAAGGGCCGTTGTTCGTGGGAAATTATTTATGTTGATAATATTATTGCATTGCCTATTTGCATTCCGATTGTGTGTATACGTTTTCTTATAATTGCACTTGGATAGCTATATGAAATATGTTTTCTTAATCGCAACGCATATATTATATTATAATGGGTCTGAACAAGTGAAAATACTTCAACGATGATAATATTATAAAAATATAATTGGACAGTTTTTTTTTATTGACATTAAAAAAAATAATGAATATTTTCATTCCTATAAATTATAAAATATGATCGATTTGAAGTTGTCATTAAAATTCTACAATGACATTTTAACTTGCATTCAAGTAACACATTATAAATGGTAGGTATACATTATGCGTTATAATAATATTATATTTGATGTACATTTTTTTAATGTATGAGCGCAGTAAATATTCTAATAAACTAGACGATTCTTACCACAATACCTCGAGTGCTAACACAACAGTCATGGATGTATTATAGTAATACAATGACACAACAATTCAGGTAGATTGGTAAATGGTAGGTGTGCAATCTTTATTTTCTTTTTAAGAACTAAAAACGTTTTCATGGATGAATGTAATTTTTGTTGCTCAAAATACAATTTAAAATTTAGATACGTGATATTCGTGTAAAGCCGGCTAATGTGTTTTTTTTTAGATAAAGGTGTACTAGTGAAATCGTTCTAATTTTGTATTGTCGATGAATTTCGGTCTCAAAGCTTAAATTTAATACACGTAATAAAAATTATAATAATATACCTTCTTTGGCATGGCATTATTTTTATCCCACTTTTTTTTATACACTTTATAGTACGATTTGTAAATTTGTTATTAAATAATTAACTTGGTTGTTTTCATTAAATCCAAAGTTCGTTTACGAAAAATGCGATTACTTTAATAAGTACCTACTTCTAGTTTAAGTACTGTTCGTTTGTGTCAACGAATATTGTATTTAAATATTCAATGTATACATGAACAAATGTATTATATTATATTATGTACCACATCGCACCTACACGCACAGTACACGCATACATAATAGAATAATTGTTAATCCTATTAATAGATTTTTGTAGAAAATGCGTTACACTATTATAACATAATAATATTATAAGTTAGAACGCTGTATTAACAATACAAAACGTATATGATGATTTTCCGAACCATAGATTTCTACGGCTGTAGCGCCAATAAAAACGTATTAAACGACGAGCTTTCTAATATTTTACTGCGACATCGTTTCAATTTTATCTTATAACCCCAATAATCGACGTGTCTGTCGAACGCGCGTAACAACGGTTGACTATAATAACTATTAAGTATATATTACAATATTATAATAGCATAATATATATAGGCACCTACCTGATAATTATAATTTAATATTATTATAATAACATACGAAAAAAGCTATTATTTCACGTTGGATGAACTATACGGATGTACCGGGAGGAGGATTTCTATTCATTAGCGTTTTTGTGCGCGTGGGAACTCCGATAAAAATGATACGTCCGTCGCTGGTATTATAGGTAGGTGTCGGTGTTTATATATAATAATATACACACCGTATTATACATATTATGACGTCGTGACAGGACGGATGACCAATATTAGGTACCTAAACTATACCAGTATATACCCATTTCACTCAATCGGCAGTAGGTAGGTATTATGCCCTTGAAAATGCCGATTTCACGTATTCAACAATTGGCAACGGATATTTGCTGATTTCACGAACTCGGCAATTACACAAATTTGGCGTAACATATATTATACCTAGTCATATTATTTATATTTAATATATTTATATACCAATTTTCGGGATATGATCACTAATCAGAAAGCACTATATATAATTTATAATTGTTGTTTAGTAGCAGTTAAGTATCTTTTTTTTGAGGGAGAGGTGGAGTAGGTAGGAGATGTTTAACCTCTAGTGTATTACCCTGCACCCTATAAATACGTAAATATGCCACCACTGCAGACCTACCTACAAATAGGGGCAGCTCATGGAGGGGGGTCTCTCCCAAGCAACATTTCTATAAAGAACTGTAGGTATACTGTTAAAACCAAATTATAAAAAAATAATATTATAATATTGAAAATTTTCTGAAAATTATGAATTGCCCCCCCCCCTCCCCAACCACGTCACTGGAGCCTACAAAAGATGGCGTCCAACTTCATCAGAGAATATGTCCAGTATTATATTATATACCTATAGGTAGCACATTGATTTTTGGAACGTTCGAAGTGGATTCAACTCACAATCAGCGTGGAAAAACACCAGTACGCAGCAATTTTCTCCGATCGTCTCCCGGAAATTCGTCTCGTCCAGTGTCCGCACGTGACTTCCACCCGGCACGTTTTTCCACCCGACGTTTTTGTTGCCGTCGTCGTCTTCGTTGCCGCCGGTCGTCGACGGCCACGATGACGATGCTAAAATAGCTAACAATAAGCCCTGCAAAAACCCATTATATCATATTATATTATATAGATGGACGTCGAAAGGTTGGTCAGCGGCTGCCGGAGGGTAAACTAATATTGAGATACCGATGGCCATTATTAGGAGGTAGGATTTATATACGTACAAAAAATACAGCGGCTGTGATATACATTACGCTATACGGAAGAATTTAATATCGTCGACGATTTTACCGCGGTGGGATGTCGGGTCCAACCTGTTGAAATTCTATTGCGAACAAAATACGCTTTCGTTGCGTGGTAATTCCTGCAGCCACTTACGTTGAAAATTACTGGTTTTTTTTTTTTTTTGTTATCATTTCGTTTTAATATAATTTTTTATGCACACTGCAGATTATTATATTACTATGTGCGATCCTGTACCTACACGCTATCGTTGAGTCACCTCGGAGTTTTTATTCATCCATCTGCATACGTATTATATGTATCATACAAGAAACTAGTTCCGGAATGTGTTTTACTTTCACAAATACAAATTATTATTATTCGGTGTTTAAGAATATAATACCCTTCTGATAATTCGTCTTACCGTCCAGATTATTATCGATCATTCTCGAGAGAACGGCACGTCATTAAAACCGGAGAGATGTGTGAACGATGAACATCGGGGTGTCTATAGATTCTGATTCTATCATGATTTTTTTATATTAATTATGTTCTATGCTATTTTACCAACAAGTAATAAGATATATTGTGTTGTCTTGGTGCGGTCATAATGCTCTATTTTTAGACCAGGACAACAGTTATCTATTACCTGTTTATAATGGAATCATTGTTTAGAACATACGTCACATCAAATTGTATTGACGAAATTTGTTAAATGAGATTATTGTTTAAAAATATTATTCTAACGATAATATCACAATGAATGTAATTACGGTCCTATAACTACAATATTTCATTAATCAATTTATTAATTTATTTTTGACTAACCTTTAAGGACTAGTCGTTAATAATATCTAGTATAGGTTATAGTATAGTACCTATAGCATATACATTCATAATAATTAATCAGCTATCATTTAATGAAGTGGTAAATATTAATTTTGTATTTGATCAAATTACATAGATTGGTCGGGATTTAAAATGTAATTATGTAAAGTCACATTTTGATGTGGTTTTAACAATAACATTATAGATAGGTATATTTTATAGGTATTCAAATTGGCCATAATCGTAGTGTTCAAGTAATATATTGGCACAATGCCATCTATACTAGCGTCTCTAAAAAAAATAATTAATTTCCTTTGATTACTCCTTAGCTAAAGTTCATACATTTATTAAATAACCTAACCCAAAAGTCATCAAAAATAATTATATTTAACTACAGTAATAAACAATATCGTCAATATTAAACATTTTAATAATTTTTCATTTAGTTTTATAATTATTTTATGGGTTAAATAACTAATTGATTAACAAGTGTGTCACTTAACACTTAATAATATTTTAGAATTGTTTTGTGTTATGTGTTTTAATTGGTGTTTAAAAACCGCGAATATGATTGGCAACAATATTACACCTATATATTTTTAGTTCAGTTTTTAACTTTCATGTTTTTGACTATACATCAACTTCCCACGTTATTTCACACTTATTTAATCTACATTATTAACAACTTAGAATTGGAACACAAATTAAATTCAACCAGAAAACTAATTTTATGAATATTTCTTTCTTTTTCATACTATTTGGCAAATTATATTTATTTTATTAAACTAACTGTAAGGTATTAACTTAGTTGTAATAAAATAAAATTTTATTATCGATTTCTCGATCATCTCGTAATTAATCTTATTATCAACAAAATCAAACCTGCATGTCCACGTCATCGTCATCGTCAGGAGTATCCGTCTCGATAGGCATGACTTTTGTTGAAAACGCCTGTCCAATTTGAATGTCCCGATGTTAGGATTTAATATAATCAAATCGAGAGAATTTCCGTAGTGGAATACAGTATTGTTACCACGGCAGAGTGATAAATTAAGTTTTCTTGTAAAAATAAAAAAGAACCGTAACGTTGGATACCGTAGATCGTTCCCCTCTACTTAATCGATGAAAATCGTATTGAGTGGTTTTGTTTTAAAGGTCAATGTTAATCAAAATAAAAAATAAATAGTGATGATAAAAATCTACCAAATTGACTATTTAAAAAAAAAAAATCTTACACTCTATTAATCATAAACATAATGTTTACTATGCCTACTTATCGAATTTAATGACATGACGTAATTACGGTAAGTATTGTGTCTCCCATAATCGCTGAACATCGTTTCGGGGTTTTCTGAGTTCACAAACACTGTGGAGCACTATCACTCCGAGATTTAATAGTTTTCCGACTGCTAAGGGTTAATCTTCAAATAACAATAGTTGTCAATTGACAAAATCGTATCAGGTATTTAAAAAGTACAAAATTGTTCACTTTGCCCACCTAGGTGTTCAAAGTGGTCAGTCTATGTCCATTTTGACCCACGGTTTAAAACTTCTATTATTTTTCATTATTTCATAATATTATCATAAATATATATATATATATAATATAACTTATATTATATTCTTACAACTTTTCTTTGATAAATAAGTAACTTCAGTTCAAGCTTTGGGTCTCGCTAACATGGTTAAGCAGTAATTTAGTTTATAGAAAACTTTTTAGTTCTTATGATATAATAACTACACCAAAAATTAATTTACATGCATATACAATTATAATTATTAAATAAATATAGTCAAAATGAAAAATATTTGAAGTATGGGTAAACTTGTGACCATAGTGACCACTTTGCCCTTTTAATATTGCTTAATTTACTATTTAAAAAAAAAAAATATTCCTATCAACTAATTAAACTTAAGCTAATTCTATAATATATAAAAACTTATGTAGATTTCGAAAAAAAATAATTTGAGTATATATTAATTACTAGGTATGTTTATAAAATATAGTTATTTATTCAGAGCACGTATCTTACACCAACAGCATCCAAAAATGATTTTTTTTTTAAACTGAAACGGTAAATGCTTTTATCAATAGTCGTTTATCAGTTGATAAATATGATAACAATGAACCAATCCACGTGATGAAACCAAATATTTATTTATTTACGACAGAATAATAAGACATGACCACTTTACCCGCTATGGCAACTTTGCACACCTTTCCCCTACTGTTCAGTTATGTTCAAATTGAAACAATGTATAAAAACAAATAAATTTATAACATTATATTTTGAAACATAAAATCTAATTCCAATCAATCTAATAAGTTACATAATTTATAAATGTATTTCAAAGTAAACCAAAAGGGTAGGTTGTAAGAACAATATTATATTAATATTCAGTGGTTGATTAAAACAGATCCGAGGAGTAGTGCAAGCCAGTAGTTAAATTCTAAATTCAATAAACACAGTAACGAACTTAACTAAGTGTATTTTGATAGAATTTAAATGTGCTTACATTAACACACACCAAATCGTATACCCAAACTGTTCTGCCTTCTGCGTATAATTATAATGAGGAATGTGCCTACTTATGCATTGTGTATGCACCACAGAGGAATGTGTATTCGAAATTTCAAACCTATAATTCAAAATTAAAATAAAAACAATTATTGTATGCTTACCAAAATAACTAATGATTCATTATTTAAGACATAATTTTCGTTGTAGATTTTGACAGTAATATTTTACAAATTATGATTTACGACATTATCAATTATCTAGATAATAATGTAAATGATAATTTAGGATGCACTTTGCGAATATCAATGATACTATAATATTATAGTAATATTATTATCCCAGAACCTATTACTACCTAAAAATATCATGTATAAAGTCAATGTTAAATATTACAATACTCAACATTAAATTACCAACGTATTGACATTACTTTGAGATACAAATTTAATCATTTGATTCTACTATTCGAGTTTATACTCGAAGAAAAGTACGATCAGAAAAAAATTGTTTAATTTAATTCAATACCTACCTAAATAATCGATTCTCCTTTGTGGCCATATAATAATACATAACCGTATCTATATGCAAATTAATCTTGTTATAACATTGAGGAGAATAAGAGATATCCATTCTTATATGTTCAAAGTAAAAATTACCTTTGAAGGATAACCATTATATACTTGCAAGATGCTGTAAACATGAATAGTTATTAAATTTTAATACATTTTATCTTTAGCCTTGGAGAAAGCAGTCATAATGTTATACTATGTTTAGAAATGTCTTTCCTTACCATTACTAATGTGGTAATGAGACCGTTGCGCATTATTCAGCGGATCTACTATATTTTGTCATAACCGATATTACAGATATAACATCTAACGGATTGCATAATTGTAAACAAATTAAAGACATTATCATATTTTATACTATTATATACAAATAGTTCAAATACATGAGGAGTACAATAACAAGCGTTAACATTTAAAAGTTGTTTGTGTTATCATAGTTTGGCGACGGTGTCAGAATAATTTAAATTATAATAGAAGGTTTTCAAGTTCAGTGACTAAAATAGTTAACAAAACCGTTCCACGTGAAATCAACGTAGGTAGTCTCTACTGTTTTTGTTTCACATAACTATATATACGTTAGCATGATAATTTTATGACGTGTGTAGTAACTTTTTGAAAAATTATAATTAACTAAACACTGTTTTAGTGCAGTTGACTATCTGTCTATCTGTCAAACCAACATTACATTATTTGCATAGGCACAATATTATGTATTTACATTGCTAAAATAATTATTCCTGACCTATAAATTTACTAGAAACTATCTAATACTGATGTAGGTACGAAAATAAATGTATTTAGTAGGTTGTAATTACAACATTAATGTTGTATAGCTATCATTCGTAACCACGATATCAAAATGTGCAATCAAAATGTTGGATAACAGGTGCCTGGTGCCAGGACGATTCGCATAATGTACCTATATAGAGAAAAATGTATTAAATAAGTGTAATATTATAACTAACATTGTTATAACGATGGAATGTTTGTGATTCCAAATGGATTGTGGAAGTTATTAGTTTAACGATGTGTTTTTTCTTCGAGGGAAGTAAGATAAACGTAAAAAAATATAGCAAGGTACCTACACGTAATTTGATGAATATTAAATAATGGTTTAATTCATAATTTTCCACAAACGCCCATAACGGCATAACTCATAATTATATGTATCTCTTTATTACTATTATATAGGTAGTGATTTTGAATTATATGTCGTGTTAGGGAACGTATATAGTATGGAATTTTAAAGCTGCGAGTACATAATCACGATAGTGTACTAGTGTGCATGAATTAATATTAAATCATTTTTTTTTTTAATTAAATGAAACTATTACTTAACTTAACTTACGTATTTATAATACGTATTAGTAATATTATACTAATATAGATAATCATTGGAAATATGTAGGTGTTCATTTTAGAACTAGAAGTGCTTATAAACATCTTCAACACAACCACTCTCATATGCCCATTTATATATTATATACATGATCTACATGATCGTTCATTCGTTAAAATACGTGTATAGGTGTTTGTACGTTTAACGTTTTTAAAATTAATTAGATTTAGAATTCAATAATAAAGATAATCAAGACAAATTTCAGCATGGTTTGATATAAAACATTTAAGTAACAATTGATTAAAACATTATTACACGTATTAGAAATTATACAAATAAAATGTATTCGAGAGGCATACATAATAATATGTGTTAAATAGAAGGAAAAATAACATTACATTGTGTAGGCACAAAACTTAATATGAATTTTAAAGTACCTATTTACATTTCTCTTTAAAAAAAACTTCATTATGTGTATAAAAAAAAAATAATTTTAAATGAGACTCAAGTTCCCATCTTTTCAAAGGCTTATTATACTTATGCAGTTATACACTTAAATTGTATTTTTAACTATCACGTTACCAACTACGTCTCTATTTTCCATATCTTGTGTACAGTATTAAATAGTCACACTTATTATATCATAATCGTATAATATTATTACCGTGATATTATTATATTTTTATCTTTTTCTAAAAAATCTTGGGTGTTCCTTTTTGTACGCAACTGGCTTTTAAACTGCAATGCTAACGAACCGACGCGTGAAGTTGTCAACCATCAGAGGTTACCCATATCGTTCGTGGTTCGGAATTATTTGTCTTTGCCGGCGTATACCAACAGTGCACTTAAATATACTTAAATATATATATATATTAATCTAAATATTATCCATATAAATATATGCTTATATGGGTGTCGAAACGATAGCTGAAGTAACACGTTTACCACAGCACCGTTTTGGACACACCGCGACCACAGTAATATGATAACACGAAATAGATTATAGACACTATATTCAAATATTCTAAATCGATATTATTACATATTATTATTACCTCCAAATTATAATGAAATGCCTACGTAAATACACGGTCATGATATCATTGCAAACATGAATATTATCATTTCGCGCCAGTTCCATTACGCGGTTGCGACCGCAGATTCTGTCCAATTAACATTTAACAATAATACATATGCACGCACACGCACACACACACACACACACACGCATATATATTATTATTATTATTATTATATATAGTTGGCTTTCCACGTAGCCGGCGCACTGTCTGAATACTACGAGTGAAATTTCCCGACGATGCTTAACGAAGTAGGTTGGTCGACGTTATTAAAAATTATTTTAATAGCGGTCGTTTTCCGTCTGCGGGTTTCGATAACAGGAAAAAAAAACCACTATCTTGTTAATATTATATACTATACTCGTATAGTCGTATATATTATCTATATAATAATAATATAATGTATGTGTGTGGGTAAGACATTATAATATTGCTACACTGTGTAATACTAATAACAATAATAATTATTATAATAAAAATAATACTAAATCAAGAGGCATGCAGAATAACGATAGAGACGTCATCAATGTCAGTACACTAATGCCTACTATCGTAATTTCTTCTTCAGCTTTTAAAGGCCATTAAGGCCCATCACTGATCCAAGCCTTCTCCACTTCTCTCTATCACTTACCAATTCCTCCGGGTTTTCAACCCTTACTATCCGAAAATTCTGGTTGGGCTCGTCTATTCACCTTTCTTCGGTCTGCCTAGCGGTCTCTTGCCTTCTGGCCATACGTGTCCAAGGCAGCTCATTTTCCTTTCCTTTAAGTGTTTGTATTATGTCTTCTTCTCCCCACAGGTCTTTAATTTCCTTATTGGATCTTATTTCCTATTCACCTATTTGATAATTTTTTTAGGACTAAAAATGCGTCGTAGGAATTTCCTTTATAGGACTGCCAGTTTTCTTCATCCTCTTTTGCAGATGTTGGGCACGTTTCGCTTGCGTATAGAACTACAGGTCTTACTAAAACATTGTATAATCGCATTTTTGATCTATTATTGTAACACATATATAATATGTACTCGAGTACACCGGACGATTCATCAATGATTCGCACCCCCAACTTTTCTTTTAACTATAAATTTATTCATTTTTTTTCAATCTAAATATAGATGCATGTGTACAACGAGTACTTTTCGATTTATTAAACTTTATGTACCAGGGAATAAGGATAAAAGTCCATGCGATAATGCGTTCAAAAAGTTAGGTCAGGCATGAATTATAGTAAACAATATTATTATTTAACAGTTTATATTATTTTTAATTTGCACGAGATTAATACGTATACCTACTAGACTAAATATTGCATTTGTTTAATATGTATTTTATGCATAACCAGCAAAAGAATATTACCTATCCTTAGTATTACTACAAAAAGTTAAGAGGACTTCGTACACGCATGTGTTGCCTCCGTCATACTAACACAAAAATATTAAATCAATATGTACGTCCAGCAGTTCCAACTTTGACATATTATCAAACTTAAATGTAAAAACATTACCTGTATATTATCTCTTAAGTTTTTTACTATATTTTAATTTTTAAGTAAGTTATGAGTGTGTAAAACATTAATACTTGAAAATGCTCAGAATTCACTTAAAAATGTAAATATTGTAAAAAACCAACTATTAACACACATAATATTCTTACAATCTTACATTTAAGTTTAATAATAGGTCAATTCATTCTAACATTTAAGATTTTAAGCTAACATTACAAAATTTAAAATGCTTGACTTCTATTTCAGTATATTATGCGTTAGTATAAGACGGAGTCAACCTATATGGCGGATACATCATACTCTTAAAAAACTCAAAAAATACTAGTTTAAATTTTCAATAAAATGCATAAATGTAAGAACTCGATGTCAATATATCCAATATGAGAATTAAGAATATCATACACTTACATGTTACATATTATTATATTTTTTATTTATTCGTCCCTTGGAATATCGAGATAGTGACGTAAGACTGTTACGAGAAGGTTTTATTTGTTCGTAATGAAACTTCCACAGTAAGATATAATACCTATGATTTTATGACATTTAAAATCAACTTACTATAAAGCCGCAGTCACACGATGTAAAACGCGATGGTTTTTTTCGTGACAGCGAACTGTCACCGTGCGAACTCCACGATAGTCACAATCACCCTATTTAATATTAACTATCATGCATGCATGATAGCACTATCGCGTTTTTCTATTATATAGTGTGACCGTGGATTAATCGTTGCATTCTACATTTGTACATTAAATTATTATATAATTGTATACCCATTGAGATTATTTTAAAAATGCCTCCCGAGGAATGCGCTCCCTGGCAGACATTTACCTACCAGCGTTCGCTGAGGAAAGTCTGCCAGGTCGCGGTAGTTTAGGCCTGACACCATTCATGTTTAACTACGTTTTATGTTAATAAGTAGGGCTCGGATTTATATGTATTTATATAACCAAAGTATGTATTTATACAATAAAAGTATGTACATAAATATGTGCTAAAGAATTCAAAATATGTATTATCCAAAAAATAATAATAATAATGATAATTAATAATAAAATAAAATGTAATAAAAAATGTATATTTATCTAATTATATTGATTACAAACATTATTTTATTAACATTCATTTTTAAATTTTCGAATTCAAAAATCGTCCTCATAATATATAGTCATGATAACCTTTCAATTATTTTAACTCTGAAGAAAAGACATTAAAACGGTATAATTGTCTAAATATGTAAGAAAAAATTGAATAGTTGTGAAATATGTAAAAACATGTATTTATGACAAAATATGTAAAAATATGTAAAATCAAATATAGCTCATTTTATCAAAAATCTTGTGAAACAAATTTATCATTTGCCGAAATAAGTTTATCATGTAGCAGAGAAAATATGTATTTACATATAAATCCGAGCCCTATTAATAAGCGATGGGGGCCGGAGGAGAACCTCCTCCACCCCTCGATTAACTCAAAAAAAAAAAAAGATTATTTCAAAAACAAAGAATGGCATGCAGACAAATATAAATTGTTCACGTGTCAATTTCACGTAATAATAAAACTATTATGCGTATAAATTAATATTAATATTCAACCAATAATTTAATATTGTATCTACTGTATCTTAAGTCTTTTTTATTATTTTGTGAAATCACTACATGGGAACCGAACTGTTTTCACATTGCTTGGCCCCCATGCAGCATCGTTTATTTAATAATAAATGTTTACAACTTTGTTTTTGGGCTCGCATGGGACGTGGTACTGGTACGCGTCCCTCACCTAGTGCTGGTGTATATGCGTATACCACGGCCCCATGATGCCTCACAATATTTGTACGCAACGGGAGATAGTCGGAAATTCGGGATGACTCCGCTCTATCCCTTCAAAAAATATATTTAGCATGTAACGCTAGCTGCAGAGATCTTCTCAGGCCGACCTAAGCCAGCCGTCCTGAAATACTCGTTCTGATAACACGGTGTTGAACGGGCTACCCGGTTTTGAAGTACGGTCTACCCGGTATTGTACGGGCTACCCGGTGTTGCGTATCTCAAGCCTATCATATTTCCGAATAAAATAGTTTTATTATTCGGTTTTACACACAATAACTAATGTATAATGTATATGTAGCTGATATTATTGTATTAATATTAATATAATGTTTCAAGGATTCAGAAATTTGATGAACTAACGTCAGTAAAATTCAATTTGAATACATATTTCTTATTATTAAACACTGTTGCTATGTTCTATACTGTCGTAAACAAACTTTATGCTAACATAAATCAATCGGACAAACTAAATGGCGTATACCTATCTACTCTACGTGTTAGTGCTTATTAAAAGGTTAATATAGGTATTAGGTACGTATTAATAAACAATCGGCTTAAAAATTACAAATTGTCTTTAGTACGTTAGACAGATTTCACATGGACAAATTCCATTGAACTACACAGTTGAATATCTTATTTTATTTATAATAAATTTCAGTTAGAAGAATAAAAAAATTAATTTTTAACTGATTAATTTTAGTGTTTATTATAAACTACACCAAGGACGGCGGACCCGAAAAAAGGTTCCAACATCTTGTAAACAAAGTTCTAAAAAAAATTTCACGTACCAGTAATTTGTTTTTCTCTAAAAACATTTTTTCTCGTCTGATCAAGAAAAGGTAAGTGCGATATTTGCTAAAGAAAATGTATTTATACAAACATAAAATATTTTAGAATATTTGTAGGTATATTATTATCTCTGTTTTAACTGTCCACTGAACTTAATTACATTTTTAATGTGATTTTTGTTAGTTTATAATATTACTGAATAATCATTGAATATCAGATGTATATTTTACTGTCTATATTTTTGATCTGATCGCATTAATCGTGGGAACTAAATTGTCACACGTGTCTGTTGACGAGAATATTGAGACAATGGAATTGGGCATTTTTTTCAACACACAAAATGTCTGGAAGTGATGAGTTCCAAACTTTTAACATTTAATTATCAAATAACATTATTATTATTTATAAATAAAAATGAACTTTTTTCCCCATTAATTATCAATTATTTTCAATATCGCAATAATGCAATATGAAATGAAATATTATTGAGTGCGGTTAAATTTGGACAACGTGCAATAGGTGCAACGTGTGTTACAGGTTGGTCACCTCTGTTGTACATTAATAATTATAAATTAACACAAAGCGTCTGAAATCTGAAATTAATATTTATATTATGTGACGATATTACAAAATAATATAGCGATGAAAACGTCATAAATAATACATAAAATATAATAATAATTATATAAGCTATGTCGATTATAGGTAGGTATCTGATGGTTCCCGACGAGCTACATTAAACAACCACACCAAAAAACAGTTTATAATATATTGTAGTAATAATGATAATATTATAATATTACATAAATATCGCATTGTTGCAGTGCTGCAGTGTTATCGCTATAGGCGGCACCCTATTAAACGCGACGACGATAATAATATGATATTAATCCGTCGCGAATTGTTGTTGTTGGTTTTTTTTTTTTATAAACGAGCTTGAAATGGCAGAAAACAATAATTTCGGGCCAATAATTTCTACGACCCAATTTCGTTGCGAACTCAAACAATGAATCGTGGGAACGTAGGTATAGAAGGATATCTATAGCCACTGCGGGCTGCATGAGGTATAGTGCGCGCTAGCCAACTAAATTTTTAATTGACACTGTATAAAGACCAACGCGTATAATGTGTATATTCATTATACATATTATATTATAGTGAAGTATATTATTATTATATATATATATATATTTGTTTGCAAACATACATAATGTAGGAAATTACGACCGCGGCCAGACAGAACACATGTATATATAGTACAATAATAATAATATATCTTATGGGTTTCGTTATTATTTATTTGTAACGAGTCCGTAACGTATATGGTCGTAATCAGGTACACCGCCACTTGCCCGCAATCAATGTATATTATGTAAGTATAATATGACAAATACTGTGTGTGTGTATATATATATATACGTACCTAAACACATATAGTCGGCTATTATAATAGGAAAATCTACTTTAAAGTTGTGAATAATTATTATCCTTGTCCACTGTGCTTTTGTACGGTACCACTGAAGTAAGTTTTATGTCTCGACGCTTCCGTGATGACTATATTATATTTTAAACCACACAAATTAGTACACTTTTTAGACTCGTGATTTAATAAAATGTATATCATACAATAATGTTGTTAACTTTTAACAATATCAACCTAAATAAATAAATAATATATACAAAAGTAAAGTCGCCGTCTACATAAAACCATATATTATGATGATAAATGGCCATAAAGTTATGATAAAAACTTCTCGTCCGCGGAAAGTTCCATAAGTAGGTACTTCTTGCCAAAACGGCCACGGTAAAATTTCCGGATCCGAGTTAAAATCGTCAGAGGAAATTTTTCCACCTCCACCTTCAATCGTGGTGTTAGATACGCTATACTGACGTATACGATGATAATAATATTATATTACTTAAGTATTATTTTACAATTTACATACAATATACGTAAATACCAACGGTTTACAATTATAATAAAACTTTAATTATGAAATTCAACCCGATTCAAGTCCATTAAGAACGACAACCCCAAATAAAACTAAGCGTGTTTTAAAGATGTTAAGAAACACGAATGGAGCCAGAAAAAGTTTAACAAATTATAATTGTTTTTCACGTGGAGCAGTGCTTGTGGGATTAGATTACACCTTATCTGGCTAACTCGTTTTCAATCCGTCGCCTAATTTTTGTATAATAATTATATCATTATGGTAAGTTAGTAAGTTGTTCAACGCGGCACATACATGCTATTATGTTAATCGATGAAAATATGTCTAAATATCCAACAAACAAAATATAATAATTATAATAAATATTATTCTGGTAGGCGTTTAATCGTAATATCGAAGCTAACCGCACTATAAATGCTCATCGTATGACGATCATTGATCAGTATTTTATAATAAACTCAAAAGTTTGAACCATTTACCGTTTACTATGTTTGTTGTGATCATACAAACGACTGAATTAGGTATTCATTATTCAGTTATTGTTAATTCTAACCCAATTAATGAATATTATGACTGCGAACTAATGAAATCGACCGTTCACAAAGCTAACTATTTTTTTCATTTAGATGTCTTGGGTGTATATTACTTTCATTTCGATTGAATTTAGTGAATATTAAGGCCACGCTCAATATCTCTAAAAACAAATAAGGTCAATGCATTCATAAACAGACGGTAGGTACATATAGGTATATATTTGAATATTTCAAACCAAATATTATAATACAATGTAATTAAATGTGAATACTCTACGTGAGAATTGATTTCCTTATTATTATTTTTTTTATAATTTATTAATATTAATTTTTACATATTTTTTTTTTTTTTTTTTTAGTTTAAAATACAAAATATTAATACATATATTATTATATTCGATTTTTAATATAAGTTGTTCTAACTTCTGTTTGCTCGAGGCAAATATCATATAATATAATAATCTGCTTAAAATATATTAATAATAATACCATATAATTATTTAGTCATTGAGTAGTACTGATTTAAATAGTATACTTTAACATAAACTTTAATCATACCTAATTCATATTTGGCTTGCTCATTGTGAAATATATGAACTGAAAAATATTACATTTGATAATTATTATGATTTTAGGTTTTGTTTTACTTCAACTATACTTTGTCTGTTTTGATTTTGATACGATTAAATACTTAAGTAAGCACAATTGTATATTGTTCTACACTTCTACTATTCGAGTGATTTGTAGAATTTTCTCACTCGGTGTTTAATCGAAATGGAAAACTTAGTTTAAGATTGACTATTGGATTTGGTCCAAAAAGTAGTCATTGAAACTAATATAAAGAAAAACCTTAACAATTGAGTGTTTTCATACTTCAATAATTTCTTACAAAAGATTTTATACTTGAAATATGTATAATAAATTATACATCATATTAAATAATATCTTCATTGGCACAAAGACTTTTTGTCAATATCAATATAATAAAACAGAATGATTATATTTGGCATTGTTTAAAATAGTACTTTGTTTCACGTGGTGTTATGTAATGCAACACAAAGTTTTAATCAACTTACAAAACGATCTTAATTTTGTTTAATATAATATTTATATACATTATACATATAACTGGCGTAAGTCTTTCCTGCAGTGATGACACATTTTTTTTTATTATTATGTTATATGATATTTAATTACAATTAAAATATTTGCATAACGTTTATTAAAATTCTGGTATCAAATGAAACCAAAATTAATAATGTTACACGCTTAATATGATGAAAAATAACAGTCATTTAACATTTTAAACATTTTAATGCCAACAGATTTAATTATTAAAAGATTAATTATACTAGAGTATTATATAGGTATAGGGTAATAAATAAAATATGTTCTTCTTTCTTTTAAATTCAAAATATGTAAGAAATAAAAATAATAGGTTCTTAATACCTACATGTAAGAACCTATTAGGTATTTAAATGTTTACAATCAAAGTGCACAATAATATTATTATGTTGTAGTTGCAGTGAAAGGCATCGTATGCCACACAGTTTTAGTTTTAAACTTTCTGCTAGTATTTTAAGCCATGTATGATATAATAATATTATATTATAGAATACGTATACCATAAAGCAAATTAAAATAATAATATTTTTTATATTGTATAAAACAGCGTTTCTTGTAAAATAAATGGACTAGTTTCATAGTAATAATAGTGTAATATTATTAAAGGTATTAAAGAACTATTACTACACTTATGACTTATCATATATATATATATATATAT